>NC_133558.1:47166918-47475864 GCF_048773025.1 Camelus bactrianus | reverse complement strand
GACGGCTTTCACACACACTTATCTCTCAGAACTAAGCATGTGGAGAGACGTTCGTTCATCTAGCACAGATGGAACGGGTTTTAGGAGAAACTTTTACTCTGGTTTCTCAGTCTGTTTCCTAGTGCCGGTTTGAATTTCCTGCAGTTTTCACTGTGAAACTGAGTTGGAGCTAGTACCTCCCCATATATATGGATGGAGTGGAGTTTGCAACTGAAAAGAAACTTTGTTTTCCCAACAAGCTAGGTGAAGGACGGCTTTCACACACACTTATCTCTCATAACTGAGCATGTGGAGAGACGTTCGTTCATCTAGCACAAAGGGAACGGGTAGCAGGAGAAACTTTTACTCTGGTCTCTCAGTCTGTTTCCTAGTGCCGGTTTGAAGTTCCTGCAGTGTTCACTGTGAAATCGAGTTGGAGCTAGTACCTCCCCATATATATGTATGGAGTGGAGTTTGCAATTGAAAACAAACTTTGTGTTCCCAACAAGCTAGGTGAAGGAAGGCTTTCACACACACTTATCTCTCAGAACTGAGCATGTGGAGAGACGTTCGTTCATCTAGCACAAAGGGAATGGGTGGTAGGAGAAACTTTTACTCTGGTTTCTCAGACTGATTCCTAGTCCCGTTTTGAAGTTCCTGCAGTTTTCACTGTGAAACCGAGTTGGAGCTAGTACCTCCCCATATATATGTATGGAGTGGAGTTTGCAACTGAAAAGAAACTTTGTGTTCCCAACAAGCTAGGTGAAGGACGGCTTTCACACACACTAATCTCTCAGAACTGAGCATGTGGAGAGACGTTCGTTCATCTAGCACAAAGGGAACGGGTAGCAGGAGAAACTTATACTCTGGTCTCTCAGTCTGTTTCCTAGTGCCGGTTTGAAGTTCCTGCAGTGTTCACTGTGAAACCGAGTTGGAGCTAGTACCTCCCCATATATATGTATGGAGTGGAGTTTGCAAGTGAAAAGAAACTTTGATTTCCCAACAAGCTAGGTGAAGGACGGCTTTCACACACACTTATCTCTCAGAACTGAGCATGTGGAGAGACGTTCGTTCATCTAGCACAAAGGGAATGGGTGGTAGGAGAAACTTTTACTCTGGTTTCTCAGACTGATTCCTAGTCCTGGTTTGAAGTTCCTACAGTTTTCACTGTGAAACCGAGTTGGAGCTAGTACCTCCCCATATATATGTATGGAGTGGAGTTTGCAACTGAAAAGAATCTTTGTGTTCCCAACAAGCTAGGTGAAGGACGGCTTTCACACACACTTATCTCTCAGAACTGAGCAAGTGGAGAGACGTTCGTTCATCTAGCACAAAGGGAACGGGTTTTAGGAGAAACTTTTACTCTGGTTTCTCAGTCTGTTCCCTAGTGCCGGTTTGAAGTTCCTGCAGTTTTCACTGTAAAACCGAGTTGGAGCTAGTACCTCCCCATATATATGTATGGAGTGGAGTTTGCAACTGAAAAGAAACTTTGTGTTCCCAACAAGCTAGGTGAAGGACGGCTTTCACACACACTTATCTCTCAGAACTGAGCATGTGGAGAGACGTTCGTTCATCTAGCACTGTTGGAACGGGTTGCAGTGGAAACTTTTACTCTGGTTTCTCAGTCTGTTTCCTTGTGCCGGTTTGAAGTTCCTGCAGTTTTCACTGTGAAACCGAGTTGGAGCTAGTACCTCCCCATATATATGTATGGAGTGGAGTTTGCAACTGAAAAGAAACTTTGTGTTCCCAACATGCTAGGTGAAGGACGGCTTTCACACACACTTATCTCTCATAACTGAGCATGTGGAGAGACGTTCGTTCATCTAGCACAAAGGGAACGGGTAGCAGGAGAAACTTTTACTCTGGTCTCTCAGTCTGTTTCCTAGTGCCGGTTTGAAGTTCCTGCAGTGTTCACTGTGAAACCGAGTTGGAGCTAGTACCTCCCCATATATATGTATGGAGTGGAGTTTGCAAGTGAAAAGAAACTTTGATTTCCCAACAAGCTAGGTGAAGGACGGCTTTCACACACACTTATCTCTGAGAACTGAGCATGTGGAGAGACGTTCGTTCATCTAGCACTGATGGAACGGGTTGCAGGAGAAACTTTTACTCTGGTTTCTCAGTCTGTTTCCTAGTGCCGGTTTGAAGTTCCTGCAGTTTTCACTGTAAAACCGAGTTGGAGCTAGTACCTCCCCTTATATATGTATGGAGTGGAGTTTGCAACTGAAAAGAAACTTTGTGTTCCCAACAAGTTAGGTGAAGGACGGCTTTCACACACACTTATCTCTCAGAACTAAGCATGTGGAGAGACGTTCGTTCATCTAGCACAGATGGAACGGGTTTTAGGAGAAACTTTTACTCTGGTTTCTCAGTCTGTTTCCTAGTGCCGGTTTGAATTTCCTGCAGTTTTCACTGTGAAACTGAGTTGGAGCTAGTACCTCCCCATATATATGGATGGAGTGGAGTTTGCAACTGAAAAGAAACTTTGTTTTCCCAACAAGCTAGGTGAAGGACGGCTTTCACACACACTTATCTCTCATAACTGAGCATGTGGAGAGACGTTCGTTCATCTAGCACAAAGGGAACGGGTAGCAGGAGAAACTTTTACTCTGGTTTCTCAGTCTGTTTCCTTGTGCCGGTTTGAAGTTCCTGCAGTTTTCACTGTGAAACCGAGTTGGAGCTAGTACCTCCCCATATATATGTATGGAGTGGAGTTTGCAACTGAAAAGAAACTTTGTGTTCCCAACATGCTAGGTGAAGGACGGCTTTCACACACACTTATCTCTCATAACTGAGCATGTGGTGAGACGTTCGTTCATCTAGCACAAAGGGAACGGGTAGCAGGAGAAACTTTTACTCTGGTCTCTCAGTCTGTTTCCTAGTGCCGGTTTGAAGTTCCTGCAGTGTTCACTGTGAAACCGAGTTGGAGCTAGTACCTCCCCATATATATGTATGGAGTGGAGTTTGCAAGTGAAAAGAAACTTTGATTTCCCAACAAGCTAGGTGAAGGACGGCTTTCACACACACTTATCTCTCAGAACTAAGCATGTGGAGAGACGTTCGTTCATCTAGCACAGATGGAACGGGTTTTAGGAGAAACTTTTACTCTGGTTTCTCAGTCTGTTTCCTAGTGCCGGTTTGAATTTCCTGCAGTTTTCACTGTGAAACTGAGTTGGAGCTAGTACCTCCCCATATATATGGATGGAGTGGAGTTTGCAACTGAAAAGAAACTTTGTTTTCCCAACAAGCTAGGTGAAGGACGGCTTTCACACACACTTATCTCTCATAACTGAGCATGTGGAGAGACGTTCGTTCATCTAGCACAAAGGGAACGGGTAGCAGGAGAAACTTTTACTCTGGATTCTCAGTCTGTTTCCTAGTGCCGGTTTGAAGTTCCTGCAGTGTTCACTGTGAAATCGAGTTGGAGCTAGTACCTCCCCATATATATGTATGGAGTGGAGTTTGCAATTGAAAACAAACTTTGTGTTCCCAACAAGCTAGGTGAAGGAAGGCTTTCACACACACTTATCTCTCAGAACTGAGCATGTGGAGAAACGTTCGTTCATCTAGCACAAAGGGAATGGGTGGTAGGAGAAACTTTTACTCTGGTTTCTCAGACTGATTCCTAGTCCTGGTTTGAAGTTCCTACAGTTTTCACTGTGAAACCGAGTTGGAGCTAGTACCTCCCCATATATATGTATGGAGTGGAGTTTGCAACTGAAAAGAATCTTTGTGTTCCCAACAAGCTAGGTGAAGGACGGCTTTCACACACACTTATCTCTCAGAACTGAGCAAGTGGAGAGACGTTCGTTCATCTAGCACAAAGGGAACGGGTTTTAGGAGAAACTTTTACTCTGGTTTCTCAGTCTGTTCCCTAGTGCCGGTTTGAAGTTCCTGCAGTTTTCACTGTAAAACCGAGTTGGAGCTAGTACCTCCCCATATATATGTATGGAGTGGAGTTTGCAACTGAAAAGAAACTTTGTGTTCCCAACAAGCTAGGTGAAGGACGGCTTTCACACACACTTATCTCTCAGAACTGAGCATGTGGAGAGACGTTCGTTCATCTAGCACTGATGGAACGGGTTGCAGGAGAAACTTTTACTCTGGTTTCTCAGACTGATTCCTAGTCCTGGTTTGAAGTTCGTGCAGTTTTCACTGTGAAACCGAGTTGGAGCTAGTACCACCCCATATATATGTATGGAGTGGAGTTTGCAACTGAAAAGAATCTTTGTGTTCCCAACAAGCTAGGTGAAGGACGGCTTTCACACACACTTATCTCTCAGAACTGAGCAAGTGGAGAGACGTTCGTTCATCTAGCACAAAGGGAACGGTTTTAGGAGAAACTTTTACTCTGGTTTCTCAGTCTGTTCCCTAGTGCCGGTTTGATGTTCCTGCAGTTTTCACTGTAAAACCGAGTTGGAGCTAGTAACTCCCCATATATATGTATGGAGTGGAGTTTGCAACTGAAAAGAAACTTTGTGTTCCCAACAAGCTAGGTGAAGGACGGCTTTCACACACACTTATCTCTCAGAACTGAGCATGTGGAGACACGTTCGTTCATCTAGCACTGATGGAACGGGTTGCAGGGGAAACTTTTACCCCGGTTTCTCAGTCTGTTTCCTTGTGCCGGTTTTGAAGTTCCTGCAGTTTTCACTGTGAAACCGAGTTGGAGCTAGTACCTCCCCATATATATGTATGGAGTGGAGTTTGCAACTGAAAAGAAACTTTGTGTTCCCAACAAGCTAGGTGAAGGACGGCTTTCACACGCACTTATCTCTCAGAACTAAGCATGCGGAGAGACGTTCGTTCATCTAGCACAGATGGAACGGGTTTTAGGAGAAACTTTTACTCTGGTTTCTCAGTCTGTTTCCTAGTGCCGGTTTGAATTTCCTGCAGTTTTCACTGTGAAACTGAGTTGGAGCTAGTACCTCCCCATATATATGGATGGAGTGGAGTTTGCAACTGAAAAGAAACTTTGTTTTCCCAACAAGCTAGGTGAAGGACGGCTTTCACACGCACTTATCTCTCAGAACTGAGCATATGGAGAGACGTTCGTTCATTTAGCACAAAGGGAACGGGTTGCAGGAGAAACTTTTACTCTGGATTCTCAGTCTGTTTCCTAGTGCCGGTTTGAAGTTCCTGCAGTTTTCACTGTAAAACCGAGTTGCAGTTGGTACCTCCCCATATATATGTATGGAGTGGAGTTTGCAACTGAAAAGAAACTTTGTGTTCCCAACAAGCTAGGTGAAGGACGGCTTTCACACACACTAATCTCTCAGAACTGAGCATGTGGAGAGACGTTCGTTCATCTAGCACAAAGGGAACGGGTAGCAGGAGAAACTTATACTCTGGTCTCTCAGTCTGTTTCCTAGTGCCGGTTTGAAGTTCCTGCAGTGTTCACTGTGAAACCGAGTTGGAGCTAGTACCTCCCCATATATATGTATGGAGTGGAGTTTGCAAGTGAAAAGAAACTTTGATTTCCCAACAAGCTAGGTGAAGGACGGCTTTCACACACACTTATCTCTCAGAACTGAGCATGTGGAGAGACGTTCGTTCATCTAGCACAAAGGGAATGGGTGGTAGGAGAAACTTTTACTCTGGTTTCTCAGACTTATTCCTAGTCCTGGTTTGAAGTTCCTGCAGTTTTCACTGTGAAACCGAGTTGGAGCTAGTACCACCCCATATATATGTATGGAGTGGAGTTTGCAACTGAAAAGAATCTTTGTGTTCCCAACAAGCTAGGTGAAGGACGGCTTTCACACACACTTATCTCTCAGAACTGAGCAAGTGGAGAGACGTTCGTTCATCTAGCACAAAGGGAACGGTTTTAGGAGAAACTTTTACTCTGGTTTCTCAGTCTGTTCCCTAGTGCCGGTTTGAAGTTCCTGCAGTTTTCACTGTAAAACCGAGTTGGAGCTAGTACCTCCCCATATATATGTATGGAGTGGAGTTTGCAACTGAAAAGAAACTTTGTGTTCCCAACAAGCTAGGTGAAGGACGGCTTTCACACACACTTATCTCTCAGAACTGAGCATGTGGAGAGACGTTCGTTCATCTAGCACTGATGGAACGGGTTGCAGGAGAAACTTTTACTCTGGTTTCTCAGTCTGTTTCCTAGTGCCGGTTTGAAGTTCCTGCAGTTTTCACTGTAAAACCGAGTTGGAGCTAGTACCTCCCCTTATATATGTATGGAGTGGAGTTTGCAACTGAAAAGAAACTTTGTGTTCCCAACAAGTTAGGTGAAGGACGGCTTTCACACACACTTATCTCTCAGAACTGAGCATGTGGAGAGACGTTCGTTCATCTAGCACAGATGGAACGGGTTTTAGGAGAAACTTTTACTCTGGTTTCTCAGTCTGTTTCCTAGTGCCGGTTTGAATTTCCTGCAGTTTTCACTGTGAAACTGAGTTGGAGCTAGTACCTCCCCATATATATGGATGGAGTGGAGTTTGCAACTGAAAAGAAACTTTGTTTTCCCAACAAGCTAGGTGAAGGACGGCTTTCACACACACTTATCTCTCATAACTGAGCATGTGGAGAGACGTTCGTTCATCTAGCACAAAGGGAACGGGTAGCAGGAGAAACTTTTACTCTGGATTCTCAGTCTGTTTCCTAGTGCCGGTTTGAAGTTCCTGCAGTGTTCACTGTGAAATCGAGTTGGAGCTAGTACCTCCCCATATATATGTATGGAGTGGAGTTTGCAATTGAAAACAAACTTTGTGTTCCCAACAAGCTAGGTGAAGGAAGGCTTTCACACACACTTATCTCTCAGAACTGAGCATGTGGAGAGACGTTCGTTCATCTAGCACAAAGGGAATGGGTGGTAGGAGAAACTTTTACTCTGGTTTCTCAGACTGATTCCTAGTCCCGTTTTGAAGTTCCTGCAGTTTTCACTGTGAAACCGAGTTGGAGCTAGTACCTCCCCATATATATGTATGGAGTGGAGTTTGCAACTGAAAAGAAACTTTGTGTTCCCAACAAGCTAGGTGAAGGACGGCTTTCACACACACTAATCTCTCAGAACTGAGCATGTGGAGAGACGTTCGTTCATCTAGCACAAAGGGAACGGGTAGCAGGAGAAACTTATACTCTGGTCTCTCAGTCTGTTTCCTAGTGCCGGTTTGAAGTTCCTGCAGTGTTCACTGTGAAACCGAGTTGGAGCTAGTACCTCCCCATATATATGTATGGAGTGGAGTTTGCAAGTGAAAAGAAACTTTGATTTCCCAACAAGCTAGGTGAAGGACGGCTTTCACACACACTTATCTCTCAGAACTGAGCATGTGGAGAAACGTTCGTTCATCTAGCACAAAGGGAATGGGTGGTAGGAGAAACTTTTACTCTGGTTTCTCAGACTGATTCCTAGTCCTGGTTTGAAGTTCCTACAGTTTTCACTGTGAAACCGAGTTGGAGCTAGTACCTCCCCATATATATGTATGGAGTGGAGTTTGCAACTGAAAAGAATCTTTGTGTTCCCAACAAGCTAGGTGAAGGACGGCTTTCACACACACTTATCTCTCAGAACTGAGCAAGTGGAGAGACGTTCGTTCATCTAGCACAAAGGGAACGGGTTTTAGG
Organism: Camelus bactrianus; assembly: GCF_048773025.1. Taxonomy (NCBI): domain Eukaryota; kingdom Metazoa; phylum Chordata; class Mammalia; order Artiodactyla; family Camelidae; genus Camelus; species Camelus bactrianus. The sequence goes on along the minus strand of NC_133558.1, from coordinate 47,468,310 downwards.
AGAAACTTTTACTCTGGTTTCTCAGTCTGTTCCCTAGTGCCGGTTTGAAGTTCCTGCAGTTTTCACTGTAAAACCGAGTTGGAGCTAGTACCTCCCCATATATATGTATGGAGTGGAGTTTGCAACTGAAAAGAAACTTTGTGTTCCCAACAAGCTAGGTGAAGGACGGCTTTCACACACACTTATCTCTCAGAACTGAGCATGTGGAGAGACGTTCGTTCATCTAGCACTGATGGAACGGGTTGCAGGAGAACTTTTACTCTGGTTTCTCAGACTGATTCCTAGTCCTGGTTTGAAGTTCGTGCAGTTTTCACTGTGAAACCGAGTTGGAGCTAGTACCACCCCATATATATGTATGGAGTGGAGTTTGCAACTGAAAAGAATCTTTGTGTTCCCAACAAGCTAGGTGAAGGACGGCTTTCACACACACTTATCTCTCAGAACTGAGCAAGTGGAGAGACGTTCGTTCATCTAGCACAAAGGGAACGGTTTTAGGAGAAACTTTTACTCTGGTTTCTCAGTCTGTTCCCTAGTGCCGGTTTGAAGTTCCTGCAGTTTTCACTGTAAAACCGAGTTGGAGCTAGTAACTCCCCATATATATGTATGGAGTGGAGTTTGCAACTGAAAAGAAACTTTGTGTTCCCAACAAGCTAGGTGAAGGACGGCTTTCACACACACTTATCTCTCAGAACTGAGCATGTGGAGACACGTTCGTTCATCTAGCACTGATGGAACGGGTTGCAGGGGAAACTTTTACCCCGGTTTCTCAGTCTGTTTCCTTGTGCCGGTTTTGAAGTTCCTGCAGTTTTCACTGTGAAACCGAGTTGGAGCTAGTACCTCCCCATATATATGTATGGAGTGGAGTTTGCAACTGAAAAGAAACTTTGTGTTCCCAACAAGCTAGGTGAAGGACGGCTTTCACACGCACTTATCTCTCAGAACTAAGTATGCGGAGAGACGTTCGTTCATCTAGCACAGATGGAACGGGTTTTAGGAGAAACTTTTACTCTGGTTTCTCAGTCTGTTTCCTAGTGCCGGTTTGAATTTCCTGCAGTTTTCACTGTGAAACTGAGTTGGAGCTAGTACCTCCCCATATATATGGATGGAGTGGAGTTTGCAACTGAAAAGAAACTTTGTTTTCCCAACAAGCTAGGTGAAGGACGGCTTTCACACGCACTTATCTCTCAGAACTGAGCATATGGAGAGACGTTCGTTCATTTAGCACAAAGGGAACGGGTTGCAGGAGAAACTTTTACTCTGGATTCTCAGTCTGTTTCCTAGTGCCGGTTTGAAGTTCCTGCAGTTTTCACTGTAAAACCGAGTTGCAGTTGGTACCTCCCCATATATATGTATGGAGTGGAGTTTGCAACTGAAAAGAAACTTTGTGTTCCCAACAAGCTAGGTGAAGGACGGCTTTCACACACACTAATCTCTCAGAACTGAGCATGTGGAGAGACGTTCGTTCATCTAGCACAAAGGGAACGGGTAGCAGGAGAAACTTATACTCTGGTCTCTCAGTCTGTTTCCTAGTGCCGGTTTGAAGTTCCTGCAGTGTTCACTGTGAAACCGAGTTGGAGCTAGTACCTCCCCATATATATGTATGGAGTGGAGTTTGCAAGTGAAAAGAAACTTTGATTTCCCAACAAGCTAGGTGAAGGACGGCTTTCACACACACTTATCTCTCAGAACTGAGCATGTGGAGAGACGTTCGTTCATCTAGCACAAAGGGAATGGGTGGTAGGAGAAACTTTTACTCTGGTTTCTCAGACTTATTCCTAGTCCTGGTTTGAAGTTCCTGCAGTTTTCACTGTGAAACCGAGTTGGAGCTAGTACCACCCCATATATATGTATGGAGTGGAGTTTGCAACTGAAAAGAAACTTTGTGTTCCCAACAAGCTAGGTGAAGGACGGCTTTCACACACACTTATCTCTCAGAACTGAGCATGTGGAGAGACGTTCGTTCATCTAGCACTGATGGAACGGGTTGCAGGAGAAACTTTTACTCTGGTTTCTCAGTCTGTTTCCTAGTGCCGGTTTGAAGTTCCTGCAGTTTTCACTGTAAAACCGAGTTGGAGCTAGTACCTCCCCTTATATATGTATGGAGTGGAGTTTGCAACTGAAAAGAAACTTTGTGTTCCCAACAAGTTAGGTGAAGGACGGCTTTCACACACACTTATCTCTCAGAACTAAGCATGTGGAGAGACGTTCGTTCATCTAGCACAGATGGAACGGGTTTTAGGAGAAACTTTTACTCTGGTTTCTCAGTCTGTTTCCTAGTGCCGGTTTGAATTTCCTGCAGTTTTCACTGTGAAACTGAGTTGGAGCTAGTACCTCCCCATATATATGGATGGAGTGGAGTTTGCAACTGAAAAGAAACTTTGTTTTCCCAACAAGCTAGGTGAAGGACGGCTTTCACACACACTTATCTCTCATAACTGAGCATGTGGAGAGACGTTCGTTCATCTAGCACAAAGGGAACGGGTAGCAGGAGAAACTTTTACTCTGGTTTCTCAGTCTGTTTCCTTGTGCCGGTTTGAAGTTCCTGCAGTTTTCACTGTGAAACCGAGTTGGAGCTAGTACCTCCCCATATATATGTATGGAGTGGAGTTTGCAACTGAAAAGAAACTTTGTGTTCCCAACATGCTAGGTGAAGGACGGCTTTCACACACACTTATCTCTCATAACTGAGCATGTGGAGAGACGTTCGTTCATCTAGCACAAAGGGAACGGGTAGCAGGAGAAACTTTTATTCTGGTCTCTCAGTCTGTTTCCTAGTGCCGGTTTGAAGTTCCTGCAGTGTTCACTGTGAAACCGAGTTGGAGCTAGTACCTCCCCATATATATGTATGGAGTGGAGTTTGCAAGTGAAAAGAAACTTTGATTTCCCAACAAGCTAGGTGAAGGACGGCTTTCACACACACTTATCTCTCAGAACTAAGCATGTGGAGAGACGTTCGTTCATCTAGCACAGATGGAACGGGTTTTAGGAGAAACTTTTACTCTGGTTTCTCAGTCTGTTTCCTAGTGCCGGTTTGAATTTCCTGCAGTTTTCACTGTGAAACTGAGTTGGAGCTAGTACCTCCCCATATATATGGATGGAGTGGAGTTTGCAACTGAAAAGAAACTTTGTTTTCCCAACAAGCTAGGTGAAGGACGGCTTTCACACACACTTATCTCTCATAACTGAGCATGTGGAGAGACGTTCGTTCATCTAGCACAAAGGGAACGGGTAGCAGGAGAAACTTTTACTCTGGATTCTCAGTCTGTTTCCTAGTGCCGGTTTGAAGTTCCTGCAGTGTTCACTGTGAAATCGAGTTGGAGCTAGTACCTCCCCATATATATGTATGGAGTGGAGTTTGCAATTGAAAACAAACTTTGTGTTCCCAACAAGCTAGGTGAAGGAAGGCTTTCACACACACTTATCTCTCAGAACTGAGCATGTGGAGAGACGTTCGTTCATCTAGCACAAAGGGAATGGGTGGTAGGAGAAACTTTTACTCTGGTTTCTCAGACTGATTCCTAGTCCCGTTTTGAAGTTCCTGCAGTTTTCACTGTGAAACCGAGTTGGAGCTAGTACCTCCCCATATATATGTATGGAGTGGAGTTTGCAACTGAAAAGAAACTTTGTGTTCCCAACAAGCTAGGTGAAGGACGGCTTTCACACACACTAATCTCTCAGAACTGAGCATGTGGAGAGACGTTCGTTCATCTAGCACAAAGGGAACGGGTAGCAGGAGAAACTTATACTCTGGTCTCTCAGTCTGTTTCCTAGTGCCGGTTTGAAGTTCCTGCAGTGTTCACTGTGAAACCGAGTTGGAGCTAGTACCTCCCCATATATATGTATGGAGTGGAGTTTGCAAGTGAAAAGAAACTTTGATTTCCCAACAAGCTAGGTGAAGGACGGCTTTCACACACACTTATCTCTCAGAACTGAGCATGTGGAGAAACGTTCGTTCATCTAGCACAAAGGGAATGGGTGGTAGGAGAAACTTTTACTCTGGTTTCTCAGACTGATTCCTAGTCCTGGTTTGAAGTTCCTACAGTTTTCACTGTGAAACCGAGTTGGAGCTAGTACCTCCCCATATATATGTATGGAGTGGAGTTTGCAACTGAAAAGAATCTTTGTGTTCCCAACAAGCTAGGTGAAGGACGGCTTTCACACACACTTATCTCTCAGAACTGAGCAAGTGGAGAGACGTTCGTTCATCTAGCACAAAGGGAACGGGTTTTAGGAGAAACTTTTACTCTGGTTTCTCAGTCTGTTCCCTAGCGCCGGTTTGAAGTTCCTGCAGTTTTCACTGTAAAACCGAGTTGGAGCTAGTACCTCCCCATATATAAGTATGGAGTGGAGTTTGCAACTGAAAAGAAACTTTGTGTTCCCAACAAGCTAGGTGAAGGACGGCTTTCACACACACTTATCTCTCAGAACTGAGCATGTGGAGAGACGTTCGTTCATCTAGCACTGATGGAACGGGTTGCAGGAGAAACTTTTACTCTGGTTTCTCAGACTGATTCCTAGTCCTGGTTTGAAGTTCGTGCAGTTTTCACTGTGAAACCGAGTTGGAGCTAGTACCACCCCATATATATGTATGGAGTGGAGTTTGCAACTGAAAAGAATCTTTGTGTTCCCAACAAGCTAGGTGAAGGACGGCTTTCACACACACTTATCTCTCAGAACTGAGCAAGTGGAGAGACGTTCGTTCATCTAGCACAAAGGGAACGGTTTTAGGAGAAACTTTTACTCTGGTTTCTCAGTCTGTTCCCTAGTGCCGGTTTGAAGTTCCTGCAGTTTTCACTGTAAAACCGAGTTGGAGCTAGTAACTCCCCATATATATGTATGGAGTGGAGTTTGCAACTGAAAAGAAACTTTGTGTTCCCAACAAGCTAGGTGAAGGACGGCTTTCACACACACTTATCTCTCAGAACTGAGCATGTGGAGACACGTTCGTTCATCTAGCACTGATGGAACGGGTTGCAGGGGAAACTTTTACCCCGGTTTCTCAGTCTGTTTCCTTGTGCCGGTTTTGAAGTTCCTGCAGTTTTCACTGTGAAACCGAGTTGGAGCTAGTACCTCCCCATATATATGTATGGAGTGGAGTTTGCAACTGAAAAGAAACTTTGTGTTCCCAACAAGCTAGGTGAAGGACGGCTTTCACACGCACTTATCTCTCAGAACTAAGCATGCGGAGAGACGTTCGTTCATCTAGCACAGATGGAACGGGTTTTAGGAGAAACTTTTACTCTGGTTTCTCAGTCTGTTTCCTAGTGCCGGTTTGAATTTCCTGCAGTTTTCACTGTGAAACTGAGTTGGAGCTAGTACCTCCCCATATATATGGATGGAGTGGAGTTTGCAACTGAAAAGAAACTTTGTTTTCCCAACAAGCTAGGTGAAGGACGGCTTTCACACGCACTTATCTCTCAGAACTGAGCATATGGAGAGACGTTCGTTCATTTAGCACAAAGGGAACGGGTTGCAGGAGAAACTTTTACTCTGGATTCTCAGTCTGTTTCCTAGTGCCGGTTTGAAGTTCCTGCAGTTTTCACTGTAAAACCGAGTTGCAGTTGGTACCTCCCCATATATATGTATGGAGTGGAGTTTGCAACTGAAAAGAAACTTTGTGTTCCCAACAAGCTAGGTGAAGGACGGCTTTCACACACACTAATCTCTCAGAACTGAGCATGTGGAGAGACGTTCGTTCATCTAGCACAAAGGGAACGGGTAGCAGGAGAAACTTATACTCTGGTCTCTCAGTCTGTTTCCTAGTGCCGGTTTGAAGTTCCTGCAGTGTTCACTGTGAAACCGAGTTGGAGCTAGTACCTCCCCATATATATGTATGGAGTGGAGTTTGCAAGTGAAAAGAAACTTTGATTTCCCAACAAGCTAGGTGAAGGACGGCTTTCACACACACTTATCTCTCAGAACTGAGCATGTGGAGAGACGTTCGTTCATCTAGCACAAAGGGAATGGGTGGTAGGAGAAACTTTTACTCTGGTTTCTCAGACTTATTCCTAGTCCTGGTTTGAAGTTCCTGCAGTTTTCACTGTGAAACCGAGTTGGAGCTAGTACCACCCCATATATATGTATGGAGTGGAGTTTGCAACTGAAAAGAATCTTTGTGTTCCCAACAAGCTAGGTGAAGGACGGCTTTCACACACACTTATCTCTCAGAATTGAGCATGTGGAGAGACGTTCGTTCATCTAGCACAAAGGGAACGGGTAGCAGGAGAAACTTTTACTCTGGTCTCTCAGTCTGTTCCCTAGTGCCGGTTTGAAGTTCCTGCAGTTTTCACTGTAAAACCGAGTTGGAGCTAGTACCTCCCCATATATATGTATGGAGTGGAGTTTGCAACTGAAAAGAAACTTTGTGTTCCCAACAAGCTAGGTGAAGGACGGCTTTCACACACACTTATCTCTCAGAACTGAGCATGTGGAGAGACGTTCGTTCATCTAGCACTGATGGAACGGGTTGCAGGAGAAACTTTTACTCTGGTTTCTCAGTCTGTTTCCTAGTGCCGGTTTGAAGTTCCTGCAGTTTTCACTGTAAAACCGAGTTGCAGTTGGTACCTCCCCATATATATGTATGGAGTGGAGTTTGCAATTGAAAACAAACTTTGTGTTCCCAACAAGTTAGGTGAAGGAAGGCTTTCACACACACTTATCTCTCAGAACTGAGCATGTGGAGAGACGTTCGTTCATCTAGCACAAAGGGAATGGGTGGTAGGAGAAACTTTTACTCTGGTTTCTCAGACTGATTCCTAGTCCCGGTTTGAAGTTCCTGCAGTTTTCACTGTGAAACCGAGTTGGAGCTAGCACCTCCCCATATATATGTATGGAGTGGAGTTTGCAACTGAAAAGAAACTTTGTGTTCCCAACAAGCTAGGTGAAGGACGGCTTTCACACGCACTTATCTCTCAGAACTGAGCATGTGGAGAGACGTTCGTTCATCTAGCACAAAGGGAACGGGTGGTAGGAGAAACTTTTACTCTGATCTCTCAGTCTGTTTCCTAGTGCCGGTTTGAAGTTCCTGCAGTTTTCACTGTGAAACCGTGTTGGAGCTAGTACCTCCCCATATATATGTATGGAGTGGAGTTTGCAACTGAAAAGAATCTTTGTGTTCCCAACAAGCTAGGTGAAGGACGGCTTTCACACACACTTATCTCTCAGAACTGAGCAAGTGGAGAGACGTTCGTTCATCTAGCACAAAGGGAACGGTTTTAGGAGAAACTTTTACTCTGGTTTCTCAGTCTGTTCCCTAGTGCCGGTTTGAAGTTCCTGCAGTTTTCACTGTAAAACCGAGTTGGAGCTAGTAACTCCCCATATATATGTATGGAGTGGAGTTTGCAACTGAAAAGAAACTTCGTGTTCCCAACAAGCTAGGTGAAGGACGGCTTTCACACACACTTATCTCTTCAGAACTGAGCATGTGGAGAGACGTTCGTTCATCTAGCACTGATGGAACGGATTGCAGGAGAAACTTCTACTCCGGTTTCTCAGTCTGTTTCCTTGTGCCGGTTTTGAAGTTCCTGCAGTTTTCACTGTGAAACCGAGTTGGAGCTAGTACCTCCCCATATATATGTATGGAGTGGAGTTTGCAACTGAAAAGAAACTTTGTGTTCCCAACAAGCTAGGTAAAGGACGGCTTTCACACACACTTATCTCTCAGAACTGAGCATGTGGAGAGACGTTCGTTCATCTAGGACAAAGGGAACGGGTAGCAGGAGAAACTTTTACTCTGGTCTCTCAGTCTGTTTCCTAGTGCCGGTTTGAAGTTCCTGCAGTGTTCACTGTGAAACCGAGTTGGAGCTAGTACCTCCCCATATATATGTATGGAGTGGAGTTTGCAACTGAAAAGAAACTTTGTGTTCCCAACAAGCTAGGTGAAGGACGGCTTTCACACACACTTATCTCTCAGAACTGAGCATGTGGAGAGACGTTCGTTCATCTAGCACAAAGGGAACAGGTAGCAGGAGAAACTTATACTCTGATCTCTCAGTCTGTTTCCTAGTGCCGGTTTGAAGTTCCTGCAGTGTTCACTTTGAAACCGAGTTGGAGCTAGTACCTCCCCATATATATGTATGGAGTGGAGTTTGCAACTGAAAAGAATCTTTGTGTTCCCAACAAGCTAGGTGAAGGACGGCTTTCACACACACATATCTCTCAGAACTGAGCAATTGGAGAGACGTTCGTTCATCTAGCACAAAGGGAACGGGTTGCAGGAGAAACTTTTACTCTGGTTTCTCAGTCTGTTTCCTAGTGCCGGTTTGAAGTTCCTGCAGTTTTCACTGTAAAACCGAGTTGGAGCTAGTACCTCCCCATATATATGTATGGAGTGGAGTTTGCAACTGAAAAGAAACTTTGTGTTCCCAACAAGCTAGGTGAAGGACGGCTTTCACACACACTTATCTCTCAGAACTAAGCATGTGGAGAGACGTTCGTTCATCTAGCACAAAGGGAACGGGTAGCAGGAGAAACTTATACTCTGGTCTCTCAGTCTGTTTCCTAGTGCCGGTTTGAAGTTCCTGCAGTGTTCACTGTGAAACCGAGTTGGAGCTAGTACCTCCCCATATATATGTATGGAGTGGAGTTTGCAAGTGAAAAGAAACTTTGATTTCCCAACAAGCTAGGTGAAGGACGGCTTTCACACACACTTATCTCTCAGAACTGAGCATGTGGAGAGACGTTCGTTCATCTAGCACAAAGGGAATGGGTGGTAGGAGAAACTTTTACTCTGGTTTCTCAGACTGATTCCTAGTCCCGGTTTGAAGTTCCTGCAGTTTTCACTGTGAAACCGAGTTGGAGCTAGCACCTCCCCATATATATGTATGGAGTGGAGTTTGCAACTGAAAAGAAACTTTGTGTTCCCAACAAGCTAGGTGAAGGACGGCTTTCACACACACTTATCTCTCAGAACTGAGCATGTGGAGAGACGTTCGTTCATCTAGCACAAAGGGAACGGGTGGTAGGAGAAACTTTTACTCTGATCTCTCAGTCTGTTTCCTAGTGCCGGTTTGAAGTTCCTGCAGTTTTCACTGTGAAACCGTGTTGGAGCTAGTACCTCCCCATATATATGTATGGAGTGGAGTTTGCAACTGAAAAGAATCTTTGTGTTCCCAACAAGCTAGGTGAAGGACGGCTTTCACACACACTTATCTCTCAGAACTGAGCAAGTGGAGAGACGTTCGTTCATCTAGCACAAAGGGAACGGTTTTAGGAGAAACTTTTACTCTGGTTTCTCAGTCTGTTCCCTAGTGCCGGTTTGAAGTTCCTGCAGTTTTCACTGTAAAACCGAGTTGGAGCTAGTAACTCCCCATATATATGTATGGAGTGGAGTTTGCAACTGAAAAGAAACTTCGTGTTCCCAACAAGCTAGGTGAAGGACGGCTTTCACACACACTTATCTCTTCAGAACTGAGCATGTGGAGAGACGTTCGTTCATCTAGCACTGATGGAACGGATTGCAGGAGAAACTTCTACTCCGGTTTCTCAGTCTGTTTCCTTGTGCCGGTTTTGAAGTTCCTGCAGTTTTCACTGTGAAACCGAGTTGGAGCTAGTACCTCCCCATATATATGTATGGAGTGGAGTTTGCAACTGAAAAGAAACTTTGTGTTCCCAACAAGCTAGGTGAAGGACGGCTTTCACACACACTTATCTCTCAGAACTGAGCATGTGGAGAGACGTTCGTTCATCTAGCACAAAGGGAACGGGTAGCAGGAGAAACTTTTACTCTGGTCTCTCAGTCTGTTTCCTAGTGCCGGTTTGAAGTTCCTGCAGTGTTCACTGTGAAACCGAGTTGGAGCTAGTACCTCCCCATATATATGTATGGAGTGGTGTTTGCAACTGAAAAGAAACTTTGTGTTCCCAACAAGCTAGGTGAAGGACGGCTTTCACACACACTTATCTCTCAGAACTGAGCATGTGGAGAGACGTTCGTTCATCTAGCACAAAGGGAACAGGTAGCAGGAGAAACTTATACTATGATCTCTCAGTCTGTTTCCTAGTGCCGGTTTGAAGTTCCTGCAGTGTTCACTTTGAAACCGAGTTGGAGCTAGTACCTCCCCATATATATGTATGGAGTGGAGTTTGCAACTGAAAAGAATCTTTGTGTTCCCAACAAGCTAGGTGAAGGACGGCTTTCACACACACATATCTCTCAGAACTGAGCAATTGGAGAGACGTTCGTTCATCTAGCACAAAGGGAACGGGTTGCAGGAGAAACTTTTACTCTGGTTTCTCAGTCTGTTTCCTAGTGCCGGTTTGAAGTTCCTGCAGTTTTCACTGTAAAACCGAGTTGGAGCTAGTACCTCCCCATATATATGTATGGAGTGGAGTTTGCAACTGAAAAGAAACTTTGTGTTCCCAACAAGCTAGGTGAAGGACGGCTTTCACACACACTTATCTCTCAGAACTAAGCATGTGGAGAGACGTTCGTTCATCTAGCACAAAGGGAACGGGTAGCAGGAGAAACTTATACTCTGGTCTCTCAGTCTGTTTCCTAGTGCCGGTTTGAAGTTCCTGCAGTGTTCACTGTGAAACCGAGTTGGAGCTAGTACCTCCCCATATATATGTATGGAGTGGAGTTTGCAAGTGAAAAGAAACTTTGATTTCCCAACAAGCTAGGTGAAGGACGGCTTTCACACACACTTATCTCTCAGAACTGAGCATGTGGAGAGACGTTCGTTCATCTAGCACAAAGGGAACAGGTAGCAGGAGAAACTTTTACTCTGGTTTCTCTGACTGATTCCTAGTCCCGGTTTGAAGTTCCTGCAGTTTTCACTGTGAAACCGAGTTGGAGCTAGTACCTCCCCATATATATGTATGGAGTGGAGTTTGCAACTGAAAAGAATCTTTGTGTTCCCAACAAGCTAGGTGAAGGACGGCTTTCACACACACATATCTCTCAGAACTGAGCATGTGGAGAGACGTTCGTTCATCTAGCACTGATTGAACGGATTGCAGGAGAAACTTCTACTCTGGTTTCTCAGTCTGTTTCCTTGTGCCGGTTTGAAGTTCCTGCAGTTTTCACTGTGAAACCGAGTTGGAGCTAGTACCTCCCCATATATATGTATGGAGTGGAGTTTGCAACTGTAAAGAAACTTTGTGTTCCCAACAAGCTAGGTGAAGGACGGCTTTCACACACACTTATCTCTCAGAACTGAGCATGTGGAGAGACGTTCGTTCATCTAGCACAAAGGGAACGGGTAGAAGGAGAAACTTTTACTCTGGTCTCTCAGTCTGTTTCCTAGTGCCGGTTTGAAGTTCCTGCAGTGTTCACTGTGAAACCGAGTTGGAGCTAGTACCTCCCCATATATATGGAGGGAGTGGAGTTTGCAACTTAAAAGAAACTTTGTTTTCCCAACAAGCTAGGTGAAGGACGGCTTTCACACGCACTTATCTCTCAGAACTGAGCATGTGGAGAGACGTTCGTTCATTTAGCACAAAGGGAACGGGTTGCAGGAGAAACTTTTACTCTGGATTCTCAGTCTGTTTCCTAGTGCCGGTTTGAAGTTCCTGCAGTTTTCACTGTAAAACCGAGTTGCAGTTGGTACCTCCCCATATATATGTATGGAGTGGAGTTTGCAACTGAAAAGAAACTTTGTGTTCCCAACAAGCTAGGTGAAGGACGGCTTTCACACACACTAATCTCTCAGAACTGAGCATGTGGAGAGACGTTCGTTCATCTAGCACAAAGGGAACGGGTAGCAGGAGAAACTTATACTCTGGTCTCTCAGTCTGTTTCCTAGTGCCGGTTTGAAGTTCCTGCAGTGTTCACTGTGAAACCGAGTTGGAGCTAGTACCTCCCCATATATATGTATGGAGTGGAGTTTGCAAGTGAAAAGAAACTTTGATTTCCCAACAAGCTAGGTGAAGGACGGCTTTCACACACACTTATCTCTCAGAACTGAGCATGTGGAGAGACGTTCGTTCATCTAGCACAAAGGGAATGGGTGGTAGGAGAAACTTTTACTCTGGTTTCTCAGACTGATTCCTAGTGCCGGTTTGAAGTTCCTACAGTTTTCACTGTGAAACCGAGTTGGAGCTAGTACCTCCCCATATATATGTATGGAGTGGAGTTTGCAACTGAAAAGAATCTTTGTGTTCCCAACAAGCTAGGTGAAGGACGGCTTTCACACACACTTATCTCTCAGAACTGAGCAAGTGGAGAGACGTTAGTTCATCTAGCACAAAGGGAACAGGTAGCAGGAGAAACTTATACTCTGATCTCTCAGTCTGTTTCCTAGTGCCGGTTTGAAGTTCCTGCAGTGTTCACTTTGAAACCGAGTTGGAGCTAGTACCTCCCCATATATATGTATGGAGTGGAGTTTGCAACTGAAAAGAATCTTTGTGTTCCCAACAAGCTAGGTGAAGGACGGCTTTCACACACACTTATCTCTCAGAACTGAGCAAGTGGAGAGACGTTCGTTCATCTAGCACAAAGGGAACGGGTTTTAGGAGAAACTTTTACTCTGGTTTCTCAGTCTGTTCCCTAGTGCCGGTTTGAAGTTCCTGCAGTTTTCACTGTAAAACCGAGTTGGAGCTAGTACCTCCCCATATATATGTATGGAGTGGAGTTTGCAACTGAAAAGAAACTTTGTGTTCCCAACAAGCTAGGTGAAGGACGGCTTTCACACACACTTATCTCTCAGAACTGAGCATGTGGAGAGACGTTCGTTCATCTAGCACTGATGGAACGGGTTGCAGGGGAAACTTTTACTCTGGTTTCTCAGTTTGTTTCCTTGTGCCGGTTTGAAGTTCCTGCAGTTTTCACTGTGAAACCGAGTTGGAGCTAGTACCTCCCCATATATATGTATGGAGTGGAGTTTGCAACTGAAAAGAAACTTTGTGTTCCCAACAAGCTAGGTGAAGGACGGCTTTCACACACACTTATCTTTCAGAACTGAGCATGTGGAGAGACGTTCGTTCATCTAGCACAAAGGGAACGGGTAGCAGGAGAAACTTTTACTCTGGTCTCTCAGTCTGTTTCCTAGTGCCGGTTTGAAGTTCCTGCAGTGTTCACTTTGAAACCGAGTTGGAGCTAGTACCTCCCCATATATATGTATGGAGTGGAGTTTGCAACTGAAAAGAAACTTTGTGTTCCCAACAAGCTAGGTGAAGGACGGCTTTCACACACACTTATCTCTCAGAACTGAGCATGTGGAGAGACGTTCGTTCATCTAGCACTGATGGAACGGGTTGCAGGAGAAACTTTTACTCTGGTTTCTCAGACTGACTCCTAGTCCTGGTTTGAAGTTCGTGCAGTTTTCACTGTGAAACCGAGTTGGAGCTAGTACCACCCCATATATATGTATGGAGTGGAGTTTGCAACTGAAAAGAATCTTTGTGTTCCCAACAAGCTAGGTGAAGGACGGCTTTCACACACACTTATCTCTCAGAACTGAGCAAGTGGAGAGACGTTCGTTCATCTAGCACAAAGGGAACGGTTTTAGGAGAAACTTTTACTCTGGTTTCTCAGTCTGTTCCCTAGTGCCGGTTTGAAGTTCCTGCAGTTTTCACTGTAAAACCGAGTTGGAGCTAGTAACTCCCCATATATATGTATGGAGTGGAGTTTGCAACTGAAAAGAAACTTTGTGTTCCCAACAAGCTAGGTGAAGGACGGCTTTCACACACACTTATCTCTCAGAACTGAGCATGTGGAGAGACGTTCGTTCATCTAGCACTGATGGAACGGGTTGCAGGGGAAACTTTTACTCTGGATTCTCAGTCTGTTTCCTTGTGCCGGTTTGAAGTTCCTGCAGTTTTCACTGTGAAACCGAGTTGGAGCTGGTACCTCCCCATATATATGTATGGAGTGGAGTTTGCAACTGAAAAGAAACTTTGTGTTCCCAACAAGCTAGGTGAAGGACGGCTTTCACACACACTTATCTCTCAGAACTGATCATGTGGAGAGACGTTCGTTCATCTAGCACAAAGGGAACGGGTAGCAGGAGAAACTTTTACTCTGGTCTCTCAGTCTGTTTCCTAGTGCCGGTTTGAAGTTCCTGCAGTGTTCACTGTGAAACCGAGTTGGAGCTAGTACCTCCCCATATATATGTATTGAGTGGAGTTTGCAACTGAAAAGAAACTTTGTGTTCCCAACAAGCTAGGTGAAGGACGGCTTTCACACACACTTATCTCTCAGAACTGAGCATGTGGAGAGACGTTCGTTCATCTAGCACTGATGGAACGGGTTGCAGGAGAAACTTTTACTCTGGTTTCTCAGTCTGTTTCCTAGTGCCGGTTTGAAGTTCCTGCAGTTTTCACTGTGAAACCGAGTTGGAGCTAGTACCTCCCCATATATATGTATGGAGTGGAGTTTGCAACTGAAAAGAATCTTTGTGTTCCCAACAAGCTAGGTGAAGGACGGCTTTCACACACACTTATCTCTCAGAACTGAGCATGTAGAGACGTTCGTTCATCTAGCACAAAGGGAATGGGTGGTAGGAGAAACTTTTACTCTGGTTTCTCAGACTGATTCCTAGTCCCGGTTTGAAGTTCCTGCAGTTTTCACTGTGAAACCGAGTTGGAGCTAGTACCTCCCCATATATATGTATGGAGTGGAGTTTGCAACTGAAAAGAATCTTTGTGTTCCCAACAAGCTAGGTGAAGGACGGCTTTCACACACACTTATCTCTCAGAACTGAGCAAGTGGAGAGACGTTCGTTCATCTAGCACAAAGGGAACGGGTTTTAGGAGAAACATTTACTCTGGTTTCTCAGTCTGTTCCCTAGTGCCGGTTTGAAGTTCCTGCAGTTTTCACTGTAAAACCGAGTTGGAGCTAGTACCTCCCCATATATATGTATGGAGTGGAGTTTGCAACTGAAAAGAAACTTCGTGTTCCCAACAAGCTAGGTGAAGGACGGCTTTCACACACACTTATCTCTCAGAACTGAGCATGTGGAGAGACGTTCGTTCATTTAGCACAAAGGGAACGGGTTGCAGGAGAAACTTTTACTCTGGATTCTCAGTCTGTTTCCTAGTGCCGGTTTGAAGTTCCTGCAGTTTTCACTGTAAAACCGAGTTGCAGTTTGTACCACCCCATATATATGTATGGAGTGGAGTTTGCAACTGAAAAGAAACTTTGTGTTCCCAACAAGCTAGGTGAAGGACGGCTTTCACACACACTAATCTCTCAGAACTGAGCATGTGGAGAGACGTTCGTTCATCTAGCACAAAGGGAACGGGTAGCAGGAGAAACTTATACTCTGGTCTCTCAGTCTGTTTCCTAGTGCCGGTTTGAAGTTCCTGCAGTGTTCACTGTGAAACCGAGTTGGAGCTAGTACCTCCCCATATATATGTATGGAGTGGAGTTTGCAAGTGAAAAGAAACTTTGATTTCCCAACAAGCTAGGTGAAGGACGGCTTTCACACACACTTATCTCTCAGAACTGAGCATGTGGAGAGACGTTCGTTCATCTAGCACAAAGGGAATGGGTGGTAGGAGAAACTTTTACTCTGGTTTCTCAGACTGATTCCTAGTCCTGGTTTGAAGTTCCTACAGTTTTCACTGTGAAACCGAGTTGGAGCTAGTACCTCCCCATATATATGTATGGAGTGGAGTTTGCAACTGAAAAGAATCTTTGTGTTCCCAACAAGCTAGGTGAAGGACGGCTTTCACACACACTTATCTCTCAGAACTGAGCAAGTGGAGAGACGTTCGTTCATCTAGCACAAAGGGAACAGGTAGCAGGAGAAACTTATACTCTGATCTCTCAGTCTGTTTCCTAGTGCCGGTTTGAAGTTCCTGCAGTGTTCACTTTGAAACCGAGTTGGAGCTAGTACCTCCCCATATATATGTATGGAGTGGAGTTTGCAACTGAAAAGAATCTTTGTGTTCCCAACAAGCTAGGTGAAGGACGGCTTTCACACACACATATCTCTCAGAACTGAGCAATTGGAGAGACGTTCGTTCATCTAGCACTGATTGAACGGATTGCAGGAGAAACTTCTACTCTGGTTTCTCAGTCTGTTTCCTTGTGCCGGTTTGAAGTTCCTGCAGTTTTCACTGTGAAACCGAGTTGGAGCTAGTACCTCCCCATATATATGTATGGAGTGGAGTTTGCAACTGTAAAGAAACTTTGTGTTCCCAACAAGCTAGGTGAAGGACGGCTTTCACACACACTTATCTCTCAGAACTGAGCATGTGGAGAGACGTTCGTTCATCTAGCACAAAGGGAACGGGTAGAAGGAGAAACTTTTACTCTGGTCTCTCAGTCTGTTTCCTAGTGCCGGTTTGAAGTTCCTGCAGTGTTCACTGTGAAACCGAGTTGGAGCTAGTACCTCCCCATATATATGGAGGGAGTGGAGTTTGCAACTTAAAAGAAACTTTGTTTTCCCAACAAGCTAGGTGAAGGACGGCTTTCACACGCACTTATCTCTCAGAACTGAGCATGTGGAGAGACGTTCGTTCATTTAGCACAAAGGGAACGGGTTGCAGGAGAAACTTTTACTCTGGATTCTCAGTCTGTTTCCTAGTGCCGGTTTGAAGTTCCTGCAGTTTTCACTGTAAAACCGAGTTGCAGTTGGTACCTCCCCATATATATGTATGGAGTGGAGTTTGCAACTGAAAAGAAACTTTGTGTTCCCAACAAGCTAGGTGAAGGACGGCTTTCACACACACTAATCTCTCAGAACTGAGCATGTGGAGAGACGTTCGTTCATCTAGCACAAAGGGAACGGGTAGCAGGAGAAACTTATACTCTGGTCTCTCAGTCTGTTTCCTAGTGCCGGTTTGAAGTTCCTGCAGTGTTCACTGTGAAACCGAGTTGGAGCTAGTACCTCCCCATATATATGTATGGAGTGGAGTTTGCAAGTGAAAAGAAACTTTGATTTCCCAACAAGCTAGGTGAAGGACGGCTTTCACACACACTTATCTCTCAGAACTGAGCATGTGGAGAGACGTTCGTTCATCTAGCACAAAGGGAATGGGTGGTAGGAGAAACTTTTACTCTGGTTTCTCAGACTGATTCCTAGTGCCGGTTTGAAGTTCCTACAGTTTTCACTGTGAAACCGAGTTGGAGCTAGTACCTCCCCATATATATGTATGGAGTGGAGTTTGCAACTGAAAAGAATCTTTGTGTTCCCAACAAGCTAGGTGAAGGACGGCTTTCACACACACTTATCTCTCAGAACTGAGCAAGTGGAGAGACGTTAGTTCATCTAGCACAAAGGGAACAGGTAGCAGGAGAAACTTATACTCTGATCTCTCAGTCTGTTTCCTAGTGCCGGTTTGAAGTTCCTGCAGTGTTCACTTTGAAACCGAGTTGGAGCTAGTACCTCCCCATATATATGTATGGAGTGGAGTTTGCAACTGAAAAGAATCTTTGTGTTCCCAACAAGCTAGGTGAAGGACGGCTTTCACACACACTTATCTCTCAGAACTGAGCAAGTGGAGAGACGTTCGTTCATCTAGCACAAAGGGAACGGGTTTTAGGAGAAACTTTTACTCTGGTTTCTCAGTCTGTTCCCTAGTGCCGGTTTGAAGTTCCTGCAGTTTTCACTGTAAAACCGAGTTGGAGCTAGTACCTCCCCATATATATGTATGGAGTGGAGTTTGCAACTGAAAAGAAACTTTGTGTTCCCAACAAGCTAGGTGAAGGACGGCTTTCACACACACTTATCTCTCAGAACTGAGCATGTGGAGAGACGTTCGTTCATCTAGCACTGATGGAACGGGTTGCAGGGGAAACTTTTACTCTGGTTTCTCAGTTTGTTTCCTTGTGCCGGTTTGAAGTTCCTGCAGTTTTCACTGTGAAACCGAGTTGGAGCTAGTACCTCCCCATATATATGTATGGAGTGGAGTTTGCAACTGAAAAGAAACTTTGTGTTCCCAACAAGCTAGGTGAAGGACGGCTTTCACACACACTTATCTTTCAGAACTGAGCATGTGGAGAGACGTTCGTTCATCTAGCACAAAGGGAACGGGTAGCAGGAGAAACTTTTACTCTGGTCTCTCAGTCTGTTTCCTAGTGCCGGTTTGAAGTTCCTGCAGTGTTCACTTTGAAACCGAGTTGGAGCTAGTACCTCCCCATATATATGTATGGAGTGGAGTTTGCAACTGAAAAGAAACTTTGTGTTCCCAACAAGCTAGGTGAAGGACGGCTTTCACACACACTTATCTCTCAGAACTGAGCATGTGGAGAGACGTTCGTTCATCTAGCACTGATGGAACGGGTTGCAGGAGAAACTTTTACTCTGGTTTCTCAGACTGACTCCTAGTCCTGGTTTGAAGTTCGTGCAGTTTTCACTGTGAAACCGAGTTGGAGCTAGTACCACCCCATATATATGTATGGAGTGGAGTTTGCAACTGAAAAGAATCTTTGTGTTCCCAACAAGCTAGGTGAAGGACGGCTTTCACACACACTTATCTCTCAGAACTGAGCAAGTGGAGAGACGTTCGTTCATCTAGCACAAAGGGAACGGTTTTAGGAGAAACTTTTACTCTGGTTTCTCAGTCTGTTCCCTAGTGCCGGTTTGAAGTTCCTGCAGTTTTCACTGTAAAACCGAGTTGGAGCTAGTAACTCCCCATATATATGTATGGAGTGGAGTTTGCAACTGAAAAGAAACTTTGTGTTCCCAACAAGCTAGGTGAAGGACGGCTTTCACACACACTTATCTCTCAGAACTGAGCATGTGGAGAGACGTTCGTTCATCTAGCACTGATGGAACGGGTTGCAGGGGAAACTTTTACTCTGGATTCTCAGTCTGTTTCCTTGTGCCGGTTTGAAGTTCCTGCAGTTTTCACTGTGAAACCGAGTTGGAGCTGGTACCTCCCCATATATATGTATGGAGTGGAGTTTGCAACTGAAAAGAAACTTTGTGTTCCCAACAAGCTAGGTGAAGGACGGCTTTCACACACACTTATCTCTCAGAACTGATCATGTGGAGAGACGTTCGTTCATCTAGCACAAAGGGAACGGGTAGCAGGAGAAACTTTTACTCTGGTCTCTCAGTCTGTTTCCTAGTGCCGGTTTGAAGTTCCTGCAGTGTTCACTGTGAAACCGAGTTGGAGCTAGTACCTCCCCATATATATGTATTGAGTGGAGTTTGCAACTGAAAAGAAACTTTGTGTTCCCAACAAGCTAGGTGAAGGACGGCTTTCACACACACTTATCTCTCAGAACTGAGCATGTGGAGAGACGTTCGTTCATCTAGCACTGATGGAACGGGTTGCAGGAGAAACTTTTACTCTGGTTTCTCAGTCTGTTTCCTAGTGCCGGTTTGAAGTTCCTGCAGTTTTCACTGTGAAACCGAGTTGGAGCTAGTACCTCCCCATATATATGTATGGAGTGGAGTTTGCAACTGAAAAGAATCTTTGTGTTCCCAACAAGCTAGGTGAAGGACGGCTTTCACACACACTTATCTCTCAGAACTGAGCATGTAGAGACGTTCGTTCATCTAGCACAAAGGGAATGGGTGGTAGGAGAAACTTTTACTCTGGTTTCTCAGACTGATTCCTAGTCCCGGTTTGAAGTTCCTGCAGTTTTCACTGTGAAACCGAGTTGGAGCTAGTACCTCCCCATATATATGTATGGAGTGGAGTTTGCAACTGAAAAGAATCTTTGTGTTCCCAACAAGCTAGGTGAAGGACGGCTTTCACACACACTTATCTCTCAGAACTGAGCAAGTGGAGAGACGTTCGTTCATCTAGCACAAAGGGAACGGGTTTTAGGAGAAACATTTACTCTGGTTTCTCAGTCTGTTCCCTAGTGCCGGTTTGAAGTTCCTGCAGTTTT
Organism: Camelus bactrianus; assembly: GCF_048773025.1. Classification (NCBI taxonomy): domain Eukaryota; kingdom Metazoa; phylum Chordata; class Mammalia; order Artiodactyla; family Camelidae; genus Camelus; species Camelus bactrianus. The sequence continues at coordinate 47,448,581 of NC_133558.1, read as the reverse complement.
CACTGTAAAACCGAGTTGGAGCTAGTACCTCCCCATATATATGTATGGAGTGGAGTTTGCAACTGAAAAGAAACTTCGTGTTCCCAACAAGCTAGGTGAAGGACGGCTTTCACACACACTTATCTCTCAGAACTGAGCATGTGGAGAGACGTTCGTTCATTTAGCACAAAGGGAACGGGTTGCAGGAGAAACTTTTACTCTGGATTCTCAGTCTGTTTCCTAGTGCCGGTTTGAAGTTCCTGCAGTTTTCACTGTAAAACCGAGTTGCAGTTTGTACCACCCCATATATATGTATGGAGTGGAGTTTGCAACTGAAAAGAAACTTTGTGTTCCCAACAAGCTAGGTGAAGGACGGCTTTCACACACACTAATCTCTCAGAACTGAGCATGTGGAGAGACGTTCGTTCATCTAGCACAAAGGGAACGGGTAGCAGGAGAAACTTATACTCTGGTCTCTCAGTCTGTTTCCTAGTGCCGGTTTGAAGTTCCTGCAGTGTTCACTGTGAAACCGAGTTGGAGCTAGTACCTCCCCATATATATGTATGGAGTGGAGTTTGCAAGTGAAAAGAAACTTTGATTTCCCAACAAGCTAGGTGAAGGACGGCTTTCACACACACTTATCTCTCAGAACTGAGCATGTGGAGAGACGTTCGTTCATCTAGCACAAAGGGAATGGGTGGTAGGAGAAACTTTTACTCTGGTTTCTCAGACTGATTCCTAGTCCTGGTTTGAAGTTCCTACAGTTTTCACTGTGAAACCGAGTTGGAGCTAGTACCTCCCCATATATATGTATGGAGTGGAGTTTGCAACTGAAAAGAATCTTTGTGTTCCCAACAAGCTAGGTGAAGGACGGCTTTCACACACACTTATCTCTCAGAACTGAGCAAGTGGAGAGACGTTCGTTCATCTAGCACAAAGGGAACAGGTAGCAGGAGAAACTTATACTCTGATCTCTCAGTCTGTTTCCTAGTGCCGGTTTGAAGTTCCTGCAGTGTTCACTTTGAAACCGAGTTGGAGCTAGTACCTCCCCATATATATGTATGGAGTGGAGTTTGCAACTGAAAAGAATCTTTGTGTTCCCAACAAGCTAGGTGAAGGACGGCTTTCACACACACATATCTCTCAGAACTGAGCAATTGGAGAGACGTTCGTTCATCTAGCACAAAGGGAACGGGTTGCAGGAGAAACTTTTACTCTGGTTTCTCAGTCTGTTTCCTAGTGCCGGTTTGAAGTTCCTGCAGTTTTCACTGTAAAACCGAGTTGGAGCTAGTACCTCCCCATATATATGTATGGAGTGGAGTTTGCAACTGAAAAGAAACTTTGTGTTCCCAACAAGCTAGGTGAAGGACGGCTTTCACACACACTTATCTCTCAGAACTAAGCATGTGGAGAGACATTCGTTCATCTAGCACAGATGGAACGGGTTTTAGGAGAAACTTTTACTCTGGTTTCTCAGTCTGTTTCCTAGTGCCGGTTTGAATTTCCTGCAGTTTTCACTGTGAAACTGAGTTGGAGCTAGTACCTCCCCATATATATGGATGGAGTGGAGTTTGCAACTGAAAAGAAACTTTGTTTTCCCAACAAGCTAGGTGAAGGACGGCTTTCACACACACTTATCTCTCATAACTGAGCATGTGGAGAGACGTTCGTTCATTTAGCACAAAGGGAACGGGTTGCAGGAGAAACTTTTACTCTGGATTCTCAGTCTGTTTCCTAGTGCCGGTTTGAAGTTCCTGCAGTTTTCACTGTAAAACCGAGTTGCAGTTGGTACCTCCCCATATATATGTATGGAGTGGACTTTGCAACTGAAAAGAAACTTTGTGTTCCCAACAAGCTAGGTGAAGGACGGCTTTCACACACACTTATCTCTCAGAACTGATCATGTGGAGAGAAGTTCGTTCATCTAGCACAAAGGGAACGGGTAGCAGGAGAAACTTATACTCTGGTCTCTCAGTCTGTTTCCTAGTGCCGGTTTGAAGTTCCTGCAGTGTTCACTGTGAAACCGAGTTGGAGCTAGTACCTCCCCATATATATGTATGGAGTGGAGTTTGCAAGTGAAAAGAAACTTTGATTTCCCAACAAGCTAGGTGAAGGACGGCTTTCACACACACTTATCTCTCAGAACTGAGCATGTGGACAGACGTTCGTTCATCTAGCACAAAGGGAATGGGTGGTAGGAGAAACTTTTACTCTGGTTTCTCAGACTGATTCCTAGTCCCGGTTTGAAGTTCCTGCAGTTTTCACTGTGAAACCGAGTTGGAGCTAGTACCTCCCCATATATATGTATGGAGTGGAGTTTGCAACTGAAAAGAATCTTTGTGTTCCCAACAAGCTAGGTGAAGGACGGCTTTCACACACACTTATCTCTCAGAACTGAGCAAGTGGAGAGACGTTCGTTCATCTAGCACAAAGGGAACGGGTTTTAGGAGAAACTTTTACTCTGGTTTCTCAGTCTGTTCCCTAGTGCCGGTTTGAAGTTCCTGCAGTTTTCACTGTAAAACCGAGTTGGAGCTAGTACCTCCCCATATATATGTATGGAGTGGAGTTTGCAACTGAAAAGAAACTTCGTGTTCCCAACAAGCTAGGTGAAGGACGGCTTTCACACACACTTATCTCTCAGAACTGAGCATGTGGAGAGACGTTCGTTCATCTAGCACTGATTGAACGGATTGCAGGAGAAACTTCTACTCTGGTTTCTCAGTCTGTTTCCTTGTGCCGGTTTGAAGTTCCTGCAGTTTTCACTGTGAAACCGAGTTGGAGCTAGTACCTCCCCATATATATGTATGGAGTGGAGTTTGCAACTGTAAAGAAACTTTGTGTTCCCAACAAGCTAGGTGAAGGACGGCTTTCACACACACTTATCTCTCAGAACTGAGCATGTGGAGAGACGTTCGTTCATCTAGCACAAAGGGAACGGGTAGAAGGAGAAACTTTTACTCTGGTCTCTCAGTCTGTTTCCTAGTGCCGGTTTGAAGTTCCTGCAGTGTTCACTGTGAAACCGAGTTGGAGCTAGTACCTCCCCATATATATGGAGGGAGTGGAGTTTGCAACTTAAAAGAAACTTTGTTTTCCCAACAAGCTAGGTGAAGGACGGCTTTCACACGCACTTATCTCTCAGAACTGAGCATGTGGAGAGACGTTCGTTCATTTAGCACAAAGGGAACGGGTTGCAGGAGAAACTTTTACTCTGGATTCTCAGTCTGTTTCCTAGTGCCGGTTTGAAGTTCCTGCAGTTTTCACTGTAAAACCGAGTTGCAGTTGGTACCTCCCCATATATATGTATGGAGTGGAGTTTGCAACTGAAAAGAAACTTTGTGTTCCCAACAAGCTAGGTGAAGGACGGCTTTCACACACACTAATCTCTCAGAACTGAGCATGTGGAGAGACGTTCGTTCATCTAGCACAAAGGGAACGGGTAGCAGGAGAAACTTATACTCTGGTCTCTCAGTCTGTTTCCTAGTGCCGGTTTGAAGTTCCTGCAGTGTTCACTGTGAAACCGAGTTGGAGCTAGTACCTCCCCATATATATGTATGGAGTGGAGTTTGCAAGTGAAAAGAAACTTTGATTTCCCAACAAGCTAGGTGAAGGACGGCTTTCACACACACTTATCTCTCAGAACTGAGCATGTGGAGAGACGTTCGTTCATCTAGCACAAAGGAAATGGGTGGTAGGAGAAACTTTTACTCTGGTTTCTCAGACTGATTCCTAGTCCTGGTTTGAAGTTCCTACAGTTTTCACTGTGAAACCGAGTTGGAGCTAGTACCTCCCCATATATATGTATGGAGTGGAGTTTGCAACTGAAAAGAATCTTTGTGTTCCCAACAAGCTAGGTGAAGGACGGCTTTCACACACACTTATCTCTCAGAACTGAGCAAGTGGAGAGACGTTAGTTCATCTAGCACAAAGGGAACAGGTAGCAGGAGAAACTTATACTCTGATCTCTCAGTCTGTTTCCTAGTGCCGGTTTGAAGTTCCTGCAGTGTTCACTTTGAAACCGAGTTGGAGCTAGTACCTCCCCATATATATGTATGGAGTGGAGTTTGCAACTGAAAAGAATCTTTGTGTTCCCAACAAGCTAGGTGAAGGACGGCTTTCACACACACATATCTCTCAGAACTGAGCATGTGGAGAGACGTTCGTTCATCTAGCACAAAGGGAACGGGTTGCAGGGGAAACTTTTACTCTGGTTTCTCAGTCTGTTTCCTAGTGCCGGTTTGAAGTTCCTGCAGTTTTCACTGTGAAACCGAGTTGGAGCTAGTACCTCCCCATATATATGTATGGAGTGGAGTTTGCAACTGAAAAGAAACTTTGTGTTCCCAACAAGCTAGGTGAAGGACGGCTTTCACACACACTTATCTCTCAGAACTAAGCATGTGGAGAGACGTTCGTTCATCTAGCACAGATGGAACGGGTTTTAGGAGAAACTTTTACTCTGGTTTCTCAGTCTGTTTCCTAGTGCCGGTTTGAAGTTCCTGCAGTTTTCACTGTGAAACTGAGTTGGAGCTAGTACCTCCCCATATATATGGATGGAGTGGAGTTTGCAACTGAAAAGAAACTTTGTGTTCCCAACAAGCTAGGTGAAGGACGGCTTTCACACACACTTATCTCTCAGAACTGAGCATGTGGAGAGACGTTCGTTCATTTAGCACAAAGGGAACGGGTTGCAGGAGAAACTTTTACTCTGGATTCTCAGTCTGTTTCCTAGTGCCGGTTTGAAGTTCCTGCAGTTTTCACTGTAAAACCGAGTTGCAGTTGGTACCTCCCCATATATATGTATGGAGTGGACTTTGCAACTGAAAAGAAACTTTGTGTTCCCAACAAGCTAGGTGAAGGACGGCTTTCACACGCACTTATCTCTCAGAACTGAGCATGTGGAGAGACGTTCGTTCATCTAGCACAAAGGGAACGGGTTTTAGGAGAAACTTTTACTCTGGTTTCTCAGTCTGTTCCCTAGTGCCGGTTTGAAGTTCCTGCAGTGTTCACTGTAAAACCGAGTTGGAGCTAGTACCTCCCCATATATATGTATGGAGTGGAGTTTGCAACTGAAAAGAAACTTCGTGTTCCCAACAAGCTAGGTGAAGGACGGCTTTCACACCCACTTATCTCTCAGAACTGAGCATGTGGAGAGACGTTCGTTCATCTAGCACTGATTGAACGGATTGCAGGAGAAACTTCTACTCTGGTTTCTCAGTCTGTTTCCTTGTGCCGGTTTGAAGTTCCTGCAGTTTTCACTGTGAAACCGAGTTGGAGCTAGTACCTCCCCATATATATGTATGGAGTGGAGTTTGCAACTGTAAAGAAACTTTGTGTTCCCAACAAGCTAGGTGAAGGACGGCTTTCACACACACTTATCTCTCAGAACTGAGCATGTGGAGAGACGTTCGTTCATCTAGCACAAAGGGAACGGGTAGAAGGAGAAACTTTTACTCTGGTTTCTCAGACTGATTCCTAGTGCCGGTTTGAAGTTCCTGCAGTGTTCACTGTGAAACCGAGTTGGAGCTAGTACCTCCCCATATATATGGATGGAGTGGAGTTTGCAACTGAAAAGAAACTTTGTGTTCCCAACAAGCTAGGTGAAGGACGGCTTTCACACACACTTATCTCTCAGAACTGAGCATGTGGAGAGACGTTCGTTCATCTAGCACAAAGGGAACAGGTAGCAGGAGAAACTTATACTCTGATCTCTCAGTCTGTTTCCTAGTGCCGGTTTGAAGTTCCTGCAGTTTTCACTGTAAAACCGAGTTGGAGCTAGTACCTCCCCATATATATGTATGGAGTGGAGTTTGCAACTGAAAAGAATCTTTGTGTTCCCAACAAGCTAGGTGAAGGACGGCTTTCACACACACTAATCTCTCAGAACTGAGCATGTGGAGAGACGTTCGTTCATCTAGCACAAAGGGAACGGGTAGCAGGAGAAACTTATACTCTGGTCTCTCAGTCTGTTTCCTAGTGCCGGTTTGAAGTTCCTGCAGTTTTCACTGTAAAACCGAGTTGGAGCTAGTACCTCCCCATATATATGTATGGAGTGGAGTTTGCAAGTGAAAAGAAACTTTGATTTCCCAACAAGCTAGGTGAAGGACGGCTTTCACACACACTTATCTCTCAGAACTGAGCATGTGGAGAGACGTTCGTTCATCTAGCACAAAGGGAACGGGTAGAAGGAGAAACTTTTACTCTGGTTTCTCAGACTGATTCCTAGTGCCGGTTTGAAGTTCCTGCAGTGTTCACTGTGAAACCGAGTTGGAGCTAGTACCTCCCCATATATATGGATGGAGTGGAGTTTGCAACTGAAAAGAAACTTTGTGTTCCCAACAAGCTAGGTGAAGGACGGCTTTCACACACACTTATCTCTCAGAACTGAGCATGTGGAGAGACGTTCGTTCATCTAGCACAAAGGGAACAGGTAGCAGGAGAAACTTATACTCTGATCTCTCAGTCTGTTTCCTAGTGCCGGTTTGAAGTTCCTGCAGTTTTCACTGTAAAACCGAGTTGGAGCTAGTACCTCCCCATATATATGTATGGAGTGGAGTTTGCAACTGAAAAGAATCTTTGTGTTCCCAACAAGCTAGGTGAAGGACGGCTTTCACACACACTAATCTCTCAGAACTGAGCATGTGGAGAGACGTTCGTTCATCTAGCACAAAGGGAACGGGTAGCAGGAGAAACTTATACTCTGGTCTCTCAGTCTGTTTCCTAGTGCCGGTTTGAAGTTCCTGCAGTTTTCACTGTAAAACCGAGTTGGAGCTAGTACCTCCCCATATATATGTATGGAGTGGAGTTTGCAAGTGAAAAGAAACTTTGATTTCCCAACAAGCTAGGTGAAGGACGGCTTTCACACACACTTATCTCTCAGAACTGAGCATGTGGAGAGACGTTCGTTCATCTAGCACAAAGGGAATGGGTGGTAGGAGAAACTTTTACTCTGGTTTCTCAGACTGATTCCTAGTCCTGGTTTGAAGTTCCTACAGTTTTCACTGTGAAACCGAGTTGGAGCTAGTACCTCCCCATATATATGTATGGAGTGGAGTTTGCAACTGAAAAGAATCTTTGTGTTCCCAACAAGCTAGGTGAAGGACGGCTTTCACACACACTTATCTCTCAGAACTGAGCAAGTGGAGAGACGTTCGTTCATCTAGCACAAAGGGAACGGGTTTTAGGAGAAACTTTTACTCTGGTTTCTCAGTCTGTTCCCTAGTGCCGGTTTGAAGTTCCTGCAGTTTTCACTGTAAAACCGAGTTGGAGCTAGTACCTCCCCATATATATGTATGGAGTGGAGTTTGCAACTGAAAAGAAACTTTGTGTTCCCAACAAGCTAGGTGAAGGACGGCTTTCACACACACTTATCTCTCAGAACTGAGCATGTGGAGAGACGTTCGTTCATCTAGCACTGATGGAACGGGTTGCAGGGGAAACTTTTACTCTGGTTTCTCAGTTTGTTTCCTTGTGCCGGTTTGAAGTTCCTGCAGTTTTCACTGTGAAACCGAGTTGGAGCTAGTACCTCCCCATATATATGTATGGAGTGGAGTTTGCAACTGAAAAGAAACTTTGTGTTCCCAACAAGCTAGGTGAAGGACGGCTTTCACACACACTTATCTTTCAGAACTGAGCATGTGGAGAGACGTTCGTTCATCTAGCACAAAGGGAACGGGTAGCAGGAGAAACTTTTACTCTGGTCTCTCAGTCTGTTTCCTAGTGCCGGTTTGAAGTTCCTGCAGTGTTCACTTTGAAACCGAGTTGGAGCTAGTACCTCCCCATATATATGTATGGAGTGGAGTTTGCAACTGAAAAGAAACTTTGTGTTCCCAACAAGCTAGGTGAAGGACGGCTTTCACACACACTTATCTCTCAGAACTGAGTATGTGGAGAGACGTTCGTTCATCTAGCACTGATGGAACGGGTTGCAGGAGAAACTTTTACTCTGGTTTCTCAGACTGACTCCTAGTCCTGGTTTGAAGTTCGTGCAGTTTTCACTGTGAAACCGAGTTGGAGCTAGTACCTCCCCGTATATATGTATGGAGTGGAGTTTGCAACTGAAAAGAATCTTTGTGTTCCCAACAAGCTAGGTGAAGGACGGCTTTCACACACACTTATCTCTCAGAACTGAGCAAGTGGAGAGACGTTCGTTCATCTAGCACAAAGGGAACGGTTTTAGGAGAAACTTTTACTCTGGTTTCTCAGTCTGTTCCCTAGTGCCGGTTTGAAGTTCCTGCAGTTTTCACTGTAAAACCGAGTTGGAGCTAGTAACTCCCCATATATATGTATGGAGTGGAGTTTGCAACTGAAAAGAAACTTTGTGTTCCCAACAAGCTAGGTGAAGGACGGCTTTCACACACACTTATCTCTCAGAACTGAGCATGTGGAGAGACGTTCGTTCATCTAGCACTGATGGAACGGGTTGCAGGGGAAACTTTTACTCTGGATTCTCAGTCTGTTTCCTTGTGCCGGTTTGAAGTTCCTGCAGTTTTCACTGTGAAACCGAGTTGGAGCTGGTACCTCCCCATATATATGTATGGAGTGGAGTTTGCAACTGAAAAGAAACTTTGTGTTCCCAACAAGCTAGGTGAAGGACGGCTTTCACACACACTTATCTCTCAGAACTGATCATGTGGAGAGACGTTCGTTCATCTAGCACAAAGGGAACGGGTAGCAGGAGAAACTTTTACTCTGGTCTCTCAGTCTGTTTCCTAGTGCCGGTTTGAAGTTCCTGCAGTGTTCACTGTGAAACCGAGTTGGAGCTAGTACCTCCCCATATATATGTATGGAGTGGAGTTTGCAACTGAAAAGAAACTTTGTGTTCCCTTCAAGCTAGGTGAAGGACGGCTTTCACACACACTTATCTCTCAGAACTGAGCATGTGGAGAGACGTTCGTTCATCTAGCACTGATGGAACAGGTTGCAGGAGAAACTTTTACTCTGGTTTCTCAGTCTGTTTCCTAGTGCCGGTTTGAAGTTCCTGCAGTTTTCACTGTGAAACCGAGTTGGAGCTAGTACCTCCCCATATATATGTATGGAGTGGAGTTTGCAACTGAAAAGAATCTTTGTGTTCCCAACAAGCTAGGTGAAGGACGGCTTTCACACACACTTATCTCTCAGAACTGAGCATGTGGAGAGACGTTCGTTCATCTAGCACAAAGGGAATGGGTGGTAGGAGAAACTTTTACTCTGGTTTCTCAGACTGTTTCCTAGTGCCGGTTTGAAGTTCCTGCAGTTTTCACTGTGAAACCGAGTTGGAGCTAGTACCTCCCCATATATATGTATGGAGTGGAGTTTGCAACTGAAAAGAAACTTTGTGTTCCCAACAAGCTAGGTGAAGGACGGCTTTCACACACACATCTCTCAGAACTGAGCATGTGGAGAGACGTTCGTTCATCTAGCACTGATTGAACGGATTGCAGGAGAAACTTCTACTCTGGTTTCTCAGTCTGTTTCCTTGTGCCGGTTTGAAGTTCCTGCAGTTTTCACTGTGAAACCGAGTTGGAGCTAGTACCTCCCCATATATATGTATGGAGTGGAGTTTGCAACTGAAAAGAATCTTTGTGTTCCCAACAAGCTAGGTGAAGGACGGCTTTCACACACACATATCTCTCAGAACTGAGCAATTGGAGAGACGTTCGTTCATCTAGCACAAAGGGAACGGGTTGCAGGAGAAACTTTTACTCTGGTTTCTCAGTCTGTTTCCTAGTGCCGGTTTGAAGTTCCTGCAGTGTTCACTGTGAAACCGAGTTGGAGCTAATACCTCCCCATATATATGTATGGAGTGGAGATTGCAACTGAAAAGAAACTTTGTTTTCCCAACAAGCTAGGTGAAGGACGGCTTTCACACGCACTTATCTCTCAGAACTGAGCATGTGGAGAGACGTTCGTTCATTTAGCACAAAGGGAACGGGTTGCAGGAGAAACTTTTACTCTGGATTCTCAGTCTGTTTCCTAGTGCCGGTTTGAAGTTCCTGCAGTTTTCACTGTAAAACCGAGTTGCAGTTGGTACCTCCCCATATATATGTATGGAGTGGAGTTTGCAACTGAAAAGAAACTTTGTTTTCCCAACAAGCTAGGTGAAGGACGGCTTTCACACACACTTATCTCTCAGAACTGAGCATGTGGAGAGACGTTCGTTCATTTAGCACAAAGGGAACGGGTAGCAGGAGAAACTTTTACTCTGGATTCTCAGTCTGTTTCCTAGTGCCGGTTTGAAGTTCCTGCAGTTTTCACTGTAAAACCGAGTTGGAGCTAGTACCTCCCCATATATATATGTATGGAGTGGAGTTTGCAAGTGAAAAGAAACTTTGATTTCCCAACAAGCTAGGTGAAGGACGGCTTTCACACACACTTATCTCTCAGAACTGAGCATGTGGAGAGACGTTCGTTCATTTAGCACAAAGGGAACGGGTAGCAGGAGAAACTTTTACTCTGGTTTCTCAGTCTGTTCCCTAGTGCCGGTTTGAAGTTCCTGCAGTTTTCACTGTAAAACCGAGTTGGAGCTAGTAACTCCCCATATATATGTATGGAGTGGAGTTTGCAACTGAAAAGAAACTTTGTGTTCCCAACAAGCTAGGTGAAGGACGGCTTTCACACACACTTATCTCTCAGAACTGAGCATGTGGAGAGACGTTCGTTCATCTAGCACTGATGGAACGGGTTGCAGGGGAAACTTTTACTCTGGATTCTCAGTCTGTTTCCTTGTGCCGGTTTGAAGTTCCTGCAGTTTTCACTGTGAAACCGAGTTGGAGCTGGTACCTCCCCATATATATGTATGGAGTGGAGTTTGCAACTGAAAAGAAACTTTGTGTTCCCAACAAGCTAGGTGAAGGACGGCTTTCACACACACTTATCTCTCAGAACTGATCATGTGGAGAGACGTTCGTTCATCTAGCACAAAGGGAACGGGTAGCAGGAGAAACTTTTACTCTGGTCTCTCAGTCTGTTTCCTAGTGCCGGTTTGAAGTTCCTGCAGTGTTCACTGTGAAACCGAGTTGGAGCTAGTACCTCCCCATATATATGTATGGAGTGGAGTTTGCAACTGAAAAGAAACTTTGTGTTCCCTTCAAGCTAGGTGAAGGACGGCTTTCACACACACTTATCTCTCAGAACTGAGCATGTGGAGAGACGTTCGTTCATCTAGCACTGATGGAACAGGTTGCAGGAGAAACTTTTACTCTGGTTTCTCAGTCTGTTTCCTAGTGCCGGTTTGAAGTTCCTGCAGTTTTCACTGTGAAACCGAGTTGGAGCTAGTACCTCCCCATATATATGTATGGAGTGGAGTTTGCAACTGAAAAGAATCTTTGTGTTCCCAACAAGCTAGGTGAAGGACGGCTTTCACACACACTTATCTCTCAGAACTGAGCATGTGGAGAGACGTTCGTTCATCTAGCACAAAGGGAATGGGTGGTAGGAGAAACTTTTACTCTGGTTTCTCAGACTGTTTCCTAGTGCCGGTTTGAAGTTCCTGCAGTTTTCACTGTGAAACCGAGTTGGAGCTAGTACCTCCCCATATATATGTATGGAGTGGAGTTTGCAACTGAAAAGAAACTTTGTGTTCCCAACAAGCTAGGTGAAGGACGGCTTTCACACACACTTATCTCTCAGAACTGAGCATGTGGAGAGACGTTCGTTCATCTAGCACTGATTGAACGGATTGCAGGAGAAACTTCTACTCTGGTTTCTCAGTCTGTTTCCTTGTGCCGGTTTGAAGTTCCTGCAGTTTTCACTGTGAAACCGAGTTGGAGCTAGTACCTCCCCATATATATGTATGGAGTGGAGTTTGCAACTGAAAAGAATCTTTGTGTTCCCAACAAGCTAGGTGAAGGACGGCTTTCACACACACATATCTCTCAGAACTGAGCAATTGGAGAGACGTTCGTTCATCTAGCACAAAGGGAACGGGTTGCAGGAGAAACTTTTACTCTGGTTTCTCAGTCTGTTTCCTAGTGCCGGTTTGAAGTTCCTGCAGTGTTCACTGTGAAACCGAGTTGGAGCTAGTACCTCCCCATATATATGTATGGAGTGGAGATTGCAACTGAAAAGAAACTTTGTTTTCCCAACAAGCTAGGTGAAGGACGGCTTTCACACGCACTTATCTCTCAGAACTGAGCATGTGGAGAGACGTTCGTTCATTTAGCACAAAGGGAACGGGTTGCAGGAGAAACTTTTACTCTGGATTCTCAGTCTGTTTCCTAGTGCCGGTTTGAAGTTCCTGCAGTTTTCACTGTAAAACCGAGTTGCAGTTGGTACCTCCCCATATATATGTATGGAGTGGAGTTTGCAACTGAAAAGAAACTTTGTTTTCCCAACAAGCTAGGTGAAGGACGGCTTTCACACACACTTATCTCTCAGAACTGAGCATGTGGAGAGACGTTCGTTCATTTAGCACAAAGGGAACGGGTAGCAGGAGAAACTTTTACTCTGGATTCTCAGTCTGTTTCCTAGTGCCGGTTTGAAGTTCCTGCAGTTTTCACTGTAAAACCGAGTTGGAGCTAGTACCTCCCCATATATATATGTATGGAGTGGAGTTTGCAAGTGAAAAGAAACTTTGATTTCCCAACAAGCTAGGTGAAGGACGGCTTTCACACACACTTATCTCTCAGAACTGAGCATGTGGAGAGACGTTCGTTCATCTAGCACAAAGGAATGGGTGGTAGGAGAAACTTTTACTCTGGTTTCTCAGACTGATTCCTAGTCCTGGTTTGAAGTTCCTACAGTTTTCACTGTGAAACCGAGTTGGAGCTAGTACCTCCCCATATATATGTATGGAGTGGAGTTTGCAACTGAAAAGAATCTTTGTGTTCCCAACAAGCTAGGTGAAGGACGGCTTTCACACACACTTATCTCTCAGAACTGAGCAAGTGGAGAGACGTTCGTTCATCTAGCACAAAGGGAACGGGTTTTAGGAGAAACTTTTACTCTGGTTTCTCAGTCTGTTCCCTAGTGCCGGTTTGAAGTTCCTGCAGTTTTCACTGTAAAACCGAGTTGGAGCTAGTACCTCCCCATATATATGTATGGAGTGGAGTTTGCAACTGAAAAGAAACTTTGTGTTCCCAACAAGCTAGGTGAAGGACGGCTTTCACACACACTTATCTCTCAGAACTGAGCATGTGGAGAGACGTTCGTTCATCTAGCACTGATGGAACGGGTTGCAGGGGAAACTTTTACTCTGGTTTCTCAGTCTGTTTCCTTGTGCCGGTTTGAAGTTCCTGCAGTTTTCAATGTGAAACCGAGTTGGAGCTAGTACCTCCCCATATATATGTATGGAGTGGAGTTTGCAACTGAAAAGAAACTTTGTGTTCCCAACAAGCTAGGTGAAGGACGGCTTTCACACACACTTATCTCTCAGAACTGAGCATGTGGAGAGACGTTCGTTCATCTAGCACAAAGGGAACGGGTAGCAGGAGAAACTTTTACTCTGGTCTCTCAGTCTGTTTCCTAGTGCCGGTTTGAAGTTCCTGCAGTGTTCACTTTGAAACCGAGTTGGAGCTAGTACCTCCCCATATATATGTATGGAGTGGAGTTTGCAACTGAAAAGAAACTTTGTGTTCCCAACAAGCTAGGTGAAGGACGGCTTTCACACACACTTATCTCTCAGAACTGAGCATGTGGAGAGACGTTCGTTCATCTAGCACTGATGGAACGGGTTGCAGGAGAAATTTTACTCTGGTTTCTCAGTCTGTTTCCTAGTGCCGGTTTGAAGTTCCTGCAGTTTTCACTGTGAAACCGAGTTGGAGCTAGTACCTCCCCATATATATGTATGGAGTGGAGTTTGCAATTGAAAACAAACTTTGTGTTCCCAACAAGCTAGGTGAAGGAAGGCTTTCACACACACTTATCTCTCAGAATTGAGCATGTGGAGAGACGTTCGTTCATCTAGCACAAAGGGAATGGGTGGTAGGAGAAACTTTTACTCTGGTTTCTCAGACTGATTCCTAGTCCCGGTTTGAAGTTCCTGCAGTTTTCACTGTGAAACCGAGTTGGAGCTAGTACCTCCCCATATATATGTATGGAGTGGAGTTTGCAACTGAAAAGAAACTTTGTGTTCCCAACAAGCTAGGTGAAGGACGGCTTTCACACACACTTATCTCTCAGAACTGAGCATGTGGAGAGACGTTCGTTCATCTAGCACAAAGGGAACGGGTAGCAGGAGAAACTTATACTCTGATCTCTCATTCTGTTTCCTAGTGCCGGTTTGAAGTTCCTGCAGTGTTCACTGTGAAACCGAGTTGGAGCTAGTACCTCCCCATATATATGTATGGAGTGGAGTTTGCAACTGAAAAGAATCTTTGTGTTCCCAACAAGCTAGGTGAAGGACGGCTTTCACACGCACATATCTCTCAGAACTGAGCAATTGGAGAGACGTTCGTTCATCTAGCACAAAGGGAACGGGTTGCAGGAGAAACTTTTACTCTGGTTTCTCAGTCTGTTTCCTAGTGCCGGTTTGAAGTTCCTGCAGTTTTCACTGTGAAACTGAGTTGGAGCTAGTACCTCCCCATATATATGGATGGAGTGGAGTTTGCAACTGAAAAGAAACTTTTTTTTCCCAACAAGCTAGGTGAAGGACGGCTTTCACACACACTTATCTCTCAGAACTGAGCATGTGGAGAGACGTTCGTTCATTTAGCACAAAGGGAATGGGTTGCAGGAGAAACTTTTACTCTGGATTCTCAGTCTGTTTCCTAGTGCCGGTTTGAAGTTCCTGCAGTTTTCACTGTAAAACCGATTTGCAGTTGGTACCTGCCCATATATATGGATGGAGTGGAGTTTGCAACTGAAAAGAAAATTTTTTTCCCAACAAGCTAGGTGAAGGACGGCTTTCACACACACTTATCTCTCAGAACTGAGCATGTGGAGAGACGTTCGTTCATCTAGCACAAAGGGAACGGGTAGCAGGAGAAACTTATACTCTGGTCTCTCAGTCTGTTTCCTAGTGCCGGTTTGAAGTTCCTGCAGTGTTCACTGTGAAACCGAGTTGGAGCTAGTACCTCCCCATATATATGTATGGAGTGGAGTTTGCAACTGAAAAGAAACTTTGTGTTCCCAACAAGCTAGGTGAAGGACGGCTTTCACACACACTTATCTCTCAGAACTGAGCATGTGGAGAGACTTTCGTTCATCTAGCACAAAGGGAATGGGTGGTAGGAGAAACTTTTACTCTGGTTTCTCAGACTGATTCCTAGTCCCGGTTTGAAGTTCCTGCAGTTTTCACTGTGAAACCGAGTTGGAGCTAGTACCTCCCCATATATATGTATGGAGTGGAGTTTGCAACTGAAAAGAATCTTTGTGTTCCCAACAAGCTAGGTGAAGGACGGCTTTCACACACACTTATCTCTCAGAACTGAGCAAGTGGAGAGACGTTCGTTCATCTAGCACAAAGGGAACGGGTTTTAGGAGAAACTTTTCCTCTGGTTTCTCAGTCTGTTCCCTAGTGCCGGTTTGAAGTTCCTGCAGTTTTCACTGTAAAACCGAGTTGGAGCTAGTACCTCCCCATATAAATGTATGGAGTGGAGTTTGCAACTGAAAAGAAACTTCGTGTTCCCAACAAGCTAGGTGAAGGACGGCTTTCACACACACTTATCTCTCAGAACTGAGCATGTGGAGAGACGTTCGTTCATCTAGCACAAAGGGAACGGGTAGAAGGAGAAACTTATACTCTGGTCTCTCAGTCTGTTTCCTAGTGCCGGTTTGAAGTTCCTGCAGTGTTCACTGTGAAACCGAGTTGGAGCTAGTACCTCCCCATATATATGTATGGAGTGGAGTTTGCAACTGAAAAGAAACTTTGTGTTCCCAACAAGCTAGGTGAAGGACGGCTTTCACACACACTTATCTCTCAGAACTGAGCATGTGGAGAGACGTTCGTTCATCTAGCACAAAGGGAACGGGTAGCAGGAGAAACTTATACTCTGGTCTCTCAGTCTGTTTCCTAGTGCCGGTTTGAAGTTCCTGCAGTGTTCACTGTGAAACCGAGTTGGAGCTAGTACCTCCCCATATATATGTATGGAGTGGAGTTTGCAACTGCAAAGAATCTTTCTGTTCCCAACTAGCTAGGTGAAGGACGGCTTTCACACACACATATCTCTCAGAACTGAGCAAGTGGAGAGACGTTCGTTCATCTAGCACAAAGGGAACGGGTTGCAGGAGAAACTTTTACTCTGGTTTCTCAGTCTGTTTCCTAGTGCCGGTTTGAAGTTCCTGCAGTTTTCACTGTAAAACCGAGTTGGAGCTAGTACCTCCCCATATATATGTATGGAGTGGAGTTTGCAACTGAAAAGAAACTTTTTTTTCCCAACAAGCTAGGTGAAGGACGGCTTTCACACACACTTATCTCTCAGAACTGAGCATGTGGAGAGACTTTCGTTCATTTAGCACAAAGGGAACGGGTTGCAGGAGAAACTTTTACTCTGGATTCTCAGTCTGTTTCCTAGTGCCGGTTTGAAGTTCCTGCAGTTTTCACTGTAAAACCGAGTTGCAGTTGGTACCTCCCCATATATATGTATGGAGTGGAGTTTGCAACTGAAAAGAAACTTTGTGTTCCCAACAAGCTAGGTGAAGGACGGCTTTCACACACACTTATCTCTCAGAACTGAGCATGTGGAGAGACGTTCGTTCATCTAGCACAAAGGGAACGGGTAGCAGGAGAAACTTATACTCTGGTCTCTCAGTCTGTTTCCTAGTGCCGGTTTGAAGTTCCTGCAGTGTTCACTGTGAAACCGAGTTGGAGCTAGTACCTCCCCATATATATGTATGGAGTGGAGTTTGCAAGTGAAAAGAAACTTTGATTTCCCAACAAGCTAGGTGAAGGACGGCTTTCACACACACTTATCTCTCAGAACTGAGCATGTGGAGAGACTTTCGTTCATCTAGCACAAAGGGAATGAGTGGTAGGAGAAACTTTTACTCTGGTTTCTCAGACTGATACCTAGTCCCGGTTTGAAGTTCCTGCAGTTTTCACTGTGAAACCGAGTTGGAGCTAGTACCTCCCCATATATATGTATGGAGTGGAGTTTGCAACTGAAAAGAATCTTTGTGTTCCCAACAAGCTAGGTGAAGGACGGCTTTCACACACACTTATCTCTCAGAACTGAGCAAGTGGAGAGACGTTCGTTCATCTAGCACAAAGGGAACGGGTTTTAGGAGAAACTTTTACTCTGGTTTCTCAGTCTGTTCCCTAGTGCCGGTTTGAAGTTCCTGCAGTTTTCACTGTAAAACCGAGTTGGAGCTAGTACCTCCCCATATAAATGTATGGAGTGGAGTTTGCAACTGAAAAGAAACTTCGTGTTCCCAACAAGCTAGGTGAAGGACGGCTTTCACACACACTTATCTCTCAGAACTGAGCATGTGGAGAGACGTTCGTTCATCTAGCACAAAGGGAACGGGTAGAAGGAGAAACTTATACTCTGGTCTCTCAGTCTGTTTCCTAGTGCCGGTGTGAAGTTCCTGCAGTGTTCACTGTGAAACCGAGTTGGAGCTAGTACCTCCCCATATATATGTATGGAGTGGAGTTTGCAACTGAAAAGAAACTTTGTGTTCCCAACAAGCTAGGTGAAGGACGGCTTTCACACACACTTATCTCTCAGAACTGAGCATGTGGAGAGACGTTCGTTCATCTAGCACAAAGGGAACGGGTAGCAGGAGAAACTTATACTCTGGTCTCTCAGTCTGTTTCCTAGTGCCGGTTTGAAGTTCCTGCAGTGTTCACTGTGAAACCGAGTTGGAGCTAGTACCTCCCCATATATATGTATGGAGTGGAGTTTGCAACTGCAAAGAATCTTTCTGTTCCCAACTAGCTAGGTGAAGGACGGCTTTCACACACACATATCTCTCAGAACTGAGCAAGTGGAGAGACGTTCGTTCATCTAGCACAAAGGGAACGGGTTGCAGGAGAAACTTTTACTCTGGTTTCTCAGTCTGTTTCCTAGTGCCGGTTTGAAGTTCCTGCAGTTTTCACTGTAAAACCGAGTTGGAGCTAGTACCTCCCCATATATATGTATGGAGTGGAGTTTGCAACTGAAAAGAAACTTTGTGTTCCCAACAAGCTAGGTGAAGGACGGCTTTCACACACACTTATCTCTCAGAACTAAGCATGTGGAGAGACGTTCGTTCATCTAGCCCAGATGGAACGGGTTTTAGGAGAAACTTTTACTCTGGTTTCTCAGTCTGTTTCCTAGTGCCGGTTTGAATTTCCTGCAGTTTTCACAGTGAAACTGATTTGGAGCTAGTACCTCCCCATATAAATGTATGGAGTGGAGTTTGCAACTGAAAAGAAACTTCGTGTTCCCAACAAGCTAGGTGAAGGACGGCTTTCACACACAATTATCTCTCAGAACTGAGCATGTGGAGAGACGTTCGTTCATCTAGCACAAAGGGAACGGGTAGAAGGAGCAACTTTTACTCTGGTCTCTCAGTCTGTTTCCTAGTGCCGGTTTGAAGTTCCTGCAGTGTTCACTGTGAAACCGAGTTGGAGCTAGTACCTCCCCATATATATGTATGGAGTGGAGTTTGCAACTGAAAAGAATCTTTGTGTTCCCAACAAGCTAGGTGAAGGACGGCTTTCACACACACTTATCTCTCAGAACTGAGCAAGTGGAGAGACGTTCGTTCATCTAGCACAAAGGGAACGGGTTTTAGGAGAAACTTTTACTCTGGTTTCTCAGACTGATTCCTAGTCCCGGTTTGAAGTTCCTGCAGTTTTCACTGTGAAACCGAGTTGGAGCTAGTACCTCCCCATATATATGTATGGAGTGGAGTTTGCAACTGAAAAGAAACTTTGTGTTCCCAACAAGCTAGGTGAAGGACGGCTTTCACACACACTTATCTCTCAGAACTGAGCATGTGGAGAGACGTTCGTTCATCTAGCACAAAGGGAACGGGTAGCAGGAGAAACTTATACTCTGGTCTCTCAGTCTGTTTCCTAGTGCCGGTTTGAAGTTCCTGCAGTGTTCACTGTGAAACTGAGTTGGAGCTAGTACCTCCCCATATATATGTATGGAGTGGAGTTTGCAACTGCAAAGAATCTTTCTGTTCTCAACTAGCTAGGTGAAGGACGGCTTTCACACACACATATCTCTCAGAACTGAGCAAGTGGAGAGACGTTCGTTCATCTAGCACAAAGGGAACGGGTTGCAGGAGAAACTTTTACTCTGGTTTCTCAGTCTGTTTCCTAGTGCCGGTTTGAAGTTCCTGCAGTTTTCACTGTAAAACCGAGTTGGAGCTAGTACCTCCCCATATATATGTATGGAGTGGAGTTTGCAACTGAAAAGAAACTTTGTGTTCCCAACAAGCTAGGTGAAGGACGGCTTTCACACACACTTATCTCTCAGAACTAAGCATGTGGAGAGACGTTCGTTCATCTAGCCCAGATGGAACGGGTTTTAGGAGAAACTTTTACTCTGGTTTCTCAGTCTGTTTCCTAGTGCCGGTTTGAATTTCCTGCAGTTTTCACTGTGAAACTGATTTGGAGCTAGTACCTCCCCATATATATGGATGGAGTGGAGATTGCAACTGAAAAGAAACTTTGTTTTCCCAACAAGCTAGGTGAAGGACGGCTTTCACACACACTTACCTCTCAGAACTGAGCATGTGGAGAGACGTTCGTTCATCTAGCACAAAGGGAATGGGTGGTAGGAGAAACTTTTACTCTGGTTTCTGAGACTGATTCCTAGTCCCGGTTTGAAGTTCCTGCAGTTTTCACTGTGAAACCGAGTTGGAGTTAGTACCTCCCCATATATATGTATGGAGTGGAGTTTGCAACTGAAAAGAAACTTTGTGTTCCCAACAAGCTAGGTGAAGGACGGCTTTCACACACACTTATCTCTCAGAACTAAGCATGTGGAGAGACGTTCGTTCATCTAGCACAGATGGAACGGGTTTTAGGAGAAACTTTTACTCTGGTTTCTCAGTCTGTTTCCTAGTGCCGGTTTGAATTTCCTGCAGTTTTCACTGTGAAACTGAGTTGGAGCTAGTACCTCCCCATATATATGGATGGAGTGGAGTTTGCAACTGAAAAGAAACTTTGTTTTCCCAACAAGCTAGGTGAAGGACGGCTTTCACACACACTTATCTCTCAGAACTGAGCATGTGGAGAGACGTTCGTTCATTTAGCACAAAGGGAACGGGTTGCAGGAGAAACTTTTACTCTGGATTCTCAGTCTGTTTCCTAGTGCCGGTTTGAAGTTCCTGCAGTTTTCACTGTAAAACCGAGTTGCAGTTGGTACCTCCCCATATATATGTATGGAGTGGAGTTTGCAACTGAAAAGAAACTTTGTGTTCCCAACAAGCTAGGTGAAGGACGGCTTTCACACACACTTATCTCTCAGAACTGAGCATGTGGAGAGACGTTCGTTCATCTAGCACAAAGGGAACGGGTAGCAGGAGAAACTTATACTCTGGTCTCTCAGTCTGTTTCCTAGTGCCGGTTTGAAGTTCCTGCAGTGTTCACTGTGAAACCGAGTTGGAGCTAGTACCTCCCCATATATATGTATGGAGTGGAGTTTGCAAGTGAAAAGAAACTTTGATTTCCCAACAAGCTAGGTGAAGGACGGCTTTCACACACACTTATCTCTCAGAACTGAGCATGTGGAGAGACGTTCGTTCATCTAGCACAAAGGGAATGGGTGGTAGGAGAAACTTTTACTCTGGTTTCTCAGACTGATTCCTAGTCCCGGTTTGAAGTTCCTGCAGTTTTCACTGTGAAACCGAGTTGGAGCTAGTACCTCCCCATATATATGTATGGAGTGGAGTTTGCAACTGAAAAGAATCTTTGTGTTCCCAACAAGCTAGGTGAAGGACGGCTTTCACACACACTTATCTCTCAGAACTGAGCATGTGGAGAGACGTTCGTTCATCTAGCACAAAGGGAACGGGTAGAAGGAGAAACTTTTACTCTGGTCTCTCAGTCTGTTTCCTAGTGCCGGTTTGAAGTTCCTGCAGTGTTCACTGTGAAACCGGGTTGGAGCTAGTACCTCCCCATATATATGTATGGAGTGGAGTTTGCAAGTGAAAAGAAACTTTGATTTCCCAACAAGCTAGGTGAAGGACGGCTTTCACACACACTTATCTCTCAGAACTGAGCATGTGGAGAGACGTTCGTTCATCTAGCACTGATGGAACGGGTTGCAGGAGGAACTTTTACTCTGGTTTCTCAGTCTGTTTCCTAGTGCCGGTTTGAAGTTCCTGCAGTTTTCACAGTAAAACCGAGTTGGAGCTAGTACCTCCCCATATATATGTATGGAGTGGAGTTTGCAATTGAAAACAAACTTTGTGTTCCCAACAAGCTAGGTGAAGGAAGGCTTTCACACACACTTATCTCTCAGAACTGAGCATGTGGAGAGACGTTCGTTCATCTACCACAAAGGGAATGGGTGGTAGGAGAAACTTTTACTCTGGTTTCTCAGACTGATTCCTAGTCCCGGTTTGAAGTTCCTGCAGTTTTCACTGTGAAACCGAGTTGGAGCTAGTACCTCCCCATATATATGTATGGAGTGGAGTTTGCAACTGAAAAGAAACTTTGTGTTTCCAACAAGCTAGGTGAAGGACGGGTTTCACACACACTTATCTCTCAGAACTGAGCATGTGGAGAGACGTTCGTTCATCTAGCACAAAGGGAACGGGTAGCAGGAGAAACTTATACTCTGGTCTCTCAGTCTGTTTCCTAGTGCCGGTTTGAAGTTCCTGCAGTGTTCACTGTGAAACCGAGTTGGAGCTAGTACCTCCCCATATATATGTATGGAGTGTAGTTTGCAACTGCAAAGAATCTTTCTGTTCCCAACTAGCTAGGTGAAGGACGGCTTTCACACACACATATCTCTCAGAACTGAGCAAGTGGAGAGACGTTCGTTCATCTAGCACAAAGGGAACGGGTTGCAGGAGAAACTTTTACTCTGGTTTCTCAGTCTGTTTCCTAGTGCCGGTTTGAAGTTCCTGCAGTTTTCACTGTAAAACCGAGTTGGAGCTAGTACCTCCCCATATATATGTATGGAGTGGAGTTTGCAACTGAAAAGAAACTTTGTGTTCCCAACAAGCTAGGTGAAGGACGGCTTTCACACACACTTATCTCTCAGAACTAAGCATGTGGAGAGACGTTCGTTCATCTAGCCCAGATGGAACGGGTTTTAGGAGAAACTTTTACTCTGGTTTCTCAGTCTGTTTCCTAGTGCCGGTTTGAATTTCCTGCAGTTTTCACTGTGAAACTGATTTGGAGCTAGTACCTCCCCATATATATGGATGGAGTGGAGATTGCAACTGAAAAGAAACTTTGTTTTCCCAACAAGCTAGGTGAAGGACGGCTTTCACACACACTTACCTTTCAGAACTGAGCATGTGGAGAGACGTTCGTTCATCTAGCACAAAGGGAATGGGTGGTAGGAGAAACTTTTACTCTGGTTTCTGAGACTGATTCCTAGTCCCGGTTTGAAGTTCCTGCAGTTTTCACTGTGAAACCGAGTTGGAGTTAGTACCTCCCCATATATATGTATGGAGTGGAGTTTGCAACTGAAAAGAAACTTTGTGTTCCCAACAAGCTAGGTGAAGGACGGCTTTCACACACACTTATCTCTCAGAACTGAGCATGTGGAGAGACGTTCGTTCATCTAGCACAAAGGGAACGGTTTTAGGAGAAACTTTTACTCTGGTCTCTCAGACTGATTCCTAGTCCCGGTTTGAAGTTCCTGCAGTTTTCACTGTGAAACCGAGTTGGAGCTAGTACCTCCCCATATATATGTATGGAGTGGAGTTTGCAACTGAAAAGAAACTTTGTGTTCCTAACAAGCTAGGTGAAGGATGGCTTTCACACACACTTATCTCTCAGAACTGAGCATGTGGAGAGACGTTCGTTAATCTAGCACAAAGGGAACGGGTAGCAGGAGAAACTTATACTCTGGTCTCTCAGTCTGTTTCCTAGTGCCGGTTTGAAGTTCCTGCAGTGTTCACTGTGAAACCGAGTTGGAGCTAGTACCTCCCCATATATATGTATGGAGTGGAGTTTGCAACTGAAAAGAATCTTTGTGTTCCCAACAAGCTAGGTGAAGGACGGCTTTCACACACACTTATCTCTCAGAACTAAGCATGTGGAGAGACGTTCGTTCATCTAGCCCAGATGGAACGGGTTTTAGGAGAAACTTTTACTCTGGTTTCTCAGTCTGTTTCCTAGTGCCGGTTTGAATTTCCTGCAGTTTTCACTGTGAAACTGATTTGGAGCTAGTACCTCCCCATATATATGGATGGAGTGGAGATTGCAACTGAAAAGAAACTTTGTTTTCCCAACAAGCTAGGTGAAGGACGGCTTTCACACACACTTACCTCTCAGAACTGAGCATGTGGAGAGACGTTCGTTCATCTAGCACAAAGGGAATGGGTGGTAGGAGAAACTTTTACTCTGGTTTCTCAGTCTGTTTCCTAGTGCCGGTTTGAAGTTCCTGCAGTTTTCACTGTAAAACCGAGTTGGAGCTAGTACCTCCCCATATATATGTATGGAGTGGAGTTTGCAACTGAAAAGAAACTTTGTGTTCCCAACAAGCTAGGTGAAGGACGGCTTTCACACACACTTATCTCTCAGAACTAAGCATGTGGAGAGACGTTCGTTAATCTAGCACAAAGGGAACGGGTAGCAGGAGAAACTTATACTCTGGTCTCTCAGTCTGTTTCCTAGTGCCGGTTTGAAGTTCCTGCAGTTTTCACTGTGAAACCGAGTTGGAGCTAGTACCTCCCCATATATATGTATGGAGTGGAGTTTGCAACTGAAAAGAATCTTTGTGTTCCCAACAAGCTAGGTGAAGGACGGCTTTCACACACACTTATCTCTCAGAACTAAGCATGTGGAGAGACGTTCGTTCATCTAGCACAGATGGAACGGGTTTTAGGAGAAACTTTTACTCTGGTTTCTCAGTCTGTTTCCTAGTGCCGGTTTGAATTTCCTGC
Organism: Camelus bactrianus; assembly: GCF_048773025.1. Classification (NCBI taxonomy): domain Eukaryota; kingdom Metazoa; phylum Chordata; class Mammalia; order Artiodactyla; family Camelidae; genus Camelus; species Camelus bactrianus. The sequence goes on along the minus strand of NC_133558.1, from coordinate 47,424,686 downwards.
AGTTTTCCCTGTGAAACTGAGTTGGAGCTAGTACCTCCCCATATATATGGATGGAGTGGAGTTTGCAACTGAAAAGAAACTTTGTTTTCCCAACAAGCTAGGTGAAGGACGGCTTTCACACGCACTTATCTCTCAGAACTGAGCATGGGGAGAGACGTTCGTTCATTTAGCACAAAGGGAACGGGTTGCAGGAGAAACTTTTACTCTGGATTCTCAGTCTGTTTCCTAGTGCCGGTTTGAAGTTCCTGCAGTTTTCACTGTGAAACTGATTTGGAGCTAGTACCTCTCCATATATATGGATGGAGTGGAGTTTGCAACTGAAAAGAAACTTTGTTTTCCCAACAAGCTAGGTGAAGGACGGCTTTCACACGCACTTATCTCTCAGAACTGAGCATGTTGAGAGACGTTCGTTCATTTAGCACAAAGGGAACGGGTTGCAGGAGAAACTTTTACTCTCGATTCTCAGTCTGTTTCCTAGTGCCGGTTTGAAGTTCCTGCAGTTTTCACTGTAAAACCGAGTTGCAGTTGGTACCTCCCCATATATATGTATGGAGTGGAGTTTGCAACTGAAAAGAAACTTTGTGTTCCCAACAAGCTAGGTGAAGGACGGCTTTCACACACACTCATCTCTCAGAACTGAGCATGTGTAGCGACGTTCGTTCATCTAGCACAAAGGAACGGGTAGCAGGAGAAACTTATACTCTGGTCTCTCAGTCTGTTTCCTAGTGCCGGTTTGAAGTTCCTGCAGTGTTCACTGTGAAACCGAGTTGGAGCTAGTACCTCCCCATATATATGTATGGAGTGGAGTTTGCAAGTGAAAAGAAACTTTGATTTCCCAACAAGCTAGGTGAAGGACGGCTTTCACACACACTTACCTCTCAGAACTGAGCATGTGGAGAGACGTTCGTTCATCTAGCACAGATGGAACGGGTTTTAGGAGAAACTTTTACTCTGGTTTCTCAGTCTGTTTCCTAGTGCCGGTTTGAATTTCCTGCAGTTTTCACTGTGAAACTGAGTTGGAGCTAGTACCTCCCCATATATATGGATGGAGTGGAGTTTGCAAGTGAAAAGAAACTTTGATTTCCCAACAAGCTAGGTGAAGGACGGCTTTCACACACACTTATCTCTGAGAACTGAGCATGTGGAGAGACGTTCGTTCATCTAGCACTGATGGAACGGGTTGCAGGAGAAACTTATACTCTGGTTTCTCAGTCTGTTTCCTAGTGCCGGTTTGAAGTTCCTGCAGTTTTCACTGTAAAACCGAGTTGGAGCTAGTACCTCCCCTTATATATGTATGGAGTGGAGTTTGCAACTGAAAAGAAACTTTGTGTTCCCAACAAGCTAGGTGAAGGACGGCTTTCACACACACTTATCTCTCAGAACTAAGCATGTGGAGAGACGTTCGTTCATCTAGCACAGATGGAACGGGTTTTAGGAGAAACTTTTACTCTGGTTTCTCAGTCTGTTTCCTAGTGCCGGTTTGAATTTCCTGCAGTTTTCACTGTGAAACTGAGTTGGAGCTAGTACCTCCCCATATATATGGATGGAGTGGAGTTTGCAACTGAAAAGAAACTTTGTTTTCCCAACAAGCTAGGTGAAGGACGGCTTTCACACGCACTTATCTCTCAGAACTGAGCATGTGGAGAGACGTTCGTTCATTTAGCACAAAGGGAATGGGTTGCAGGAGAAACTTTTACTCTGGATTCTCAGTCTGTTTCCTAGTGCCGGTTTGAAGTTCCTGCAGTTTTCACTGTAAAACCGAGTTGCAGTTGGTACCTCCCCATATATATGTATGGAGTGGAGTTTGCAACTGAAAAGAAACTTTGTGTTCCCAACAAGCTAGGTGAAGGACGGCTTTCACACACACTAATCTCTCAGAACTGAGCATGTGGAGAGACGTTCGTTCATCTAGCACAAAGGGAACGGGTAGCAGGAGAAACTTATACTCTGGTCTCTCAGTCTGTTTCCTAGTGCCGGTTTGAAGTTCCTGCAGTGTTCACTGTGAAACCGATTTGGAGCTAGTACCTCCCCATATATATGTATGGAGTGGAGTTTGCAACTGAAAAGAAACTTTGTGTTCCCAACAAGCTAGGTGAAGGACGGCTTTCACACACACTTATCTCTCAGAACTGAGCATGTGGAGAGACGTTCGTTCATCTAGCACTGATGGAACGGGTTGCAGGAGAAACTTTTACTCTGGTTTCTCAGTCTGTTTCCTTGTGCCGGTTTGAAGTTCCTGCAGTTTTCACTGTGAAACCGAGTTGGAGCTAGTACCTCCCCATATATATGTATGGAGTGGAGTTTGTAACTGAAAAGAAACTTTGTGTTCCCAACAAGCTAGGTGAAGGACGGCTTTCACACACACTTATCTCTCAGAACTGAGCATGTGTAGCGACGTTCGTTCATCTAGCACAAAGGAACGGGTAGCAGGAGAAACTTATACTCTGGTCTCTCAGTCTGTTTCCTAGTGCCGGTTTGAAGTTCCTGCAGTGTTCACTGTGAAACCGAGTTGGAGCTAGGACCTCCCCATATATATGTATGGAGTGGAGTTTGCAAGTGAAAAGAAACTTTGATTTCCCAACAAGCTAGGTGAAGGACGGCTTTCACACACACTTACCTCTCAGAACTGAGCATGTGGAGAGACGTTCGTTCATCTAGCACAGATGGAACGGGTTTTAGGAGAAACTTTTACTCTGGTTTCTCAGTCTGTTTCCTAGTGCCGGTTTGAATTTCCTGCAGTTTTCACTGTGAAACTGAGTTGGAGCTAGTACCTCCCCATATATATGGATGGAGTGGAGTTTGCAAGTGAAAAGAAACTTTGATTTCCCAACAAGCTAGGTGAAGGACGGCTTTCACACACACTTATCTCTGAGAACTGAGCATGTGGAGAGACGTTCGTTCATCTAGCACTGATGGAACGGGTTGCAGGAGAAACTTATACTCTGGTTTCTCAGTCTGTTTCCTAGTGCCGGTTTGAAGTTCCTGCAGTTTTCACTGTAAAACCGAGTTGGAGCTAGTACCTCCCCTTATATATGTATGGAGTGGAGTTTGCAACTGAAAAGAAACTTTGTGTTCCCAACAAGCTAGGTGAAGGACGGCTTTCACACACACTTATCTCTCAGAACTAAGCATGTGGAGAGACGTTCGTTCATCTAGCACAGATGGAACGGGTTTTAGGAGAAACTTTTACTCTGGTTTCTCAGTCTGTTTCCTAGTGCCGGTTTGAATTTCCTGCAGTTTTCACTGTGAAACTGAGTTGGAGCTAGTACCTCCCCATATATATGGATGGAGTGGAGTTTGCAACTGAAAAGAAACTTTGTTTTCCCAACAAGCTAGGTGAAGGACGGCTTTCACACGCACTTATCTCTCAGAACTGAGCATGTGGAGAGACGTTCGTTCATTTAGCACAAAGGGAATGGGTTGCAGGAGAAACTTTTACTCTGGATTCTCAGTCTGTTTCCTAGTGCCGGTTTGAAGTTCCTGCAGTTTTCACTGTAAAACCGAGTTGCAGTTGGTACCTCCCCATATATATGTATGGAGTGGAGTTTGCAACTGAAAAGAAACTTTGTGTTCCCAACAAGCTAGGTGAAGGACGGCTTTCACACACACTAATCTCTCAGAACTGAGCATGTGGAGAGACGTTCGTTCATCTAGCACAAAGGGAACGGGTAGCAGGAGAAACTTATACTCTGGTCTCTCAGTCTGTTTCCTAGTGCCGGTTTGAAGTTCCTGCAGTGTTCACTGTGAAACCGAGTTGGAGCTAGTACCTCCCCATATATATGTATGGAGTGGAGTTTGCAACTGAAAAGAAACTTTGTGTTCCCAACAAGCTAGGTGAAGGACGGCTTTCACACACACTTATCTCTCAGAACTGAGCATGTGGAGAGACGTTCGTTCATCTAGCACTGATGGAACGGGTTGCAGGAGAAACTTTTACTCTGGTTTCTCAGTCTGTTTCCTTGTGCCGGTTTGAAGTTCCTGCAGTTTTCACTGTGAAACCGAGTTGGAGCTAGTACCTCCCCATATATATGTATGGAGTGGAGTTTGTAACTGAAAAGAAACTTTGTGTTCCCAACAAGCTAGGTGAAGGACGGCTTTCACACACACTTATCTCTCAGAACTGAGCATGTGTAGCGACGTTCGTTCATCTAGCACAAAGGAACGGGTAGCAGGAGAAACTTATACTCTGGTCTCTCAGTCTGTTTCCTAGTGCCGGTTTGAAGTTCCTGCAGTGTTCACTGTGAAAACGAGTTGGAGCTAGGACCTCCCCATATATATGTATGGAGTGGAGTTTGCAAGTGAAAAGAAACTTTGATTTCCCAACAAGCTAGGTGAAGGACGGCTTTCACACACACTTACCTCTCAGAACTGAGCATGTGGAGAGACGTTCGTTCATCTAGCACAGATGGAACGGGTTTTAGGAGAAACTTTTACTCTGGTTTCTCAGTCTGTTTCCTAGTGCCGGTTTGAATTTCCTGCAGTTTTCACTGTGAAACTGAGTTGGAGCTAGTACCTCCCCATATATATGGATGGAGTGGAGTTTGCAACTGAAAAGAAACTTTGTTTTCCCAACAAGCTAGGTGAAGGACGGCTTTCACACACACTTATCTCTCATAACTGAGCATGTGGAGAGACGTTCGTTCATCTAGCACAAAGGGAACGGGTAGCAGGAGAAACTTTTACTCTGGTCTCTCAGTCTGTTTCCTAGTGCCGGTTTGAAGTTCCTGCAATGTTCACTGTAAAACCGAGTTGGAGCTAGTACCTCCCCTTATATATGTATGGAGTGGAGTTTGCAACTGAAAAGAAACTTTGTGTTCCCAACAAGCTAGGTGAAGGACGGCTTTCACACACACTTATCTCTCAGAACTAAGCATGTGGAGAGACGTTCGTTCATCTAGCACAGATGGAACGGGTTTTAGGAGAAACTTTTACTCTGGTTTCTCAGTCTGTTTCCTAGTGCCGGTTTGAATTTCCTGCAGTTTTCACTGTGAAACTGAGTTGGAGCTAGTACCTCCCCATATATATGGATGGAGTGGAGTTTGCAAGTGAAAAGAAACTTTGATTTCCCAACAAGCTAGGTGAAGGACGGCTTTCACACACACTTATCTCTGAGAACTGAGCATGTGGAGAGACGTTCGTTCATCTAGCACTGATGGAACGGGTTGCAGGAGAAACTTATACTCTGGTTCTCAGTCTGTTTCCTAGTGCCGGTTTGAAGTTCCTGCAGTTTTCACTGTAAAACCGAGTTGGAGCTAGTACCTCCCCTTATATATGTATGGAGTGGAGTTTGCAACTGAAAAGAAACTTTGTGTTCCCAACAAGCTAGGTGAAGGACGGCTTTCACACACACTTATCTCTGAGAACTGAGCATGTGGAGAGACGTTCGTTCATCTAGCACTGATGGAACGGGTTGCAGGAGAAACTTATACTCTGGTTCTCAGTCTGTTTCCTAGTGCCGGTTTGAAGTTCCTGCAGTTTTCACTGTAAAACCGAGTTGGAGCTAGTACCTCCCCTTATATATGTATGGAGTGGAGTTTGCAACTGAAAAGAAACTTTGTGTTCCCAACAAGCTAGGTGAAGGACGGCTTTCACACACACTTATCTCTCAGAACTAAGCATGTGGAGAGACGTTCGTTCATCTAGCACAGATGGAACGGGTAGCAGGAGAAACTTTTACTCTGGTCTCTCAGTCTGTTTCCTAGTGCCGGTTTGAAGTTCCTGCAGTGTTCACTGTAAAACCGAGTTGGAGCTAGTACCTCCCCTTATATATGTATGGAGTGGAGTTTGCAACTGAAAAGAAACTTTGTGTTCCCAACAAGCTAGGTGAAGGACGGCTTTCACACACACTTATCTCTCAGAACTAAGCATGTGTAGAGACGTTCGTTCATCTAGCACAGATGGAACGGCTTTTAGGAGAAACTTTTACTCTGGTTTCTCAGTCTGTTTCCTAGTGCCGGTTTGAATTTCCTGCAGTTTTCACTGTGAAACTGAGTTGGAGCTAGTACCTCCCCATATATATGGATGGAGTGGAGTTTGCAAGTGAAAAGAAACTTTGATTTCCCAACAAGCTAGGTGAAGGACGGCTTTCACACACACTTATCTCTGAGAACTGAGCATGTGGAGAGACGTTCGTTCATCTAGCACTGATGGAACGGTTTGCAGGAGAAACTTATACTCTGGTTTCTCAGTCTGTTTCCTAGTGCCGGTTTGAAGTTCCTGCAGTTTTCACTGTAAAACCGAGTTGGAGCTAGTACCTCTTCTTATATATGTATGGAGTGGAGTTTGCAACTGAAAAGAAACTTTGTGTTCCCAACAAGCTAGGTGAAGGACGGCTTTCACACACACTTATCTCTCAGAACTAAGCATGTGGAGAGACGTTCGTTCATCTAGCACAGATGGAACGGGTTTTAGGAGAAACTTTTACTCTGGTTTCTCAGTCTGTTTCCTAGTGCCGGTTTGAATTTCCTGCAGTTTTCACTGTGAAACTGAGTTGGAGCTAGTACCTCCCCATATATATGGATGGAGTGGAGTTTGCAACTGAAAAGAAACTTTGTTTTCCCAACAAGCTAGGTGAAGGACGGCTTTCACACGCACTTATCTCTCAGAACTGAGCATGTGGAGAGACGTTCGTTCATTTAGCACAAAGGGAACGGGTTGCAGGAGAAACTTTTACTCTGGATTCTCAGTCTGTTTCCTAGTGCCTGTTTGAAGTTCCTGCAGTTTTCACTGTAAAACCGAGTTGCAGTTGATACCTCCCCATATATATGTATGGAGTGGAGTTTGCAACTGAAAAGAAACTTTGTGTTCCCAACAAGCTAGGTGAAGGACGGCTTTCACACACACTAATCTCTCAGAACTGAGCATGTGGAGAGACGTTCGTTCATCTAGCACAAAGGGAACGGGTAGCAGGAGAAACTTATACTCTGGTCTCTCAGTCTGTTTCCTAGTGCCGGTTTGAAGTTCCTGCAGTGTTCACTGTGAAACCGAGTTGGAGCTAGTACCTCCCCTTATATATGTATGGAGTGGAGTTTGCAACTGAAAAGAAACTTTGTGTTCCCAACAAGCTAGGTGAAGGACGGCTTTCACACACACTTATCTCTCAGAACTAAGCATGTGGAGAGACGTTCGTTCATCTAGCACAGATGGAACGGGTTTTAGGAGAAACTTTTACTCTGGTTTCTCAGTCTGTTTCCTAGTGCCGGTTTGAATTTCCTGCAGTTTTCACTGTGAAACTGAGTTGGAGCTAGTACCTCCCCATATATATGGATGGAGTGGAGTTTGCAAGTGAAAAGAAACTTTGATTTCCCAACAAGCTAGGTGAAGGACGGCTTTCACACACACTTATCTCTGAGAACTGAGCATGTGGAGAGACGTTCGTTCATCTAGCACTGATGGAACGGGTTGCAGGAGAAACTTATACTCTGGTTTCTCAGTCTGTTTCCTAGTGCCGGTTTGAAGTTCCTGCAGTTTTCACTGTAAAACCGAGTTGGAGCTAGTACCTCCCCTTATATATGTATGGAGTGGAGTTTGCAACTGAAAAGAAACTTTGTGTTCCCAACAAGCTAGGTGAAGGACGGCTTTCACACGCACTTATCTCTCAGAACTGAGCATGTGGAGAGACGTTCGTTCATCTAGCACAAAGGGAACGGGTTGCAGGAGAAACTTTTACTCTCGATTCTCAGTCTGTTTCCTAGTGCCGGTTTGAAGTTCCTGCAGTTTTCACTGTAAAACCGAGTTGCAGTTGGTACCTCCCCATATATATGTATGGAGTGGAGTTTGCAACTGAAAAGAAACTTTGTGTTCCCAACAAGCTAGGTGAAGGACGGCTTTCACACACACTCATCTCTCAGAACTGAGCATGTGTAGCGACGTTCGTTCATCTAGCACAAAGGAACGGGTAGCAGGAGAAACTTATACTCTGGTCTCTCAGTCTGTTTCCTAGTGCCGGTTTGAAGTTCCTGCAGTGTTCACTGTGAAACCGAGTTGGAGCTAGTACCTCCCCATATATATGTATGGAGTGGAGTTTGCAAGTGAAAAGAAACTTTGATTTCCCAACAAGCTAGGTGAAGGACGGCTTTCACACACACTTACCTCTCAGAACTGAGCATGTGGAGAGACGTTCGTTCATCTAGCACAGATGGAACGGGTTTTAGGAGAAACTTTTACTCTGGTTTCTCAGTCTGTTTCCTAGTGCCGGTTTGAATTTCCTGCAGTTTTCACTGTGAAACTGAGTTGGAGCTAGTACCTCCCCATATATATGGATGGAGTGGAGTTTGCAAGTGAAAAGAAACTTTGATTTCCCAACAAGCTAGGTGAAGGACGGCTTTCACACACACTTATCTCTGAGAACTGAGCATGTGGAGAGACGTTCGTTCATCTAGCACTGATGGAACGGGTTGCAGGAGAAACTTATACTCTGGTTTCTCAGTCTGTTTCCTAGTGCCGGTTTGAAGTTCCTGCAGTTTTCACTGTAAAACCGAGTTGGAGCTAGTACCTCCCCTTATATATGTATGGAGTGGAGTTTGCAACTGAAAAGAAACTTTGTGTTCCCAACAAGCTAGGTGAAGGACGGCTTTCACACACACTTATCTCTCAGAACTAAGCATGTGGAGAGACGTTCGTTCATCTAGCACAGATGGAACGGGTTTTAGGAGAAACTTTTACTCTGGTTTCTCAGTCTGTTTCCTAGTGCCGGTTTGAATTTCCTGCAGTTTTCACTGTGAAACTGAGTTGGAGCTAGTACCTCCCCATATATATGGATGGAGTGGAGTTTGCAACTGAAAAGAAACTTTGTTTTCCCAACAAGCTAGGTGAAGGACGGCTTTCACACGCACTTATCTCTCAGAACTGAGCATGTGGAGAGACGTTCGTTCATTTAGCACAAAGGGAATGGGTTGCAGGAGAAACTTTTACTCTGGATTCTCAGTCTGTTTCCTAGTGCCGGTTTGAAGTTCCTGCAGTTTTCACTGTAAAACCGAGTTGCAGTTGGTACCTCCCCATATATATGTATGGAGTGGAGTTTGCAACTGAAAAGAAACTTTGTGTTCCCAACAAGCTAGGTGAAGGACGGCTTTCACACACACTAATCTCTCAGAACTGAGCATGTGGAGAGACGTTCGTTCATCTAGCACAAAGGGAACGGGTAGCAGGAGAAACTTATACTCTGGTCTCTCAGTCTGTTTCCTAGTGCCGGTTTGAAGTTCCTGCAGTGTTCACTGTGAAACCGAGTTGGAGCTAGTACCTCCCCATATATATGTATGGAGTGGAGTTTGCAACTGAAAAGAAACTTTGTGTTCCCAACAAGCTAGGTGAAGGACGGCTTTCACACACACTTATCTCTCAGAACTGAGCATGTGGAGAGACGTTCGTTCATCTAGCACTGATGGAACGGGTTGCAGGAGAAACTTTTACTCTGGTTTCTCAGTCTGTTTCCTTGTGCCGGTTTGAAGTTCCTGCAGTTTTCACTGTGAAACCGAGTTGGAGCTAGTACCTCCCCATATATATGTATGGAGTGGAGTTTGTAACTGAAAAGAAACTTTGTGTTCCCAACAAGCTAGGTGAAGGACGGCTTTCACACACACTTATCTCTCAGAACTGAGCATGTGTAGCGACGTTCGTTCATCTAGCACAAAGGAACGGGTAGCAGGAGAAACTTATACTCTGGTCTCTCAGTCTGTTTCCTAGTGCCGGTTTGAAGTTCCTGCAGTGTTCACTGTGAAACCGAGTTGGAGCTAGGACCTCCCCATATATATGTATGGAGTGGAGTTTGCAAGTGAAAAGAAACTTTGATTTCCCAACAAGCTAGGTGAAGGACGGCTTTCACACACACTTACCTCTCAGAACTGAGCATGTGGAGAGACGTTCGTTCATCTAGCACAGATGGAACGGGTTTTAGGAGAAACTTTTACTCTGGTTTCTCAGTCTGTTTCCTAGTGCCGGTTTGAATTTCCTGCAGTTTTCACTGTGAAACTGAGTTGGAGCTAGTACCTCCCCATATATATGGATGGAGTGGAGTTTGCAAGTGAAAAGAAACTTTGATTTCCCAACAAGCTAGGTGAAGGACGGCTTTCACACACACTTATCTCTGAGAACTGAGCATGTGGAGAGACGTTCGTTCATCTAGCACTGATGGAACGGGTTGCAGGAGAAACTTATACTCTGGTTTCTCAGTCTGTTTCCTAGTGCCGGTTTGAAGTTCCTGCAGTTTTCACTGTAAAACCGAGTTGGAGCTAGTACCTCCCCTTATATATGTATGGAGTGGAGTTTGCAACTGAAAAGAAACTTTGTGTTCCCAACAAGCTAGGTGAAGGACGGCTTTCACACACACTTATCTCTCAGAACTAAGCATGTGGAGAGACGTTCGTTCATCTAGCACAGATGGAACGGGTTTTAGGAGAAACTTTTACTCTGGTTTCTCAGTCTGTTTCCTAGTGCCGGTTTGAATTTCCTGCAGTTTTCACTGTGAAACTGAGTTGGAGCTAGTACCTCCCCATATATATGGATGGAGTGGAGTTTGCAACTGAAAAGAAACTTTGTTTTCCCAACAAGCTAGGTGAAGGACGGCTTTCACACGCACTTATCTCTCAGAACTGAGCATGTGGAGAGACGTTCGTTCATTTAGCACAAAGGGAATGGGTTGCAGGAGAAACTTTTACTCTGGATTCTCAGTCTGTTTCCTAGTGCCGGTTTGAAGTTCCTGCAGTTTTCACTGTAAAACCGAGTTGCAGTTGGTACCTCCCCATATATATGTATGGAGTGGAGTTTGCAACTGAAAAGAAACTTTGTGTTCCCAACAAGCTAGGTGAAGGACGGCTTTCACACACACTAATCTCTCAGAACTGAGCATGTGGAGAGACGTTCGTTCATCTAGCACAAAGGGAACGGGTAGCAGGAGAAACTTATACTCTGGTCTCTCAGTCTGTTTCCTAGTGCCGGTTTGAAGTTCCTGCAGTGTTCACTGTGAAACCGAGTTGGAGCTAGTACCTCCCCATATATATGTATGGAGTGGAGTTTGCAACTGAAAAGAAACTTTGTGTTCCCAACAAGCTAGGTGAAGGACGGCTTTCACACACACTTATCTCTCAGAACTGAGCATGTGGAGAGACGTTCGTTCATCTAGCACTGATGGAACGGGTTGCAGGAGAAACTTTTACTCTGGTTTCTCAGTCTGTTTCCTTGTGCCGGTTTGAAGTTCCTGCAGTTTTCACTGTGAAACCGAGTTGGAGCTAGTACCTCCCCATATATATGTATGGAGTGGAGTTTGTAACTGAAAAGAAACTTTGTGTTCCCAACAAGCTAGGTGAAGGACGGCTTTCACACACACTTATCTCTCAGAACTGAGCATGTGTAGCGACGTTCGTTCATCTAGCACAAAGGAACGGGTAGCAGGAGAAACTTATACTCTGGTCTCTCAGTCTGTTTCCTAGTGCCGGTTTGAAGTTCCTGCAGTGTTCACTGTGAAAACGAGTTGGAGCTAGGACCTCCCCATATATATGTATGGAGTGGAGTTTGCAAGTGAAAAGAAACTTTGATTTCCCAACAAGCTAGGTGAAGGACGGCTTTCACACACACTTACCTCTCAGAACTGAGCATGTGGAGAGACGTTCGTTCATCTAGCACAGATGGAACGGGTTTTAGGAGAAACTTTTACTCTGGTTTCTCAGTCTGTTTCCTAGTGCCGGTTTGAATTTCCTGCAGTTTTCACTGTGAAACTGAGTTGGAGCTAGTACCTCCCCATATATATGGATGGAGTGGAGTTTGCAACTGAAAAGAAACTTTGTTTTCCCAACAAGCTAGGTGAAGGACGGCTTTCACACACACTTATCTCTCATAACTGAACATGTGGAGAGACGTTCGTTCATCTAGCACAAAGGGAACGGGTAGCAGGAGAAACTTTTACTCTGGTCTCTCAGTCTGTTTCCTAGTGCCGGTTTGAAGTTCCTGCAATGTTCACTGTAAAACCGAGTTGGAGCTAGTACCTCCCCTTATATATGTATGGAGTGGAGTTTGCAACTGAAAAGAAACTTTGTGTTCCCAACAAGCTAGGTGAAGGACGGCTTTCACACACACTTATCTCTCAGAACTAAGCATGTGGAGAGACGTTCGTTCATCTAGCACAGATGGAACGGGTTTTAGGAGAAACTTTTACTCTGGTTTCTCAGTCTGTTTCCTAGTGCCGGTTTGAATTTCCTGCAGTTTTCACTGTGAAACTGAGTTGGAGCTAGTACCTCCCCATATATATGGATGGAGTGGAGTTTGCAAGTGAAAAGAAACTTTGATTTCCCAACAAGCTAGGTGAAGGACGGCTTTCACACACACTTATCTCTGAGAACTGAGCATGTGGAGAGACGTTCGTTCATCTAGCACTGATGGAACGGGTTGCAGGAGAAACTTATACTCTGGTTCTCAGTCTGTTTCCTAGTGCCGGTTTGAAGTTCCTGCAGTTTTCACTGTAAAACCGAGTTGGAGCTAGTACCTCCCCTTATATATGTATGGAGTGGAGTTTGCAACTGAAAAGAAACTTTGTGTTCCCAACAAGCTAGGTGAAGGACGGCTTTCACACACACTTATCTCTGAGAACTGAGCATGTGGAGAGACGTTCGTTCATCTAGCACTGATGGAACGGGTTGCAGGAGAAACTTATACTCTGGTTCTCAGTCTGTTTCCTAGTGCCGGTTTGAAGTTCCTGCAGTTTTCACTGTAAAACCGAGTTGGAGCTAGTACCTCCCCTTATATATGTATGGAGTGGAGTTTGCAACTGAAAAGAAACTTTGTGTTCCCAACAAGCTAGGTGAAGGACGGCTTTCACACACACTTATCTCTCAGAACTAAGCATGTGGAGAGACGTTCGTTCATCTAGCACAGATGGAACGGGTAGCAGGAGAAACTTTTACTCTGGTCTCTCAGTCTGTTTCCTAGTGCCGGTTTGAAGTTCCTGCAGTGTTCACTGTAAAACCGAGTTGGAGCTAGTACCTCCCCTTATATATGTATGGAGTGGAGTTTGCAACTGAAAAGAAACTTTGTGTTCCCAACAAGCTAGGTGAAGGACGGCTTTCACACACACTTATCTCTCAGAACTAAGCATGTGTAGAGACGTTCGTTCATCTAGCACAGATGGAACGGCTTTTAGGAGAAACTTTTACTCTGGTTTCTCAGTCTGTTTCCTAGTGCCGGTTTGAATTTCCTGCAGTTTTCACTGTGAAACTGAGTTGGAGCTAGTACCTCCCCATATATATGGATGGAGTGGAGTTTGCAAGTGAAAAGAAACTTTGATTTCCCAACAAGCTAGGTGAAGGACGGCTTTCACACACACTTATCTCTGAGAACTGAGCATGTGGAGAGACGTTCGTTCATCTAGCACTGATGGAACGGTTTGCAGGAGAAACTTATACTCTGGTTTCTCAGTCTGTTTCCTAGTGCCGGTTTGAAGTTCCTGCAGTTTTCACTGTAAAACCGAGTTGGAGCTAGTACCTCTTCTTATATATGTATGGAGTGGAGTTTGCAACTGAAAAGAAACTTTGTGTTCCCAACAAGCTAGGTGAAGGACGGCTTTCACACACACTTATCTCTCAGAACTAAGCATGTGGAGAGACGTTCGTTCATCTAGCACAGATGGAACGGGTTTTAGGAGAAACTTTTACTCTGGTTTCTCAGTCTGTTTCCTAGTGCCGGTTTGAATTTCCTGCAGTTTTCACTGTGAAACTGAGTTGGAGCTAGTACCTCCCCATATATATGGATGGAGTGGAGTTTGCAACTGAAAAGAAACTTTGTTTTCCCAACAAGCTAGGTGAAGGACGGCTTTCACACGCACTTATCTCTCAGAACTGAGCATGTGGAGAGACGTTCGTTCATTTAGCACAAAGGGAACGGGTTGCAGGAGAAACTTTTACTCTGGATTCTCAGTCTGTTTCCTAGTGCCGGTTTGAAGTTCCTGCAGTTTTCACTGTAAAACCGAGTTGCAGTTGATACCTCCCCATATATATGTATGGAGTGGAGTTTGCAACTGAAAAGAAACTTTGTGTTCCCAACAAGCTAGGTGAAGGACGGCTTTCACACACACTAATCTCTCAGAACTGAGCATGTGGAGAGACGTTCGTTCATCTAGCACAAAGGGAACGGGTAGCAGGAGAAACTTATACTCTGGTCTCTCAGTCTGTTTCCTAGTGCCGGTTTGAAGTTCCTGCAGTGTTCACTGTGAAACCGAGTTGGAGCTAGTACCTCCCCTTATATATGTATGGAGTGGAGTTTGCAACTGAAAAGAAACTTTGTGTTCCCAACAAGCTAGGTGAAGGACGGCTTTCACACACACTTATCTCTCAGAACTAAGCATGTGGAGAGACGTTCGTTCATCTAGCACAGATGGAACGGGTTTTAGGAGAAACTTTTACTCTGGTTTCTCAGTCTGTTTCCTAGTGCCGGTTTGAATTTCCTGCAGTTTTCACTGTGAAACTGAGTTGGAGCTAGTACCTCCCCATATATATGGATGGAGTGGAGTTTGCAAGTGAAAAGAAACTTTGATTTCCCAACAAGCTAGGTGAAGGACGGCTTTCACACACACTTATCTCTGAGAACTGAGCATGTGGAGAGACGTTCGTTCATCTAGCACTGATGGAACGGGTTGCAGGAGAAACTTATACTCTGGTTTCTCAGTCTGTTTCCTAGTGCCGGTTTGAAGTTCCTGCAGTTTTCACTGTAAAACCGAGTTGGAGCTAGTACCTCCCCTTATATATGTATGGAGTGGAGTTTGCAACTGAAAAGAAACTTTGTGTTCCCAACAAGCTAGGTGAAGGACGGCTTTCACACGCACTTATCTCTCAGAACTGAGCATGTGGAGAGACGTTCGTTCATCTAGCACAAAGGGAACGGGTTGCAGGAGAAACTTTTACTCTGGATTCTCAGTCTGTTTCCTAGTGCCGGTTTGAAGTTCCTGCAGTTTTCACTGTAAAACCGAGTTGCAGTTGGTACCTCCCCATATATATGTATGGAGTGGAGTTTGCAACTGAAAAGAAACTTTGTGTTCCCAACAAGCTAGGTGAAGGACGGCTTTCACACACACTTATCTCTCAGAACTGAGCATGTGTAGCGACGTTCGTTCATCTAGCACAAAGGAACGGGTAGCAGGAGAAACTTATACTCTGGTCTCTCAGTCTGTTTCCTAGTGCCGGTTTGAAGTTCCTGCAGTGTTCACTGTGAAACCGAGTTGGAGCTAGTACCTCCCCATATATATGTATGGAGTGGAGTTTGCAAGTGAAAAGAAACTTTGATTTCCCAACAAGCTAGGTGAAGGACGGCTTTCACACACACTTACCTCTCAGAACTGAGCATGTGGAGAGACGTTCGTTCATCTAGCACAGATGGAACGGGTTTTAGGAGAAACTTTTACTCTGGTTTCTCAGTCTGTTTCCTAGTGCCGGTTTGAATTTCCTGCAGTTTTCACTGTGAAACTGAGTTGGAGCTAGTACCTCCCCATATATATGGATGGAGTGGAGTTTGCAACTGAAAAGAAACTTTGTTTTCCCAACAAGCTAGGTGAAGGACGGCTTTCACACGCACTTATCTCTCAGAACTGAGCATGTGGAGAGACGTTCGTTCATTTAGCACAAAGGGAACGGGTTGCAGGAGAAACTTTTACTCTGGATTCTCAGTCTGTTTCCTAGTGCCGGTTTGAAGTTCCTGCAGTTTTCACTGTAAAACCGAGTTGCAGTTGGTACCTCCCCATATATATGTATGGAGTGGAGTTTGCAACTGAAAAGAAACTTTGTGTTCCCAACAAGCTAGGTGAAGGACGGCTTTCACACACACTAATCTCTCAGAACTGAGCATGTGGAGAGACGTTCGTTCATCTAGCACAAAGGGAACGGGTAGCAGGAGAAACTTATACTCTGGTCTCTCAGTCTGTTTCCTAGTGCCGGTTTGAAGTTCCTGCAGTTTTCACTGTAAAACCGAGTTGCAGTTGATACCTCCCCATATATATGTATGGAGTGGAGTTTGCAACTGAAAAGAAACTTTGTGTTCCCAACAAGCTAGGTGAAGGACGGCTTTCACACACACTAATCTCTCAGAACTGAGCATGTGGAGAGACGTTCGTTCATCTAGCACAAAGGGAACGGGTAGCAGGAGAAACTTATACTCTGGTCTCTCAGTCTGTTTCCTAGTGCCGGTTTGAAGTTCCTGCAGTGTTCACTGTGAAACCGAGTTGGAGCTAGTACCTCCCCTTATATATGTATGGAGTGGAGTTTGCAACTGAAAAGAAACTTTGTGTTCCCAACAAGCTAGGTGAAGGACGGCTTTCACACACACTTATCTCTCAGAACTAAGCATGTGGAGAGACGTTCGTTCATCTAGCACAGATGGAACGGGTTTTAGGAGAAACTTTTACTCTGGTTTCTCAGTCTGTTTCCTAGTGCCGGTTTGAATTTCCTGCAGTTTTCACTGTGAAACTGAGTTGGAGCTAGTACCTCCCCATATATATGGATGGAGTGGAGTTTGCAAGTGAAAAGAAACTTTGATTTCCCAACAAGCTAGGTGAAGGACGGCTTTCACACACACTTATCTCTGAGAACTGAGCATGTGGAGAGACGTTCGTTCATCTAGCACTGATGGAACGGGTTGCAGGAGAAACTTATACTCTGGTTTCTCAGTCTGTTTCCTAGTGCCGGTTTGAAGTTCCTGCAGTTTTCACTGTAAAACCGAGTTGGAGCTAGTACCTCCCCTTATATATGTATGGAGTGGAGTTTGCAACTGAAAAGAAACTTTGTGTTCCCAACAAGCTAGGTGAAGGACGGCTTTCACACGCACTTATCTCTCAGAACTGAGCATGTGGAGAGACGTTCGTTCATCTAGCACAAAGGGAACGGGTTGCAGGAGAAACTTTTACTCTGGATTCTCAGTCTGTTTCCTAGTGCCGGTTTGAAGTTCCTGCAGTTTTCACTGTAAAACCGAGTTGCAGTTGGTACCTCCCCATATATATGTATGGAGTGGAGTTTGCAACTGAAAAGAAACTTTGTGTTCCCAACAAGCTAGGTGAAGGACGGCTTTCACACACACTTATCTCTCAGAACTGAGCATGTGTAGCGACGTTCGTTCATCTAGCACAAAGGAACGGGTAGCAGGAGAAACTTATACTCTGGTCTCTCAGTCTGTTTCCTAGTGCCGGTTTGAAGTTCCTGCAGTGTTCACTGTGAAACCGAGTTGGAGCTAGTACCTCCCCATATATATGTATGGAGTGGAGTTTGCAAGTGAAAAGAAACTTTGATTTCCCAACAAGCTAGGTGAAGGACGGCTTTCACACACACTTACCTCTCAGAACTGAGCATGTGGAGAGACGTTCGTTCATCTAGCACAGATGGAACGGGTTTTAGGAGAAACTTTTACTCTGGTTTCTCAGTCTGTTTCCTAGTGCCGGTTTGAATTTCCTGCAGTTTTCACTGTGAAACTGAGTTGGAGCTAGTACCTCCCCATATATATGGATGGAGTGGAGTTTGCAACTGAAAAGAAACTTTGTTTTCCCAACAAGCTAGGTGAAGGACGGCTTTCACACGCACTTATCTCTCAGAACTGAGCATGTGGAGAGACGTTCGTTCATTTAGCACAAAGGGAACGGGTTGCAGGAGAAACTTTTACTCTGGATTCTCAGTCTGTTTCCTAGTGCCGGTTTGAAGTTCCTGCAGTTTTCACTGTAAAACCGAGTTGCAGTTGGTACCTCCCCATATATATGTATGGAGTGGAGTTTGCAACTGAAAAGAAACTTTGTGTTCCCAACAAGCTAGGTGAAGGACGGCTTTCACACACACTAATCTCTCAGAACTGAGCATGTGGAGAGACGTTCGTTCATCTAGCACAAAGGGAACGGGTAGCAGGAGAAACTTATACTCTGGTCTCTCAGTCTGTTTCCTAGTGCCGGTTTGAAGTTCCTGCAGTGTTCACTGTGAAACCGAGTTGGAGCTAGTACCTCCCCATATATATGTATGGAGTGGAGTTTGCAACTGAAAAGAAACTTTGTGTTCCCAACAAGCTAGGTGAAGGACGGCTTTCACACACACTTATCTCTCATAACTGAGCATGTGGAGAGACGTTCGTTCATCTAGCACAAAGGGAACGGGTTTTAGGAGAAACTTTTACTCTGGTTTCTCAGTCTGTTTCCTAGTGCCGGTTTGAATTTCCTGCAGTTTTCACTGTGAAACTGAGTTGGAGCTAGTACCTCCCCATATATATGGATGGAGTGGAGTTTGCAAGTGAAAAGAAACTTTGATTTCCCAACAAGCTAGGTGAAGGACGG
The DNA here is from genome assembly GCF_048773025.1 of Camelus bactrianus. Taxonomy (NCBI): domain Eukaryota; kingdom Metazoa; phylum Chordata; class Mammalia; order Artiodactyla; family Camelidae; genus Camelus; species Camelus bactrianus. Next base: position 47,406,409 of record NC_133558.1, on the reverse strand, counting down.
CTTTCACACACACTTATCTCTGAGAACTGAGCATGTGGAGAGACGTTCGTTCATCTAGCACTGATGGAACGGGTTGCAGGAGAAACTTATACTCTGGTTTCTCAGTCTGTTTCCTAGTGCCGGTTTGAAGTTCCTGCAGTTTTCACTGTAAAACCGAGTTGGAGCTAGTACCTCCCCTTATATATGTATGGAGTGGAGTTTGCAACTGAAAAGAAACTTTGTGTTCCCAACAAGCTAGGTGAAGGACGGCTTTCACACGCAATTATCTCTCAGAACTAAGCATGTGGAGAGACGTTCGTTCATCTAGCACAGATGGAACGGGTTTTAGGAGAAACTTTTACTCTGGTTTCTCAGTCTGTTTCCTAGTGCCGGTTTGAATTTCCTGCAGTTTTCACTGTGAAACCGAGTTGGAGCTAGTACCTCCCCATATATATGGATGGAGTGGAGTTTGCAACTGAAAAGAAACTTTGTTTTCCCAACAAGCTAGGTGAAGGACGGCTTTCACACGCACTTATCTCTCAGAACTGAGCATGTGGAGAGACGTTCGTTCATTTAGTACAAAGGGAACGGGTTGGAGGAGAAACTTTTACTCTGGATTCTCAGTCTGTTTCCTAGTGCCGGTTTGAAGTTCCTGCAGTTTTCACTGTAAAACCGAGTTGCAGTTGGTACCTCCCCATATATATGTATGGAGTGGAGTTTGCAACTGAAAAGAAACTTTGTGTTCCCAACAAGCTAGGTGAAGGACGGCTTTCACACACACTTATCTCTCAGAACTGAGCATGTGGAGAGACGTTCGTTCATCTAGCACTGATGGAACGGGTTGCAGGAGAAACTTTTACTCTGGTTCTCAGTCTGTTTCCTTGTGCCGGTTTGAAGTTCCTGCAGTTTTCACTGTGAAACCGAGTTGGAGCTAGTACCTCCCCATATATATGTATGGAGTGGAGTTTGCAACTGAAAAGAAACTTTGTGTTCCCAACAAGCTAGGTGAAGGACGGCTTTCACACACACTTATCTCTCATAACTGAGCATGTGGAGAGACGTTCGTTCATCTAGCACAAAGGGAACGGGTAGCAGGAGAAACTTTTACTCTGGTCTCTCAGTCTGTTTCCTAGTGCCGGTTTGAAGTTCCTGCAGTGTTCACTGTAAAACCGAGTTGGAGCTAGTACCTCCCCTTATATATGTATGGAGTGGAGTTTGCAACTGAAAAGAAACTTTGTGTTCCCAACAAGCTAGGTGAAGGACGGCTTTCACACACACTTATCTCTCAGAACTAAGCATGTGGAGAGACGTTCGTTCATCTAGCACAGATGGAACGGGTTTTAGGAGAAACTTTTACTCTGGTTTCTCAGTCTGTTTCCTAGTGCCGGTTTGAATTTCCTGCAGTTTTCACTGTGAAACTGAGTTGGAGCTAGTACCTCCCCATAAAGATGGATGGAGTGGAGTTTGCAAGTGAAAAGAAACTTTGATTTCCCAACAAGCTAGGTGAAGGACGGCTTTCACACACACTTATCTCTGAGAACTGAGCATGTGGAGAGACGTTCGTTCATCTAGCACTGATGGAACGGGTTGCAGGAGAAACTTATACTCTGGTTTCTCAGTCTGTTTCCTAGTGCCGGTTTGAAGTTCCTGCAGTTTTCACTGTAAAACCGAGTTGGAGCTAGTACCTCCCCTTATATATGTATGGAGTGGAGTTTGCAACTGAAAAGAAACTTTGTGTTCCCAACAAGCTAGGTGAAGGACGGCTTTCACACGCAATTATCTCTCAGAACTGAGCATGTGGAGAGACGTTCGTTCATCTAGCACAAAGGGAACGGGTTGCAGGAGAAACTTTTACTCTCGATTCTCAGTCTGTTTCCTAGTGCCGGTTTGAAGTTCCTGCAGTTTTCACTGTAAAACCGAGTTGCAGTTGGTACCTCCCCATATATATGTATGGAGTGGAGTTTGCAACTGAAAAGAAACTTTGTGTTCCCAACAAGCTAGGTGAAGGACGGCTTTCACACACACTAATCTCTCAGAACTGAGCATGTGGAGAGACGTTCGTTCATCTAGCACAAAGGGAACGGGTAGCAGGAGAAACTTATACTCTGGTCTCTCAGTCTGTTTCCTAGTGCCGGTTTGAAGTTCCTGCAGTGTTCACTGTGAAACCGAGTTGGAGCTAGTACCTCCCCATATATATGTATGGAGTGGAGTTTGCAACTGAAAAGAAACTTTGTGTTCCCAACAAGCTAGGTGAAGGACGGCTTTCACACACACTTATCTCTCATAACTGAGCATGTGGAGAGACGTTCGTTCATCTAGCACAAAGGGAACGGGTTTTAGGAGAAACTTTTACTCTGGTTTCTCAGTCTGTTTCCTAGTGCCGGTTTGAATTTCCTGCAGTTTTCACTGTGAAACTGAGTTGGAGCTAGTACCTCCCCATATATATGGATGGAGTGGAGTTTGCAAGTGAAAAGAAACTTTGATTTCCCAACAAGCTAGGTGAAGGACGGCTTTCACACACACTTATCTCTGAGAACTGAGCATGTGGAGAGACGTTCGTTCATCTAGCACTGATGGAACGGGTTGCAGGAGAAACTTATACTCTGGTTTCTCAGTCTGTTTCCTAGTGCCGGTTTGAAGTTCCTGCAGTTTTCACTGTAAAACCGAGTTGGAGCTAGTACCTCCCCTTATATATGTATGGAGTGGAGTTTGCAACTGAAAAGAAACTTTGTGTTCCCAACAAGCTAGGTGAAGGACGGCTTTCACACGCAATTATCTCTCAGAACTAAGCATGTGGAGAGACGTTCGTTCATCTAGCACAGATGGAACGGGTTTTAGGAGAAACTTTTACTCTGGTTTCTCAGTCTGTTTCCTAGTGCCGGTTTGAATTTCCTGCAGTTTTCACTGTGAAACCGAGTTGGAGCTAGTACCTCCCCTTATATATGTATGGAGTGGAGTTTGCAACTGAAAAGAAACTTTGTGTTCCCAACAAGCTAGGTGAAGGATGGCTTTCACACGCACTTATCTCTCAGAACTGAGCATGTGGAGAGACGTTCGTTCATTTAGCACAAAGGGAACGGGTTGCAAGAGAAACTTTTACTCTGGATTCTCAGTCTGTTTCCTAGTGCCGGTTTGAAGTTCCTGCAGTTTTCACTGTAAAACCGAGTTGCAGTTGGTACCTCCCCATATATATGTATGGAGTGGAGTTTGCAACTGAAAAGAAACTTTGTGTTCCCAACAAGCTAGGTGAAGGACGGCTTTCACACACACTAATCTCTCAGAACTGAGCATGTGGAGAGACGTTCGTTCATCTAGCACAAAGGGAACGGGTAGCAGGAGAAACTTATACTCTGGTCTCTCAGTCTGTTTCCTAGTGCCGGTTTGAAGTTCCTGCAGTGTTCACTGTGAAACCGAGTTGGAGCTAGTACCTCCCCATATATATGTATGGAGTGGAGTTTGCAACTGAAAAGAAACTTTGTGTTCCCAACAAGCTAGGTGAAGGACGGCTTTCACACACACTTATCTCTCAGAACTGAGCATGTGGAGAGACGTTCGTTCATCTAGCACTGATGGAACGGGTTGCAGGAGAAACTTTTACTCTGGTTTCTCAGTCTGTTTCCTTGTGCCGGTTTGAAGTTCCTGCAGTGTTCACTGTAAAACCGAGTTGGAGCTAGTACCTCCCCTTATATATGTATGGAGTGGAGTTTGCAACTGAAAAGAAACTTTGTGTTCCCAACAAGCTAGGTGAAGGACGGCTTTCACACACACTTATCTCTCAGAACTAAGCATGTGGAGAGACGTTCGTTCATCTAGCACAGATGGAACGGGTTTTAGGAGAAACTTTTACTCTGGTTTCTCAGTCTGTTTCCTAGTGCCGGTTTGAAGTTCCTGCAGTTTTCACTGTGAAACTGAGTTGGAGCTAGTACCTCCCCATATATATGGATGGAGTGGAGTTTGCAACTGAAAAGAAACTTTGTTTTCCCAACAAGCTAGGTGAAGGACGGCTTTCACACGCACTTATCTCTCAGAACTGAGCATATGGAGAGACGTTCGTTCATTTAGCACAAAGGGAACGGGTTGCAGGAGAAACTTTTACTCTGGATTCTCAGTCTGTTTCCTAGTGCCGGTTTGAAGTTCCTGCAGTTTTCACTGTAAAACCGAGTTGCAGTTGGTACCTCCCCATATATATGTATGGAGTGGAGTTTGCAACTGAAAAGAAACTTTGTGTTCCCAACAAGCTAGGTGAAGGACGGCTTTCACACACACTTATCTCTCAGAACTGAGCATGTGGAGAGACGTTCGTTCATCTAGCACAAAGGGAACGGGTAGCAGGAGAAACTTATACTCTGGTCTCTCAGTCTGTTTCCTAGTGCCGGTTTGAAGTTCCTGCAGTGTTCACTGTGAAACCGAGTTGGAGCTAGTACCTCCCCATATATATGTATGGAGTGGAGTTTGCAAGTGAAAAGAAACTTTGATTTCCCAACAAGCTAGGTGAAGGACGGCTTTCACACACACTTATCTCTCAGAACTGAGCATGTGGAGAGACGTTCGTTCATCTAGCACAAAGGGAATGGGTGGTAGGAGAAACTTTTACTCTGGTTTCTCAGACTGATTCCTAGTCCTGGTTTGAAGTTCCTGCAGTTTTCACTGTGAAACCGAGTTGGAGCTAGTACCACCCCATATATATGTATGGAGTGGAGTTTGCAACTGAAAAGAATCTTTGTGTTCCCAACAAGCTAGGTGAAGGACGGCTTTCACACACACTTATCTCTCAGAACTGAGCAAGTGGAGAGACGTTCGTTCATCTAGCACAAAGGGAACGGTTTTAGGAGAAACTTTTACTCTGGTTTCTCAGTCTGTTCCCTAGTGCCGGTTTGAAGTTCCTGCAGTTTTCACTGTAAAACCGAGTTGGAGCTAGTAACTCCCCATATATATGTATGGAGTGGAGTTTGCAACTGAAAAGAATCTTTGTGTTCCCAACAAGCTAGGTGAAGGACGGCTTTCACACACACTTATCTCTCAGAACTGAGCATGTGAAGAGACGTTCGTTCATCTAGCACTGATGGAACGGGTTGCAGGGGAAACTTTTACTCCGGTTTCTCAGTCTGTTTCCTTGTGCCGGTTTTGAAGTTCCTGCAGTTTTCACTGTGAAACCGAGTTGGAGCTAGTACCTCCCCATATATATGTATGGAGTGGAGTTTGCAACTGAAAAGAAACTTTGTGTTCCCAACAAGCTAGGTGAAGGACGGCTTTCACACACACTTATCTCTCAGAACTGAGCATGTGGAGAGACGTTCGTTCATCTAGCACAAAGGGAACGGGTAGCAGGAGAAACTTTTACTCTGGTCTCTCAGTCTGTTTCCTAGTGCCGGTTTGAAGTTCCTGCAGTGTTCACTGTGAAACCGAGTTGGAGCTAGTACCTCCCCATATATATGTATGGAGTGGAGTTTGCAACTGAAAAGAAACTTTGTGTTCCCAACAAGCTAGGTGAAGGACGGCTTTCACACACACTTATCTCTCAGAACTGAGCATGTGGAGAGACGTTCGTTCATCTAGCACTGATGGAACGGGTTGCAGGAGAAACTTTTACTCTGGTTTCTCAGTCTGTTTCCTAGTGCCGGTTTGAAGTTCCTGCAGTTTTCACTGTAAAACCGAGTTGGAGCTAGTACCTCCCCATATATATGTATGGAGTGGAGTTTGCAATTGAAAACAAACTTTGTGTTCCCAACAAGCTAGGTGAAGGAAGGCTTTCACACACACTTATCTCTCAGAACTGAGCATGTGGAGAGACGTTCGTTCATCTAGCACAAAGGGAATGGGTGGTAGGAGAAACTTTTACTCTGGTTTCTCAGACTGATTCCTAGTCCCGGTTTGAAGTTCCTGCAGTTTTCACTGTGAAACCGAGTTGGAGCTAGTACCTCCCCTTATATATGTATGGAGTGGAGTTTGCAACTGAAAAGAAACTTTGTGTTCCCAACAAGCTAGGTGAAGGACGGCTTTCACACACACTTATCTCTCAGAACTGAGCATGTGGAGAGACGTTCGTTCATCTAGCACAAAGGAAACAGGTAGCAGGAGAAACTTATACTCTGATCTCTCAGTCTGTTTCCTAGTGCCGGTTTGAAGTTCCTGCAGTGTTCACTTTGAAACCGAGTTGGAGCTAGTACCTCCCCATATATATGTATGGAGTGGAGTTTGCAACTGAAAAGAATCTTTGTGTTCCCAACAAGCTAGGTGAAGGACGGCTTTCACACACACATATCTCTCAGAACTGAGCAATTGGAGAGACGTTCGTTCATCTAGCACAAAGGGAACGGGTTGCAGGAGAAACTTTTACTCTGGTTTCTCTGTCTGTTTCCTAGTGCCGGTTTGAAGTTCCTGCAGTTTTCACTGTAAAACCGAGTTGGAGCTAGTACCTCCCCATATATATGTATGGAGTGGAGTTTGCAACTGAAAAGAAACTTTGTGTTCCCAACAAGCTAGGTGAAGGGCGGCTTTCACACACACTTATCTCTCAGAACTGAGCATGTGGAGAGACGTTCGTTCATCTAGCACAAAGGGAACGGGTAGCAGGAGAAACTTTTACTCTGGTCTCTCAGTCTGTTTCCTAGTGCCGGTTTGAAGTTCCTGCAGTGTTCACTGTGAAACCGAGTTGGAGCTAGTACCTCCCCATATATATGTATGGAGTGGAGTTTGCAACTGAAAAGAAACTTTGTGTTCCCAAGAAGCTAGGTGAAGGACGGCTTTCACACACACTTATCTCTCAGAACTGAGCATGTGGAGAGACGTTCGTTCATCTAGCACTGATGGAACGGGTTGCAGGAGAAACTTTTACTCTGGTTTCTCAGTCTGTTTCCTAGTGCCGGTTTGAAGTTCCTGCAGTTTTCACTGTAAAACCGAGTTGGAGCTAGTACCTCCCCATATATATGTATGGAGTGGAGTTTGCAATTGAAAACAAACTTTGTGTTCCCAACAAGCTAGGTGAAGGAAGGCTTTCACACACACTTATCTCTCAGAACTGAGCATGTGGAGAGACGTTCGTTCATCTAGCACAAAGGGAATGGGTGGTAGGAGAAACTTTTACTCTGGTTTCTCAGACTGATTCCTAGTCCCGGTTTGAAGTTCCTGCAGTTTTCACTGTGAAACCGAGTTGGAGCTAGTACCTCCCCTTATATATGTATGGAGTGGAGTTTGCAACTGAAAAGAAACTTTGTGTTCCCAACAAGCTAGGTGAAGGACGGCTTTCACACACACTTATCTCTCAGAACTGAGCATGTGGAGAGACGTTCGTTCATCTAGCACAAAGGAAACAGGTAGCAGGAGAAACTTATACTCTGATCTCTCAGTCTGTTTCCTAGTGCCGGTTTGAAGTTCCTGCAGTGTTCACTTTGAAACCGAGTTGGAGCTAGTACCTCCCCATATATATGTATGGAGTGGAGTTTGCAACTGAAAAGAATCTTTGTGTTCCCAACAAGCTAGGTGAAGGACGGCTTTCACACACACATATCTCTCAGAACTGAGCAATTGGAGAGACGTTCGTTCATCTAGCACAAAGGGAACGGGTTGCAGGAGAAACTTTTACTCTGGTTTCTCTGTCTGTTTCCTAGTGCCGGTTTGAAGTTCCTGCAGTTTTCACTGTAAAACCGAGTTGGAGCTAGTACCTCCCCATATATATGTATGGAGTGGAGTTTGCAACTGAAAAGAAACTTTGTGTTCCCAACAAGCTAGGTGAAGGACGGCTTTCACACACACTAATCTCTCAGAACTGAGCATGTGGAGAGACGTTCGTTCATCTAGCACAAAGGGAACGGGTAGCAGGAGAAACTTATACTCTGGTCTCTCAGTCTGTTTCCTAGTGCCGGTTTGAAGTTCCTGCAGTGTTCACTGTGAAACCGAGTTGGAGCTAGTACCTCCCCATATATATGTATGGAGTGGAGTTTGCAACTGAAAAGAAACTTTGTGTTCCCAACAAGCTAGGTGAAGGACGGCTTTCACACACACTTATCTCTCAGAACTGAGCATGTGGAGAGACGTTCGTTCATCTAGCACTGATGGAACGGGTTGCAGGAGAAACTTTTACTCTGGTTTCTCAGTCTGTTTCCTAGTGCCGGTTTGAAGTTCCTGCAGTGTTCACTGTAAAACCGAGTTGGAGCTAGTACCTCCCCTTATATATGTATGGAGTGGAGTTTGCAACTGAAAAGAAACTTTGTGTTCCCAACAAGCTAGGTGAAGGACGGCTTTCACACACACTTATCTCTCAGAACTAAGCATGTGGAGAGACGTTCGTTCATCTAGCACAGATGGAACGGGTTTTAGGAGAAACTTTTACTCTGGTTTCTCAGTCTGTTTCCTAGTGCCGGTTTGAAGTTCCTGCAGTTTTCACTGTGAAACTGAGTTGGAGCTAGTACCTCCCCATATATATGGATGGAGTGGAGTTTGCAACTGAAAAGAAACTTTGTTTTCCCAACAAGCTAGGTGAAGGACGGCTTTCACACGCACTTATCTCTCAGAACTGAGCATATGGAGAGACGTTCGTTCATTTAGCACAAAGGGAACGGGTTGCAGGAGAAACTTTTACTCTGGATTCTCAGTCTGTTTCCTAGTGCCGGTTTGAAGTTCCTGCAGTTTTCACTGTAAAACCGAGTTGCAGTTGGTACCTCCCCATATATATGTATGGAGTGGAGTTTGCAACTGAAAAGAAACTTTGTGTTCCCAACAAGCTAGGTGAAGGACGGCTTTCACACACACTAATCTCTCAGAACTGAGCATGTGGAGAGACGTTCGTTCATCTAGCACAAAGGGAACGGGTAGCAGGAGAAACTTATACTCTGGTCTCTCAGTCTGTTTCCTAGTGCCGGTTTGAAGTTCCTGCAGTGTTCACTGTGAAACCGAGTTGGAGCTAGTACCTCCCCATATATATGTATGGAGTGGAGTTTGCAAGTGAAAAGAAACTTTGATTTCCCAACAAGCTAGGTGAAGGACGGCTTTCACACACACTTATCTCTCAGAACTGAGCATGTGGAGAGACGTTCGTTCATCTAGCACAAAGGGAATGGGTGGTAGGAGAAACTTTTACTCTGGTTTCTCAGACTGATTCCTAGTCCTGGTTTGAAGTTCCTGCAGTTTTCACTGTGAAACCGAGTTGGAGCTAGTACCACCCCATATATATGTATGGAGTGGAGTTTGCAACTGAAAAGAATCTTTGTTTTCCCAACAAGCTAGGTGAAGGACGGCTTTCACACACACTTATCTCTCAGAACTGAGCAAGTGGAGAGACGTTCGTTCATCTAGCACAAAGGGAACGGTTTTAGGAGAAACTTTTACTCTGGTTTCTCAGTCTGTTCCCTAGTGCCGGTTTGAAGTTCCTGCAGTTTTCACTGTAAAACCGAGTTGGAGCTAGTAACTCCCCATATATATGTATGGAGTGGAGTTTGCAACTGAAAAGAATCTTTGTGTTCCCAACAAGCTAGGTGAAGGACGGCTTTCACACACACTTATCTCTCAGAACTGAGCATGTGGAGAGACGTTCGTTCATCTAGCACTGATGGAACGGGTTGCAGGGGAAACTTTTACTCCGGTTTCTCAGTCTGTTTCCTTGTGCCGGTTTTGAAGTTCCTGCAGTTTTCACTGTGAAACCGAGTTGGAGCTAGTACCTCCCCATATATATGTATGGAGTGGAGTTTGCAACTGAAAAGAAACTTTGTGTTCCCAACAAGCTAGGTGAAGGACGGCTTTCACACACACTTATCTCTCAGAACTGAGCATGTGGAGAGACGTTCGTTCATCTAGCACAAAGGGAACGGGTAGCAGGAGAAACTTTTACTCTGGTCTCTCAGTCTGTTTCCTAGTGCCGGTTTGAAGTTCCTGCAGTGTTCACTGTGAAACCGAGTTGGAGCTAGTACCTCCCCATATATATGTATGGAGTGGAGTTTGCAACTGAAAAGAAACTTTGTGTTCCCAAGAAGCTAGGTGAAGGACGGCTTTCACACAGACTTATCTCTCAGAACTGAGCATGTGGAGAGACGTTCGTTCATCTAGCACTGATGGAACGGGTTGCAGGAGAAACTTTTACTCTGGTTTCTCAGTCTGTTTCCTAGTGCCGGTTTGAAGTTCCTGCAGTTTTCACTGTAAAACCGAGTTGGAGCTAGTACTTCCCCATATATATGTATGGAGTGGAGTTTGCAATTGAAAACAAACTTTGTGTTCCCAACAAGCCATGTGAAGGAAGGCTTTCACACACACTTATCTCTCAGAACTGAGCATGTGGAGAGACGTTCGTTCATCTAGCACAAAGGGAATGGGTGGTAGGAGAAACTTTTACTCTGGTTTCTCAGACTGATTCCTAGTCCCGGTTTGAAGTTCCTGCAGTTTTCACTGTGAAACCGAGTTGGAGCTAGTACCTCCCCTTATATATGTATGGAGTGGAGTTTGCAACTGAAAAGAAACTTTGTGTTCCCAACAAGCTAGGTGAAGGACGGCTTTCACACACACTTATCTCTCAGAACTGAGCATGTGGAGAGACGTTCGTTCATCTAGCACAAAGGAAACAGGTAGCAGGAGAAACTTATACTCTGATCTCTCAGTCTGTTTCCTAGTGCCGGTTTGAAGTTCCTGCAGTGTTCACTTTGAAACCGAGTTGGAGCTAGTACCTCCCCATATATATGTATGGAGTGGAGTTTGCAACTGAAAAGAATCTTTGTGTTCCCAACAAGCTAGGTGAAGGACGGCTTTCACACACACATATCTCTCAGAACTGAGCAATTGGAGAGACGTTCGTTCATCTAGCACAAAGGGAACGGGTTGCAGGAGAAACTTTTACTCTGGTTTCTCAGTCTGTTTCCTAGTGCCGGTTTGAAGTTCCTGCAGTTTTCACTGTAAAACCGAGTTGGAGCTAGTACCTCCCCATATATATGTATGGAGTGGAGTTTGCAACTGAAAAGAAACTTTGTGTTCCCAACAAGCTAGGTGAAGGACGGCTTTCACACACACTTATCTCTCAGAACTAAGCATGTGGAGAGACGTTCGTTCATCTAGCACAGATGGAACGGGTTTTAGGAGAAACTTTTACTCTGGTTTCTCAGTCTGTTTCCTAGTGCCGGTTTGAATTTCCTGCAGTTTTCACTGTGAAACTGAGTTGGAGCTAGTACCTCCCCATATATATGTATGGAGTGGAGTTTGCAACTGAAAAGAATCTTTGTGTTCCCAACAAGCTAGGTGAAGGACGGCTTTCACACACACTTATCTCTCAGAACTGAGCAAGTGGAGAGACGTTCGTTCATCTAGCACAAAGGGAACGGTTTTAGGAGAAACTTTTACTCTGGTTTCTCAGTCTGTTCCCTAGTGCCGGTTTGAAGTTCCTGCAGTTTTCACTGTAAAACCGAGTTGGAGCTAGTAACTCCCCATATATATGTATGGAGTGGAGTTTGCAACTGAAAAGAAACTTTGTGTTCCCAACAAGCTAGGTGAAGGACGGCTTTCACACACACTTATCTCTCAGAACTGAGCATGTGGAGAGACGTTCGTTCATCTAGCACTGATGGAACGGGTTGCAGGGGAAACTTTTACTCCGGTTTCTCAGTCTGTTTCCTTGTGCCGGTTTTGAAGTTCCTGCAGTTTTCACTGTGAAACCGAGTTGGAGCTAGTACCTCCCCATATATATGTATGGAGTGGAGTTTGCAACTGAAAAGAAACTTTGTGTTCCCAACAAGCTAGGTGAAGGACGGCTTTCACACACACTTATCTCTCAGAACTGAGCATGTGGAGAGACGTTCGTTCATCTAGCACAAAGGGAACGGGTAGCAGGAGAAACTTTTACTCTGGTCTCTCAGTCTGTTTCCTAGTGCCGGTTTGAAGTTCCTGCAGTGTTCACTGTGAAACCGAGTTGGAGCTAGTACCTCCCCATATATATGTATGGAGTGGAGTTTGCAACTGAAAAGAAACTTTGTGTTCCCAAGAAGCTAGGTGAAGGACGGCTTTCACACACAATTATCTCTGAGAACTGAGCATGTGGAGAGACGTTCGTTCATCTAGCACTGATGGAACGGGTTGCAGGAGAAACTTTTACTCTGGTTTCTCAGTCTGTTTCCTAGTGCCGGTTTGAAGTTCCTGCAGTTTTCACTGTAAAACCGAGTTGGAGCTAGTACCTCCCCATATATATGTATGGAGTGGAGTTTGCAATTGAAAACAAACTTTGTGTTCCCAACAAGCTAGGTGAAGGAAGGCTTTCACACACACTTATCTCTCAGAACTGAGCATGTGGAGAGACGTTCGTTCATCTAGCACAAAGGGAATGGGTGGTAGGAGAAACTTTTACTCTGGTTTCTCAGACTGATTCCTAGTCCCGGTTTGAAGTTCCTGCAGTTTTCACTGTGAAACCGAGTTGGAGCTGGTACCTCCCCTTATATATGTATGGAGTGGAGTTTGCAACTGAAAAGAAACTTTGTGTTCCCAACAAGCTAGGTGAAGGACGGCTTTCACACACACTTATCTCTCAGAACTGAGCATGTGGAGAGACGTTCGTTCATCTAGCACAAAGGGAATGGGTGGTAGGAGAAACTTTTACTCTGGTTTCTCAGACTGATTCCTAGTCCTGGTTTGAAGTTCCTGCAGTTTTCACTGTGAAACCGAGTTGGAGCTAGTACCTCCCCATATATATGTATGGAGTGGAGTTTGCAACTGAAAAGAATCTTTGTGTTCCCAACAAGCTAGGTGAAGGACGGCTTTCACACACACTTATCTCTCAGAACTGAGCAAGTGGAGAGACGTTCGTTCATCTAGCACAAAGGGAACGGTTTTAGGAGAAACTTTTACTCTGGTTTCTCAGTCTGTTCCCTAGTGCCGGTTTGAAGTTCCTGCAGTTTTCAGTGTAAAAACGAGTTGGAGCTAGTAACTCCCCATATATATGTATGGAGTGGAGTTTGCAACTGAAAAGAAACTTTGTGTTCCCAACAAGCTAGGTGAAGGACGGCTTTGACACACACTTATCTCTCAGAACTGAGCATGTGGAGAGACGTTCGTTCATCTAGCACTGATGGAACGGGTTGCAGGGGAAACTTTTACTCCGGTTTCTCAGTCTGTTTCCTTGTGCCGGTTTTGAAGTTCCTGCAGTTTTCACTGTGAAACCGAGTTGGAGCTAGTACCTCCCCATATATATGTATGGAGTGGAGTTTGCAACTGAAAAGAAACTTTGTGTTCCCAACAAGCTAGGTGAAGGACGGCTTTCACACACACTTATCTCTCAGAACTGAGCATGTGGAGAGACGTTCGTTCATCTAGCACAAAGGGAACGGGTAGCAGGAGAAACTTTTACTCTGGTCTCTCAGTCTGTTTCCTAGTGCCGGTTTGAAGTTCCTGCAGTGTTCACTGTGAAACCGAGTTGGAGCTAGTACCTCCCCATATATATGTATGGAGTGGAGTTTGCAACTGAAAAGAAACTTTGTGTTCCAAAGAAGCTAGGTGAAGGACGGCTTTCACACACACTTATCTCTCAGAACTGAGCATGTGGAGAGACGTTCGTTCATCTAGCACTGATGGAACGGGTTGCAGGAGAAACTTTTACTCTGGTTTCTCAGTCTGTTTCCTAGTGCCGGTTTGAAGTTCCTGCAGTTTTCACTGTAAAACCGAGTTGGAGCTAGTACCTCCCCATATATATGTATGGAGTGGAGTTTGCAATTGAAAACAAACTTTGTGTTCCCAACAAGCTAGGTGAAGGAAGGCTTTCACACACACTTATCTCTCAGAACTGAGCATGTGGAGAGACGTTCGTTCATCTAGCACAAAGGGAATGGGTGGTAGGAGAAACTTTTACTCTGGTTTCTCAGACTGATTCCTAGTCCCGGTTTGAAGTTCCTGCAGTTTTCACTGTGAAACCGAGTTGGAGCTAGTACCTCCCCTTATATATGTATGGAGTGGAGTTTGCAACTGAAAAGAAACTTTGTGTTCCCAACAAGCTAGGTGAAGGACGGCTTTCACACACACTTATCTCTCAGAACTGAGCATGAGGAGAGACGTTCGTTCATCTAGCACAAAGGAAACAGGTAGCAGGAGAAACTTATACTCTGATCTCTCAGTCTGTTTCCTAGTGCCGGTTTGAAGTTCCTGCAGTGTTCACTTTGAAACCGAGTTGGAGCTAGTACCTCCCCATATATATGTATGGAGTGGAGTTTGCAACTGAAAAGAATCTTTGTGTTCCCAACAAGCTAGGTGAAGGACGGCTTTCACACACACATATCTCTCAGAACTGAGCAATTGGAGAGACGTTCGTTCATCTAGCACAAAGGGAACGGGTTGCAGGAGAAACTTTTACTCTGGTTTCTCAGTCTGTTTCCTAGTGCCGGTTTGAAGTTCCTGCAGTTTTCACTGTAAAACCGAGTTGGAGCTAGTACCTCCCCATATATATGTATGGAGTGGAGTTTGCAACTGAAAAGAAACTTTGTGTTCCCAACAAGCTAGGTGAAGGACGGCTTTCACACACACTTATCTCTCAGAACTAAGCATGTGGAGAGACGTTCGTTCATCTAGCACAGATGGAACGGGTTTTAGGAGAAACTTTTACTCTGGTTTCTCAGTCTGTTTCCTAGTGCCGGTTTGAATTTCCTGCAGTTTTCACTGTGAAACTGAGTTGGAGCTAGTACCTCCCCATATATATGGATGGAGTGGAGTTTGCAACTGAAAAGAAACTTTGTTTTCCCAACAAGCTAGGTGAAGGACGGCTTTCACACACACTTATCTCTGAGAACTGAGCATGTGGAGAGACGTTCGTTCATCTAGCACAAAGGGAACGGGTTGCAGGGGAAACTTATACTCTGGTCTCTCAGTCTGTTTCCTAGTGCCGGTTTGAAGTTCCTGCAGTTTTCACTGTAAAACCGAGTTGCAGTTGGTACCTCCCCATATATATGTATGGAGTGGAGTTTGCAACTGAAAAGAAACTTTGTGTTCCCAACAAGCTAGGTGAAGGACGGCTTTCACACACACTAATCTCTCAGAACTGAGCATGTGGAGAGACGTTCGTTCATCTAGCACAAAGGGAACAGGTAGCAGGAGAAACTTATACTCTGGTCTCTCAGTCTGTTTCCTAGTGCCGGTTTGAAGTTCCTGCAGTGTTCACTGTGAAACCGAGTTGGAGCTAGTACCTCCCCATATATATGTATGGAGTGGAGTTTGCAACTGAAAAGAAACTTTGTGTTCCCAACAAGCTAGGTGAAGGACGGCTTTCACACACACTTATCTCTCAGAACTGAGCATGTGGAGAGACGTTCGTTCATCTAGCACTGATGGAACGGGTTGCAGGAGAAACTTTTACTCTGGTTTCTCAGTCTGTTTCCTTGTGCCGGTTTGAAGTTCCTGCAGTGTTCACTGTAAAACCGAGTTGGAGCTAGTACCTCCCCTTATATATGTATGGAGTGGAGTTTGCAACTGAAAAGAAACTTTGTGTTCCCAACAAGCTAGGTGAAGGACGGCTTTCACACACACTTATCTCTCAGAACTAAGCATGTGGAGAGACGTTCGTTCATCTAGCACAGATGGAACGGGTTTTAGGAGAAACTTTTACTCTGGTTTCTCAGTCTGTTTCCTAGTGCCGGTTTGAATTTCCTGCAGTTTTCACTGTGAAACTGAGTTGGAGCTAGTACCTCCCCATATATATGGATGGAGTGGAGTTTGCAAGTGAAAAGAAACTTTGATTTCCCAACAAGCTAGGTGAAGGACGGCTTTCACACACACTTATCTCTGAGAACTGAGCATGTGGAGAGACGTTCGTTCATCTAGCACTGATGGAACGGGTTGCAGGAGAAACTTATACTCTGGTTTCTCAGTCTGTTTCCTAGTGCCGGTTTGAAGTTCCTGCAGTTTTCACTGTAAAACCGAGTTGGAGCTAGTAACTCCCCTTATATATGTATGGAGTGGAGTTTGCAACTGAAAAGAAACTTTGTGTTCCCAACAAGCTAGGTGAAGGACGGCTTTCACACACACTTATCTCTCAGAACTGAGCATGTGGAGAGACGTTCGTTCATCTAGCACTGATGGAACGGGTTGCAGGGGAAACTTTTACTCCGGTTTCTCAGTCTGTTTCCTTGTGCCGGTTTTGAAGTTCCTGCAGTTTTCACTGTGAAACCGAGTTGGAGCTAGTACCTCCCCATATATATGTATGGATTGGAGTTTGCAACTGAAAAGAAACTTTGTGTTCCCAACAAGCTAGGTGAAGGACGGCTTTCACACACACTTATCTCTCAGAACTGAGCATGTGGAGAGACGTTCGTTCATCTAGCACAAAGGGAACGGGTAGCAGGAGAAACTTTTACTCTGGTCTCTCAGTCTGTTTCCTAGTGCCGGTTTGAAGTTCCTGCAGTGTTCACTGTGAAACCGAGTTGGAGCTAGTACCTCCCCATATATATGTATGGAGTGGAGTTTGCAACTGAAAAGAAACTTTGTGTTCCCAAGAAGCTAGGTGAAGGACGGCTTTCACACACACTTATCTCTCAGAACTGAGCATGTGGAGAGACGTTCGTTCATCTAGCACTGATGGAACGGGTTGCAGGAGAAACTTTTACTCTGGTTTCTCAGTCTGTTTCCTAGTGCCGGTTTGAAGTTCCTGCAGTTTTCACTGTAAAACCGAGTTGGAGCTAGTACCTCCCCATATATATGTATGGAGTGGAGTTTGCAATTGAAAACAAACTTTGTGTTCCCAAAAAGCTAGGTGAAGGAAGGCTTTCACACACACTTATCTCTCAGAACTGAGCATGTGGAGAGACGTTCGTTCATCTAGCAAAAAGGGAATGGGTGGTAGGAGAAACTTTTACTCTGGTTTCTCAGACTGATTCCTAGTCCCGGTTTGAAGTTCCTGCAGTTTTCACTGTGAAACCGAGTTGGAGCTAGTACCTCCCCTTATATATGTATGGATTGGAGTTTGCAACTGAAAAGAAACTTTGTGTTCCCAACAAGCTAGGTGAAGGACGGCTTTCACACACACTTATCTCTCAGAACTGAGCATGTGGAGAGACGTTCGTTCATCTAGCACAAAGGAAACAGGTAGCAGGAGAAACTTATACTCTGATCTCTCAGTCTGTTTCCTAGTGCCGGTTTGAAGTTCCTGCAGTGTTCACTTTGAAACCGAGTTGGAGCTAGTACCTCCCCATATATATGTATGGAGTGGAGTTTGCAACTGAAAAGAATCTTTGTGTTCCCAACAAGCTAGGTGAAGGACGGCTTTCACACACACATATCTCTCAGAACTGAGCAATTGGAGAGACGTTCGTTCATCTAGCACAAAGGGAACGGGTTGCAGGAGAAACTTTTACTCTGGTTTCTCAGTCTGTTTCCTAGTGCCGGTTTGAAGTTCCTGCAGTTTTCACTGTAAAACCGAGTTGGAGCTAGTACCTCCCCATATATATGTATGGAGTGGAGTTTGCAACTGAAAAGAAACTTTGTGTTCCCAACAAGCTACGTGAAGGACGGCTTTCACACACACTTATCTCTCAGAACTAAGCATGTGGAGAGACGTTCGTTCATCTAGCACAGATGGAACGGGTTTTAGGAGAAACTTTTACTCTGGTTTCTCAGTCTGTTTCCTAGTGCCGGTTTGAATTTCCTGCAGTTTTCACTGTGAAACTGAGTTGGAGCTAGTACCTCCCCATATATATGGATGGAGTGGAGTTTGCAACTGAAAAGAAACTTTGTTTTCCCAACAAGCTAGGTGAAGGACGGCTTTCACACGCACTTATCTCTCAGAACTGAGCATATGGAGAGACGTTCGTTCATTTAGCACAAAGGGAACGGGTTGCAGGAGAAACTTTTACTCTGGATTCTCAGTCTGTTTCCTAGTGCCGGTTTGAAGTTCCTGCAGTTTTCACTGTAAAACCGAGTTGCAGTTGGTACCTCCCCATATATATGTATGGAGTGGAGTTTGCAACTGAAAAGAAACTTTGTGTTCCCAACAAGCTAGGTGAAGGACGGCTTTCACACACACTAATCTCTCAGAACTGAGCATGTGGAGAGACGTTCGTTCATCTAGCACAAAGGGAACGGGTAGCAGGAGAAACTTATACTCTGGTCTCTCAGTCTGTTTCCTAGTGCCGGTTTGAAGTTCCTGCAGTGTTCACTGTGAAACCGAGTTGGAGCTAGTACCTCCCCATATATATGTATGGAGTGGAGTTTGCAAGTGAAAAGAAACTTTGATTTCCCAACAAGCTAGGTGAAGGACGGCTTTCACACACACTTATCTCTCAGAACTGAGCATGTGGAGAGACGTTCGTTCATCTAGCACAAAGGGAATGGGTGGTAGGAGAAACTTTTACTCTGGTTTCTCAGACTGATTCCTAGTCCTGGTTTGAAGTTCCTGCAGTTTTCACTGTGAAACCGAGTTGGAGCTAGTACCACCCCATATATATGTATGGAGTGGAGTTTGCAACTGAAAAGAATCTTTGTGTTCCCAACAAGCTAGGTGAAGGACGGCTTTCACACACACTTATCTCTCAGAACTGAGCAAGTGGAGAGACGTTCGTTCATCTAGCACAAAGGGAACGGTTTTAGGAGAAACTTTTACTCTGGTTTCTCAGTCTGTTCCCTAGTGCCGGTTTGAAGTTCCTGCAGTTTTCACTGTAAAACCGAGTTGGAGCTAGTAACTCCCCATATATATGTATGGAGTGGAGTTTGCAACTGAAAAGAAACTTTGTGTTCCCAACAAGCTAGGTGAAGGACGGCTTTCACACACACTTATCTCTCAGAACTGAGCATGTGGAGAGACGTTCGTTCATCTAGCACTGATGGAACGGGTTGCAGGGGAAACTTTTACTCCGGTTTCTCAGTCTGTTTCCTTGTGCCGGTTTTGAAGTTCCTGCAGTTTTCACTGTGAAACCGAGTTGGAGCTAGTACCTCCCCATATATATGTATGGAGTGGAGTTTGCAACTGAAAAGAAACTTTGTGTTCCCAACAAGCTAGGTGAAGGACGGCTTTCACACACACTTATCTCTCAGAACTGAGCATGTGGAGAGACGTTCGTTCATCTAGCACAAAGGGAACGGGTAGCAGGAGAAACTTTTACTCTGGTCTCTCAGTCTGTTTCCTAGTGCCGGTTTGAAGTTCCTGCAGTGTTCACTGTGAAACCGAGTTGGAGCTAGTACCTCCCCATATATATGTATGGAGTGGAGTTTGCAACTGAAAAGAAACTTTGTGTTCCCAAGAAGCTAGGTGAAGGACGACTTTCACACACACTTATCTCTCAGAACTGAGCATGTGGAGAGACGTTCGTTCATCTAGCACTGATGGAACGGGTTGCAGGAGAAACTTTTACTCTGGTTTCTCAGTCTGTTTCCTAGTGCCGGTTTGAAGTTCCTGCAGTTTTCACTGTAAAACCGAGTTGGAGCTAGTACCTCCCCATATATATGTATGGAGTGGAGTTTGCAATTGAAAACAAACTTTGTGTTCCCAACAAGCTAGGTGAAGGAAGGCTTTCACACACACTTATCTCTCAGAACTGAGCATGTGGAGAGACGTTCGTTCATCTAGCACAAAGGGAATGGGTGGTAGGAGAAACTTTTACTCTGGTTTCTCAGACTGATTCCTAGTCCCGGTTTGAAGTTCCTGCAGTTTTCACTGTGAAACCGAGTTGGAGCTAGTACCTCCCCTTATATATGTATGGAGTGGAGTTTGCAACTGAAAAGAAACTTTGTGTTCCCAACAAGCTAGGTGAAGGACGGCTTTCACACACACTTATCTCTCAGAACTGAGCATGTGGAGAGACGTTCGTTCATCTAGCACAAAGGAAACAGGTAGCAGGAGAAACTTATACTCTGATCTCTCAGTCTGTTTCCTAGTGCCGGTTTGAAGTTCCTGCAGTGTTCACTTTGAAACCGAGTTGGAGCTAGTACCTCCCCATATATATGTATGGAGTGGAGTTTGCAACTGAAAAGAATCTTTGTGTTCCCAACAAGCTAGGTGAAGGACGGCTTTCACACACACATATCTCTCAGAACTGAGCAATTGGAGAGACGTTCGTTCATCTAGCACAAAGGGAACGGGTTGCAGGAGAAACTTTTACTGTGGTTTCTCAGTCTGTTTCCTAGTGCCGGTTTGAAGTTCCTGCAGTTTTCACTGTAAAACCGAGTTGGAGCTAGTACCTCCCCATATATATGTATGGAGTGGAGTTTGCAACTGAAAAGAAACTTTGTGTTCCCAACAAGCTAGGTGAAGGACGGCTTTCACACACACTTATCTCTCAGAACTAAGCATGTGGAGAGACGTTCGTTCATCTAGCACAGATGGAACGGGTTTTAGGAGAAATTTTTACTCTGGTTTCTCAGTCTGTTTCCTAGTGCCGGTTTGAATTTCCTGCAGTTTTCACTGTGAAACTGAGTTGGAGCTAGTACCTCCCCATATATATGGATGGAGTGGAGTTTGCAACTGAAAAGAAACTTTGTTTTCCCAACAAGCTAGGTGAAGGACGGCTTTCACACACACTTATCTCTCAGAACTGAGCATGTGGAGAGACGTTCGTTCATTTAGCACAAAGGGAACGGGTTGCAGGAGAAACTTTTACTCTGGATTCTCAGTCTGTTTCCTAGTGCCGGTTTGAAGTTCCTGCAGTTTTCACTGTAAAACCGAGTTGCAGTTGGTACCTCCCCATATATATGTATGGAGTGGAGTTTGCAACTGAAAACAAACTTTGTGTTCCCAACAAGCTAGGTGAAAGACGGCTTTCACACACACTTATCTCTCAGAACTGAGCATGTGGAGAGACGTTCGTTCATCTAGCACAAAGGGAACGGGTAGCAGGAGAAACTTATACTCTGGTCTCTCAGTCTGTTTCCTAGTGCCGGTTTGAAGTTCCTGCAGTGTTCACTGTGAAACCGAGTTGGAGCTAGTACCTCCCCATATATATGTATGGAGTGGAGTTTGCAACTGAAAAGAAACTTTGTGTTCCCAAGAAGCTAGGTGAAGGACGGCTTTCACACACACTTATCTCTCAGAACTGAGCATGTGGAGAGACGTTCGTTCATCTAGCACTGATGGAACGGGTTGCAGGAGAAACTTTTACTCTGGTTTCTCAGTCTGTTTCCTAGTGCCGGTTTGAAGTTCCTGCAGTTTTCACTGTAAAACCGAGTTGGAGCTAGTACCTCCCCATATATATGTATGGAGTGGAGTTTGCAATTGAAAACAAACTTTGTGTTCCCAACAAGCTAGGTGAAGGAAGGCTTTCACACACACTTATCTCTCAGAACTGAGCATGTGGAGAGACGTTCGTTCATCTAGCACAAAGGGAATGGGTGGTAGGAGAAACTTTTACTCTGGTTTCTCAGACTGATTCCTAGTCCCGGTTTGAAGTTCCTGCAGTTTTCACTGTGAAACCGAGTTGGAGCTAGTACCTCCCCTTATATATGTATGGATTGGAGTTTGCAACTGAAAAGAAACTTTGTGTTCCCAACAAGCTAGGTGAAGGACGGCTTTCACACACACTTATCTCTGAGAACTGAGCATGTGGAGAGACGTTCGTTCATCTAGCACAAAGGAAACAGGTAGCAGGAGAAACTTATACTCTGATCTCTCAGTCTGTTTCCTAGTGCCGGTTTGAAGTTCCTGCAGTGTTCACTTTGAAACCGAGTTGGAGCTAGTACCTCCCCATATATATGTATGGAGTGGAGTTTGCAACTGAAAAGAATCTTTGTGTTCCCAACAAGCTAGGTGAAGGACGGCTTTCACACACACATATCTCTCAGAACTGAGCAATTGGAGAGACGTTCGTTCATCTAGCACAAAGGGAACGGGTTGCAGGAGAAACTTTTACTCTGGTCTCTCAGTCTGTTTCCTAGTGCCGGTTTGAAGTTCCTGCAGTTTTCACTGTAAAACCGAGTTGGAGCTAGTACCTCCCCATATATATGTATGGAGTGGAGTTTGCAACTGAAAAGAAACTTTGTGTTCCCAACAAGCTAGGTGAAGGACGGCTTTCACACACACTTATCTCTCAGAACTAAGCATGTGGAGAGACGTTCGTTCATCTAGCACAGATGGAACGGGTTTTAGGAGAAACTTTTACTCTGGTTTCTCAGTCTGTTTCCTAGTGCCGGTTTGAATTTCCTGCAGTTTTCACTGTGAAACTGAGTTGGAGCTAGTACCTCCCCATATATATGGATGGAGTGGAGTTTGCAACTGAAAAGAAACTTTGTTTTCCCAACAAGCTAGGTGAAGGACGGCTTTCACACGCACTTATCTCTCAGAACTGAGCATGTGGAGAGACGTTCGTTCATCTAGCACAAAGGGAACGGGTAGCAGGAGAAACTTATACTCTGGTCTCTCAGTCTGTTTCCTAGTGCCGGTTTGAAGTTCCTGCAGTGTTCACTGTGAAACCGAGTTGGAGCTAGTACCTCCCCATATATATGTATGGAGTGGAGTTTGCAAGTGAAAAGAAACTTTGATTTCCCAACAAGCTAGGTGAAGGACGGCTTTCACACACACTTATCTCTCAGAACTGAGCATGTGGAGAGACGTTCGTTCATCTAGCACAAAGGGAATGGGTGGTAGGAGAAACTTTTACTCTGGTTTCTCAGACTGATTCCTAGTCCTGGTTTGAAGTTCCTGCAGTTTTCACTGTGAAACCGAGTTGGAGCTAGTACCACCCCATATATATGTATGGAGTGGAGTTTGCAACTGAAAAGAATCTTTGTGTTCCCAACAAGCTAGGTGAAGGACGGCTTTCACACACACTTATCTCTCAGAACTGAGCAAGTGGAGAGACGTTCGTTCATCTAGCACAAAGGGAACGGTTTTAGGAGAAACTTTTACTCTGGTTTCTCAGTCTGTTCCCTAGTGCCGGTTTGAAGTTCCTGCAGTTTTCACTGTAAAACCGAGTTGGAGCTAGTAACTCCCCATATATATGTATGGAGTGGAGTTTGCAACTGAAAAGAAACTTTGTGTTCCCAACAAGCTAGGTGAAGGACGGCTTTCACACACACTTATCTCTCAGAACTGAGCATGTGGAGAGACGTTCGTTCATCTAGCACTGATGGAACGGGTTGCAGGGGAAACTTTTACTCCGGTTTCTCAGTCTGTTTCCTTGTGCCGGTTTTGAAGTTCCTGCAGTTTTCACTGTGAAACCGAGTTGGAGCTAGTACCTCCCCATATATATGTATGGAGTGGAGTTTGCAACTGAAAAGAAACTTTGTGTTCCCAACAAGCTAGGTGAAGGACGGCTTTCACACACACTTATCTCTCAGAACTGAGCATGTGGAGAGACGTTCGTTCATCTAGCACAAAGGGAACGGGTAGCAGGAGAAACTTTTACTCTGGTCTCTCAGTCTGTTTCCTAGTGCCGGTTTGAAGTTCCTGCAGTGTTCACTGTGAAACCGAGTTGGAGCTAGTACCTCCCCATATATATGTATGGAGTGGAGTTTGCAACTGAAAAGAAACTTTGTGTTCCCAAGAAGCTAGGTGAAGGACGACTTTCACACACACTTATCTCTCAGAACTGAGCATGTGGAGAGACGTTCGTTCATCTAGCACTGATGGAACGGGTTGCAGGAGAAACTTTTACTCTGGTTTCTCAGTCTGTTTCCTAGTGCCGGTTTGAAGTTCCTGCAGTTTTCACTGTAAAACCGAGTTGGAGCTAGTACCTCCCCATATATATGTATGGAGTGGAGTTTGCAATTGAAAACAAACTTTGTGTTCCCAACAAGCTAGGTGAAGGAAGGCTTTCACACACACTTATCTCTCAGAACTGAGCATGTGGAGAGACGTTCGTTCATCTAGCACAAAGGGAATGGGTGGTAGGAGAAACTTTTACTCTGGTTTCTCAGACTGATTCCTAGTCCCGGTTTGAAGTTCCTGCAGTTTTCACTGTGAAACCGAGTTGGAGCTAGTACCTCCCCTTATATATGTATGGAGTGGAGTTTGCAACTGAAAAGAAACTTTGTGTTCCCAACAAGCTAGGTGAAGGACGGCTTTCACACACACTTATCTCTCAGAACTGAGCATGTGGAGAGACGTTCGTTCATCTAGCACAAAGGAAACAGGTAGCAGGAGAAACTTATACTCTGATCTCTCAGTCTGTTTCCTAGTGCCGGTTTGAAGTTCCTGCAGTGTTCACTTTGAAACCGAGTTGGAGCTAGTACCTCCCCATATATATGTATGGAGTGGAGTTTGCAACTGAAAAGAATCTTTGTGTTCCCAACAAGCTAGGTGAAGGACGGCTTTCACACACACATATCTCTCAGAACTGAGCAATTGGAGAGACGTTCGTTCATCTAGCACAAAGGGAACGGGTTGCAGGAGAAACTTTTACTGTGGTTTCTCAGTCTGTTTCCTAGTGCCGGTTTGAAGTTCCTGCAGTTTTCACTGTAAAACCGAGTTGGAGCTAGTACCTCCCCATATATATGTATGGAGTGGAGTTTGCAACTGAAAAGAAACTTTGTGTTCCCAACAAGCTAGGTGAAGGACGGCTTTCACACACACTTATCTCTCAGAACTAAGCATGTGGAGAGACGTTCGTTCATCTAGCACAGATGGAACGGGTTTTAGGAGAAATTTTTACTCTGGTTTCTCAGTCTGTTTCCTAGTGCCGGTTTGAATTTCCTGCAGTTTTCACATGAAACTGAGTTGGAGCTAGTACCTCCCCATATATATGGATGGAGTGGAGTTTGCAACTGAAAAGAAACTTTGTTTTCCCAACAAGCTAGGTGAAGGACGGCTTTCACACACACTTATCTCTCAGAACTGAGCATGTGGAGAGACGTTCGTTCATTTAGCACAAAGGGAACGGGTTGCAGGAGAAACTTTTACTCTGGATTCTCAGTCTGTTTCCTAGTGCCGGTTTGAAGTTCCTGCAGTTTTCACTGTAAAACCGAGTTGCAGTTGGTACCTCCCCATATATATGTATGGAGTGGAGTTTGCAACTGAAAACAAACTTTGTGTTCCCAACAAGCTAGGTGAAAGACGGCTTTCACACACACTTATCTCTCAGAACTGAGCATGTGGAGAGACGTTCGTTCATCTAGCACAAAGGGAACGGGTAGCAGGAGAAACTTATACTCTGGTCTCTCAGTCTGTTTCCTAGTGCCGGTTTGAAGTTCCTGCAGTGTTCACTGTGAAACCGAGTTGGAGCTAGTACCTCCCCATATATATGTATGGAGTGGAGTTTGCAACTGAAAAGAAACTTTGTGTTCCCAAGAAGCTAGGTGAAGGACGGCTTTCACACACACTTATCTCTCAGAACTGAGCATGTGGAGAGACGTTCGTTCATCTAGCACTGATGGAACGGGTTGCAGGGGAAACTTTTACTCTGGTTTCTCAGTCTGTTTCCTAGTGCCGGTTTGAAGTTCCTGCAGTTTTCACTGTAAAACCGAGTTGGAGCTAGTACCTCCCCATATATATGTATGGAGTGGAGTTTGCAATTGAAAACAAACTTTGTGTTCCCAACAAGCTAGGTGAAGGAAGGCTTTCACACACACTTATCTCTCAGAACTGAGCATGTGGAGAGACGTTCGTTCATCTAGCACAAAGGGAATGGGTGGTAGGAGAAACTTTTACTCTGGTTTCTCAGACTGATTCCTAGTCCCGGTTTGAAGTTCCTGCAGTTTTCACTGTGAAACCGAGTTGGAGCTAGTACCTCCCCTTATATATGTATGGATTGGAGTTTGCAACTGAAAAGAAACTTTGTGTTCCCAACAAGCTAGGTGAAGGACGGCTTTCACACACACTTATCTCTGAGAACTGAGCATGTGGAGAGACGTTCGTTCATCTAGCACAAAGGAAACAGGTAGCAGGAGAAACTTATACTCTGATCTCTCAGTCTGTTTCCTAGTGCCGGTTTGAAGTTCCTGCAGTGTTCACTTTGAAACCGAGTTGGAGCTAGTACCTCCCCATATATATGTATGGAGTGGAGTTTGCAACTGAAAAGAATCTTTGTGTTCCCAACAAGCTAGGTGAAGGACGGCTTTCACACACACATATCTCTCAGAACTGAGCAATTGGAGAGACGTTCGTTCATCTAGCACAAAGGGAACGGGTTGCAGGAGAAACTTTTACTCTGGTCTCTCAGTCTGTTTCCTAGTGCCGGTTTGAAGTTCCTGCAGTTTTCACTGTAAAACCGAGTTGGAGCTAGTACCTCCCCATATATATGTATGGAGTGGAGTTTGCAACTGAAAAGAAACTTTGTGTTCCCAACAAGCTAGGTGAAGGACGGCTTTCACACACACTTATCTCTCAGAACTAAGCATGTGGAGAGACGTTCGTTCATCTAGCACAGATGGAACGGGTTTTAGGAGAAACTTTTACTCTGGTTTCTCAGTCTGTTTCCTAGTGCCGGTTTGAATTTCCTGCAGTTTTCACTGTGAAACTGAGTTGGAGCTAGTACCTCCCCATATATATGGATGGAGTGGAGTTTGCAACTGAAAAGAAACTTTGTTTTCCCAACAAGCTAGGTGAAGGACGGCTTTCACACGCACTTATCTCTCAGAACTGAGCATGTGGAGAGACGTTCGTTCATCTAGCACAAAGGGAACGGGTAGCAGGAGAAACTTATACTCTGGTCTCTCAGTCTGTTTCCTAGTGCCGGTTTGAAGTTCCTGCAGTGTTCACTGTGAAACCGAGTTGGAGCTAGTACCTCCCCATATATATGTATGGAGTGGAGTTTGCAACTGAAAAGAAACTTTGTGTTCCCAAGAAGCTAGGTGAAGGACGGCTTTCACACACACTTATCTCTCAGAACTGAGCATGTGGAGAGACGTTCGTTCATCTAGCACTGATGGAACGGGTTGCAGGAGAAACTTTTACTCTGGTTTCTCAGTCTGTTTCCTAGTGCCGGTTTGAAGTTCCTGCAGTTTTCACTGTAAAACCGAGTTGGAGCTAGTACCTCCCCATATATATGTATGGAGTGGAGTTTGCAATTGAAAACAAACTTTGTGTTCCCAACAAGCTAGGTGAAGGAAGGCTTTCACACACACTTATCTCTCAGAACTGAGCATGTGGAGAGACGTTCGTTCATCTAGCACAAAGGGAATGGGTGGTAGGAGAAACTTTTACTCTGGTTTCTCAGACTGATTCCTAGTCCCGGTTTGAAGTTCCTGCAGTTTTCACTGTGAAACCGAGTTGGAGCTAGTACCTCCCCTTATATATGTATGGATTGGAGTTTGCAACTGAAAAGAAACTTTGTGTTCCCAACAAGCTAGGTGAAGGACGGCTTTCACACACACTTATCTCTGAGAACTGAGCATGTGGAGAGACGTTCGTTCATCTAGCACAAAGGAAACAGGTAGCAGGAGAAACTTATACTCTGATCTCTCAGTCTGTTTCCTAGTGCCGGTTTGAAGTTCCTGCAGTGTTCACTTTGAAACCGAGTTGGAGCTAGTACCTCCCCATATATATGTATGGAGTGGAGTTTGCAACTGAAAAGAATCTTTGTGTTCCCAACAAGCTAGGTGAAGGACGGCTTTCACACACACATATCTCTCAGAACTGAGCAATTGGAGAGACGTTCGTTCATCTAGCACAAAGGGAACGGGTTGCAGGAGAAACTTTTACTCTGGTCTCTCAGTCTGTTTCCTAGTGCCGGTTTGAAGTTCCTGCAGTTTTCACTGTAAAACCGAGTTGGAGCTAGTACCTCCCCATATATATGTATGGAGTGGAGTTTGCAACTGAAAAGAAACTTTGTGTTCCCAACAAGCTAGGTGAAGGACGGCTTTCACACACACTTATCTCTCAGAACTAAGCATGTGGAGAGACGTTCGTTCATCTAGCACAGATGGAACGGGTTTTAGGAGAAACTTTTACTCTGGTTTCTCAGTCTGTTTCCTAGTGCCGGTTTGAATTTCCTGCAGTTTTCACTGTGAAACTGAGTTGGAGCTAGTACCTCCCCATATATATGGATGGAGTGGAGTTTGCAACTGAAAAGAAACTTTGTTTTCCCAACAAGCTAGGTGAAGGACGGCTTTCACACGCACTTATCTCTCAGAACTGAGCATATGGAGAGACGTTCGTTCATTTAGCACAAAGGGAACGGGTTGCAGGAGAAACTTTTACTCTGGATTCTCAGTCTGTTTCCTAGTGCCGGTTTGAAGTTCCTGCAGTTTTCACTGTAAAACCGAGTTGCAGTTGGTACCTCCCCATATATATGTATGGAGTGGAGTTTGCAACTGAAAAGAAACTTTGTGTTCCCAACAAGCTAGGTGAAGGACGGCTTTCACACACACTAATTTCTCAGAACTGAGCATGTGGAGAGACGTTCGTTCATCTAGCACAAAGGGAACGGGTAGCAGGAGAAACTTATACTCTGGTCTCTCAGTCTGTTTCCTAGTGCCGGTTTGAAGTTCCTGCAGTGTTCACTGTGAAACCGAGTTGGAGCTAGTACCTCCCCATATATATGTATGGAGTGGAGTTTGCAAGTGAAAAGAAACTTTGATTTCCCAACAAGCTAGGTGAAGGACGGCTTTCACACACACTTATCTCTCAGAACTGAGCATGTGGAGAGACGTTCGTTCATCTAGCACAAAGGGAATGGGTGGTAGGAGAAACTTTTACTCTGGTTTCTCAGACTGATTCCTAGTCCTGGTTTGAAGTTCCTGCAGTTTTCACTGTGAAACCGAGTTGGAGCTAGTACCACCCCATATATATGTATGGAGTGGAGTTTGCAACTGAAAAGAATCTTTGTGTTCCCAACAAGCTAGGTGAAGGACGGCTTTCACACACACTTATCTCTCAGAACTGAGCAAGTGGAGAGACGTTCGTTCATCTAGCACAAAGGGAACGGTTTTAGGAGAAACTTTTACTCTGGTTTCTCAGTCTGTTCCCTAGTGCCGGTTTGAAGTTCCTGCAGTTTTCACTGTAAAACCGAGTTGGAGCTAGTAACTCCCCATATATATGTATGGAGTGGAGTTTGCAACTGAAAAGAAACTTTGTGTTCCCAACAAGCTAGGTGAAGGACGGCTTTCACACACACTTATCTCTCAGAACTGAGCATGTGGAGAGACGTTCGTTCATCTAGCACTGATGGAACGGGTTGCAGGGGAAACTTTTACTCCGGTTTCTCAGTCTGTTTCCTTGTGCCGGTTTTGAAGTTCCTGCAGTTTTCACTGTGAAACCGAGTTGGAGCTAGTACCTCCCCATATATATGTATGGAGTGGAGTTTGCAACTGAAAAGAATCTTTGTGTTCCCAACAAGCTAGGTGAAGGACGGCTTTCACACACACTTATCTCTCAGAACTAAGCATGTGGAGAGACGTTCGTTCATCTAGCACAGATGGAACGGGTTTTAGGAGAAACTTTTACTCTGGTTTCTCAGTCTGTTTCCTAGTGCCGGTTTGAAGTTCCTGCAGTTTTCACTGTAAAACCGAGTTGGAGCTAGGACCTCCCCATATATATGTATGGAGTGGAGTTTGCAATTGAAAACAAACTTTGTGTTCCCAACAAGCTAGGTGAAGGAAGGCTTTCACACACACTTATCTCTCAGAACTGAGCATGTGGAGAGACGTTCGTTCATCTAGCACAAAGGGAATGGGTGGTAGGAGAAACTTTTACTCTGGTTTCTCAGACTGATTCCTAGTCCCGGTTTGAAGTTCCTGCAGTTTTCACTGTGAAACCGAGTTGGAGCTAGTACCTCCCCTTATATATGTATGGAGTGGAGTTTGCAACTGAAAAGAAACTTTGTGTTCCCAACAAGCTAGGTGAAGGACGGCTTTCACACACACTTATCTCTCAGAACTGAGCATGTGGAGAGACGTTCGTTCATCTAGCACAAAGGAAACAGGTAGCAGGAGAAACTTATACTCTGATCTCTCAGTCTGTTTCCTAGTGCCGGTTTGAAGTTCCTGCAGTGTTCACTTTGAAACCGAGTTGGAGCTAGTACCTCCCCATATATATGTATGGAGTGGAGTTTGCAACTGAAAAGAATCTTTGTGTTCCCAACAAGCTAGGTGAAGGACGGCTTTCACACACACATATCTCTCAGAACTGAGCAATTGGAGAGACGTTCGTTCATCTAGCACAAAGGGAACGGGTTGCAGGAGAAACTTTTACTCTGGTTTCTCAGTCTGTTTCCTAGTGCCGGTTTGAAGTTCCTGCAGTTTTCACTGTAAAACCGAGTTGGAGCTAGTACCTCCCCATATATATGTATGGAGTGGAGTTTGCAACTGAAAAGAAACTTTGTGTTCCCAACAAGCTAGGTGAAGGACGGCTTTCACACACACTTATCTCTCAGAACTAAGCATGTGGAGAGACGTTCGTTCATCTAGCACAGATGGAACGGGTTTTAGGAGAAACTTTTACTCTGGTTTCTCAGTCTGTTTCCTAGTGCCGGTTTGAATTTCCTGCAGTTTTCACTGTGAAACTGAGTTGGAGCTAGTACCTCCCCATATATATGGATGGAGTGGAGTTTGCAACTGAAAAGAAACTTTGTTTTCCCAACAAGCTAGGTGAAGGACGGCTTTCACACACACTTATCTCTCAGAACTGAGCATGTGGAGAGACGTTCGTTCATCTAGCACAAAGGGAACGGGTTGCAGGGGAAACTTATACTCTGGTCTCTCAGTCTGTTTCCTAGTGCCGGTTTGAAGTTCCTGCAGTTTTCACTGTAAAACCGAGTTGCAGTTGGTACCTCCCCATATATATGTATGGAGTGGAGTTTGCAACTGAAAAGAAACTTTGTGTTCCCAACAAGCTAGGTGAAGGACGGCTTTCACACACACTAATCTCTCAGAACTGAGCATGTGGAGAGACGTTCGTTCATCTAGCACAAAGGGAACGGGTAGCAGGAGAAACTTATACTCTGGTCTCTCAGTCTGTTTCCTAGTGCCGGTTTGAAGTTCCTGCAGTGTTCACTGTGAAACCGAGTTGGAGCTAGTACCTCCCCATATATATGTATGGAGTGGAGTTTGCAACTGAAAAGAAACTTTGTGTTCCCAACAAGCTAGGTGAAGGACGGCTTTCACACACACTTATCTCTCAGAACTGAGCATGTGGAGAGACGTTCGTTCATCTAGCACTGATGGAACGGGTTGCAGGAGAAACTTTTACTCTGGTTTCTCAGTCTGTTTCCTAGTGCCGGTTTGAATTTCCTGCAGTTTTCACTGTAAAACCGAGTTGGAGCTAGTAACTCCCCTTATATATGTATGGAGTGGAGTTTGCAACTGAAAAGAAACTTTGTGTTCCCAACAAGCTAGGTGAAGGACGGCTTTCACACACACTTATCTCTCAGAACTGAGCATGTGGAGAGACGTTCGTTCATCTAGCACTGATGGAAAGGGTTGCAGGGGAAACTTTTACTCCGGTTTCTCAGTCTGTTTCCTTGTGCCGGTTTTGAAGTTCCTGCAGTTTTCACTGTGAAACCGAGTTGGAGCTAGTACCTCCCCATATATATGTATGGAGTGGAGTTTGCAACTGAAAAGAAACTTTGTGTTCCCAACAAGCTAGGTGAAGGACGGCTTTCACACACACTTATCTCTCAGAACTGAGCATGTGGAGAGACGTTCGTTCATCTAGCACAAAGGGAACGGGTAGCAGGAGAAACTTTTACTCTGGTCTCTCAGTCTGTTTCCTAGTGCCGGTTTGAAGTTCCTGCAGTGTTCACTGTGAAACCGAGTTGGAGCTAGTACCTCCCCATATATATGTATGGAGTGGAGTTTGCAACTGAAAAGAAACTTTGTGTTCCCAAGAAGCTAGGTGAAGGACGGCTTTCACACACACTTATCTCTCAGAACTGAGCATGTGGAGAGACGTTCGTTCATCTAGCACTGATGGAACGGGTTGCAGGAGAAACTTTTACTCTGGTTTCTCAGTCTGTTTCCTAGTGCCGGTTTGAAGTTCCTGCAGTTTTCACTGTAAAACCGAGTTGGAGCTAGTACCTCCCCATATATATGTATGCAGTGGAGTTTGCAATTGAAAACAAACTTTGTGTTCCCAACAAGCTAGGTGAAGGAAGGCTTTCACACACAATTATCTCTCAGAACTGAGCATGTGGAGAGACGTTCGTTCATCTAGCACAAAGGGAATGGGTGGTAGGAGAAACTTTTACTCTGGTTTCTCAGACTGATTCCTAGTCCCGGTTTGAAGTTCCTGCAGTTTTCACTGTGAAACCGAGTTGGAGCTAGTACCTCCCCTTATATATGTATGGATTGGAGTTTGCAACTGAAAAGAAACTTTGTGTTCCCAACAAGCTAGGTGAAGGACGGCTTTCACACACACTTATCTCTCAGAACTGAGCATGTGGAGAGACGTTCGTTCATCTAGCACAAAGGAAACAGGTAGCAGGAGAAACTTATACTCTGATCTCTCAGTCTGTTTCCTAGTGCCGGTTTGAAGTTCCTGCAGTGTTCACTTTGAAACCGAGTTGGAGCTAGTACCTCCCCATATATATGTATGGAGTGGAGTTTGCAACTGAAAAGAATCTTTGTGTTCCCAACAAGCTAGGTGAAGGACGGCTTTCACACACACATATCTCTCAGAACTGAGCAATTGGAGAGACGTTCGTTCATCTAGCACAAAGGGAACGGGTTGCAGGAGAAACTTTTACTCTGGTTTCTCAGTCTGTTTCCTAGTGCCGGTTTGAAGTTCCTGCAGTTTTCACTGTAAAACCGAGTTGGAGCTAGTACCTCCCCATATATATGTATGGAGTGGAGTTTGCAACTGAAAAGAAACTTTGTGTTCCCAACAAGCTAGGTGAAGGACGGCTTTCACACACACTTATCTCTCAGAACTAAGCATGTGGAGAGACGTTCGTTCATCTAGCACAGATGGAACGGGTTTTAGGAGAAACTTTTACTCTGGTTTCTCAGTCTGTTTCCTAGTGCCGGTTTGAATTTCCTGCAGTTTTCACTGTGAAACTGAGTTGGAGCTAGTACCTCCCCATATATATGGATGGAGTGGAGTTTGCAACTGAAAAGAAACTTTGTTTTCCCAACAAGCTAGGTGAAGGACGGCTTTCACACACACTTATCTCTGAGAACAGAGCATGTGGAGAGACGTTCGTTCATCTAGCACAAAGGAAACAGGTAGCAGGAGAAACTTATACTCTGATCTCTCAGTCTGTTTCCTAGTGCCGGTTTGAAGTTCCTGCAGTGTTCACTTTGAAACCGAGTTGGAGCTAGTACCTCCCCATATATATGTATGGAGTGGAGTTTGCAACTGAAAAGAATCTTTGTGTTCCCAACAAGCTAGGTGAAGGACGGCTTTCACACACACATATCTCTCAGAACTGAGCAATTGGAGAGACGTTCGTTCATCTAGCACAAAGGGAACGGGTTGCAGGAGAAACTTTTACTCTGGTTTCTCAGTCTGTTTCCTAGTGCCGGTTTGAAGTTCCTGCAGTTTTCACTGTAAAACCGAGTTGGAGCTAGTACCTCCCCATATATATGTATGGAGTGGAGTTTGCAACTTAAAAGAAACTTTGTGTTCCCAACAAGCTAGGTGAAGGACGGCTTTCACACACACTTATCTCTCAGAACTAAGCATGTGGAGAGACGTTCGTTCATCTAGCACAGATGGAACAGGTTTTAGGAGAAACTTTTACTCTGGTTTCTCAGTCTGTTTCCTAGTGCCGGTTTGAATGTCCTGCAGTTTTCACTGTGAAACTGAGTTGGAGCTAGTACCTCCCCATATATATGGATGGAGTGGAGTTTGCAACTGAAAAGAAACTTTGTTTTCCCAACAAGCTAGGTGAAGGACGGCTTTCACACACACTTATCTCTCAGAACTGAGCATGTGGAGAGACGTTCGTTCATCTAGCACAAAGGGAACGGGTTGCAGGGGAAACTTATACTCTGGTCTCTCAGTCTGTTTCCTAGTGCCGGTTTGAAGTTCCTGCAGTTTTCACTGTAAAACCGAGTTGCAGTTGGTACCTCCCCATATATATGTATGGAGTGGAGTTTGCAACTGAAAAGAAACTTTGTGTTCCCAACAAGCTAGGTGAAGGACGGCTTTGACACACACTAATCTCTCAGAACTGAGCATGTGGAGAGACGTTCGTTCATCTAGCACAAAGGGAACGGGTAGCAGGAGAAACTTATACTCTGGTCTCTCAGTCTGTTTCCTAGTGCCGGTTTGAAGTTCCTGCAGTGTTCACTGTGAAACCGAGTTGGAGCTAGTACCTCCCCATATATATGTATGGAGTGGAGTTTGCAACTGAAAAGAAACTTTGTGTTCCCAACAAGCTAGGTGAAGGACGGCTTTCACACACACTTATCTCTCAGAACTGAGCATGTGGAGAGACGTTCGTTCATCTAGCACTGATGGAACGGGTTGCAGGAGAAACTTTTACTCTGGTTTCTCAGTCTGTTTCCTAGTGCCGGTTTGAATTTCCTGCAGTTTTCACTGTAAAACCGAGTTGGAGCTAGTAACTCCCCTTATATATGTATGGAGTGGAGTTTGCAACTGAAAAGAAACTTTGTGTTCCCAACAAGCTAGGTGAAGGACGGCTTTCACACACACTTATCTCTCAGAACTGAGCATGTGGAGAGACGTTCGTTCATCTAGCACTGATGGAACGGGTTGCAGGGGAAACTTTTACTCCGGTTTCTCAGTCTGTTTCCTTGTGCCGGTTTTGAAGTTCCTGCAGTTTTCACTGTGAAACCGAGTTGGAGCTAGTACCTCCCCATATATATGTATGGAGTGGAGTTTGCAACTGAAAAGAAACTTTGTGTTCCCAACAAGCTAGGTGAAGGACGGCTTTCACACACACTTATCTCTGAGAACTGAGCATGTGGAGAGACGTTCGTTCATCTAGCACAAAGGAAACAGGTAGCAGGAGAAACTTATACTCTGATCTCTCAGTCTGTTTCCTAGTGCCGGTTTGAAGTTCCTGCAGTGTTCACTTTGAAACCGAGTTGGAGCTAGTACCTCCCCATATATATGTATGGAGTGGAGTTTGCAACTGAAAAGAATCTTTGTGTTCCCAACAAGCTAGGTGAAGGACGGCTTTCACACACACATATCTCTCAGAACTGAGCAATTGGAGAGACGTTCGTTCATCTAGCACAAAGGGAACGGGTTGCAGGAGAAACTTTTACTCTGGTCTCTCAGTCTGTTTCCTAGTGCCGGTTTGAAGTTCCTGCAGTTTTCACTGTAAAACCGAGTTGGAGCTAGTACCTCCCCATATATATGTATGGAGTGGAGTTTGCAACTGAAAAGAAACTTTGTGTTCCCAACAAGCTAGGTGAAGGACGGCTTTCACACACACTTATCTCTCAGAACTAAGCATGTGGAGAGACGTTCGTTCATCTAGCACAGATGGAACGGGTTTTAGGAGAAACTTTTACTCTGGTTTCTCAGTCTGTTTCCTAGTGCCGGTTTGAATTTCCTGCAGTTTTCACTGTGAAACTGAGTTGGAGCTAGTACCTCCCCATATATATGGATGGAGTGGAGTTTGCAACTGAAAAGAAACTTTGTTTTCCCAACAAGCTAGGTGAAGGACGGCTTTCACACGCACTTATCTCTCAGAACTGAGCATGTGGAGAGACGTTCGTTCATCTAGCACAAAGGGAACGGGTAGCAGGAGAAACTTATACTCTGGTCTCTCAGTCTGTTTCCTAGTGCCGGTTTGAAGTTCCTGCAGTGTTCACTGTGAAACCGAGTTGGAGCTAGTACCTCCCCATATATATGTATGGAGTGGAGTTTGCAACTGAAAAGAAACTTTGTGTTCCCAAGAAGCTAGGTGAAGGACGGCTTTCACACACACTTATCTCTCAGAACTGAGCATGTGGAGAGACGTTCGTTCATCTAGCACTGATGGAACGGGTTGCAGGAGAAACTTTTACTCTGGTTTCTCAGTCTGTTTCCTAGTGCCGGTTTGAAGTTCCTGCAGTTTTCACTGTAAAACCGAGTTGGAGCTAGTACCTCCCCATATATATGTATGGAGTGGAGTTTGCAATTGAAAACAAACTTTGTGTTCCCAACAAGCTAGGTGAAGGAAGGCTTTCACACACACTTATCTCTCAGAACTGAGCATGTGGAGAGACGTTCGTTCATCTAGCACAAAGGGAATGGGTGGTAGGAGAAACTTTTACTCTGGTTTCTCAGACTGATTCCTAGTCCCGGTTTGAAGTTCCTGCAGTTTTCACTGTGAAACCGAGTTGGAGCTAGTACCTCCCCTTATATATGTATGGATTGGAGTTTGCAACTGAAAAGAAACTTTGTGTTCCCAACAAGCTAGGTGAAGGACGGCTTTCACACACACTTATCTCTGAGAACTGAGCATGTGGAGAGACGTTCGTTCATCTAGCACAAAGGAAACAGGTAGCAGGAGAAACTTATACTCTGATCTCTCAGTCTGTTTCCTAGTGCCGGTTTGAAGTTCCTGCAGTGTTCACTTTGAAACCGAGTTGGAGCTAGTACCTCCCCATATATATGTATGGAGTGGAGTTTGCAACTGAAAAGAATCTTTGTGTTCCCAACAAGCTAGGTGAAGGACGGCTTTCACACACACATATCTCTCAGAACTGAGCAATTGGAGAGACGTTCGTTCATCTAGCACAAAGGGAACGGGTTGCAGGAGAAACTTTTACTCTGGTCTCTCAGTCTGTTTCCTAGTGCCGGTTTGAAGTTCCTGCAGTTTTCACTGTAAAACCGAGTTGGAGCTAGTACCTCCCCATATATATGTATGGAGTGGAGTTTGCAACTGAAAAGAAACTTTGTGTTCCCAACAAGCTAGGTGAAGGACGGCTTTCACACACACTTATCTCTCAGAACTAAGCATGTGGAGAGACGTTCGTTCATCTAGCACAGATGGAACGGGTTTTAGGAGAAACTTTTACTCTGGTTTCTCAGTCTGTTTCCTAGTGCCGGTTTGAATTTCCTGCAGTTTTCACTGTGAAACTGAGTTGGAGCTAGTACCTCCCCATATATATGGATGGAGTGGAGTTTGCAACTGAAAAGAAACTTTGTTTTCCCAACAAGCTAGGTGAAGGACGGCTTTCACACGCACTTATCTCTCAGAACTGAGCATATGGAGAGACGTTCGTTCATTTAGCACAAAGGGAACGGGTTGCAGGAGAAACTTTTACTCTGGATTCTCAGTCTGTTTCCTAGTGCCGGTTTGAAGTTCCTGCAGTTTTCACTGTAAAACCGAGTTGCAGTTGGTACCTCCCCATATATATGTATGGAGTGGAGTTTGCAACTGAAAAGAAACTTTGTGTTCCCAACAAGCTAGGTGAAGGACGGCTTTCACACACACTAATCTCTCAGAACTGAGCATGTGGAGAGACGTTCGTTCATCTAGCACAAAGGGAACGGGTAGCAGGAGAAACTTATACTCTGGTCTCTCAGTCTGTTTCCTAGTGCCGGTTTGAAGTTCCTGCAGTGTTCACTGTGAAACCGAGTTGGAGCTAGTACCTCCCCATATATATGTATGGAGTGGAGTTTGCAAGTGAAAAGAAACTTTGATTTCCCAACAAGCTAGGTGAAGGACGGCTTTCACACACACTTATCTCTCAGAACTGAGCATGTGGAGAGACGTTCGTTCATCTAGCACAAAGGGAATGGGTGGTAGGAGAAACTTTTACTCTGGTTTCTCAGACTGATTCCTAGTCCTGGTTTGAAGTTCCTGCAGTTTTCACTGTGAAACCGAGTTGGAGCTAGTACCACCCCATATATATGTATGGAGTGGAGTTTGCAACTGAAAAGAATCTTTGTGTTCCCAACAAGCTAGGTGAAGGACGGCTTTCACACACACTTATCTCTCAGAACTGAGCAAGTGGAGAGACGTTCGTTCATCTAGCACAAAGGGAACGGTTTTAGGAGAAACTTTTACTCTGGTTTCTCAGTCTGTTCCCTAGTGCCGGTTTGAAGTTCCTGCAGTTTTCACTGTAAAACCGAGTTGGAGCTAGTAACTCCCCATATATATGTATGGAGTGGAGTTTGCAACTGAAAAGAAACTTTGTGTTCCCAACAAGCTAGGTGAAGGACGGCTTTCACACACACTTATCTCTCAGAACTGAGCATGTGGAGAGACGTTCGTTCATCTAGCACTGATGGAAAGGGTTGCAGGGGAAACTTTTACTCCGGTTTCTCAGTCTGTTTCCTTGTGCCGGTTTTGAAGTTCCTGCAGTTTTCACTGTGAAACCGAGTTGGAGCTAGTACCTCCCCATATATATGTATGGAGTGGAGTTTGCAACTGAAAAGAAACTTTGTGTTCCCAACAAGCTAGGTGAAGGACGGCTTTCACACACACTTATCTCTCAGAACTGAGCATGTGGAGAGACGTTCGTTCATCTAGCACAAAGGGAACGGGTAGCAGGAGAAACTTTTACTCTGGTCTCTCAGTCTGTTTCCTAGTGCCGGTTTGAAGTTCCTGCAGTGTTCACTGTGAAACCGAGTTGGAGCTAGTACCTCCCCATATATATGTATGGAGTGGAGTTTGCAACTGAAAAGAAACTTTGTGTTCCCAAGAAGCTAGGTGAAGGACGGCTTTCACACACACTTATCTCTCAGAACTGAGCATGTGGAGAGACGTTCGTTCATCTAGCACTGATGGAACGGGTTGCAGGAGAAACTTTTACTCTGGTTTCTCAGTCTGTTTCCTAGTGCCGGTTTGAAGTTCCTGCAGTTTTCACTGTAAAACCGAGTTGGAGCTAGTACCTCCCCATATATATGTATGGAGTGGAGTTTGCAATTGAAAACAAACTTTGTGTTCCCAACAAGCTAGGTGAAGGAAGGCTTTCACACACACTTATCTCTCAGAACTGAGCATGTGGAGAGACGTTCGTTCATCTAGCACAAAGGGAATGGGTGGTAGGAGAAACTTTTACTCTGGTTTCTCAGACTGATTCCTAGTCCCGGTTTGAAGTTCCTGCAGTTTTCACTGTGAAACCGAGTTGGAGCTAGTACCTCCCCTTATATATGTATGGAGTGGAGTTTGCAACTGAAAAGAAACTTTGTGTTCCCAACAAGCTAGGTGAAGGACGGCTTTCACACACACTTATCTCTCAGAACTGAGCATGTGGAGAGACGTTCGTTCATCTAGCACAAAGGAAACAGGTAGCAGGAGAAACTTATACTCTGATCTCTCAGTCTGTTTCCTAGTGCCGGTTTGAAGTTCCTGCAGTGTTCACTTTGAAACCGAGTTGGAGCTAGTACCTCCCCATATATATGTATGGAGTGGAGGTTGCAACTGAAAAGAATCTTTGTGTTCCCAACAAGCTAGGTGAAGGACGGCTTTCACACACACATATCTCTCAGAACTGAGCAATTGGAGAGACGTTCGTTCATCTAGCACAAAGGGAACGGGTTGCAGGAGAAACTTTTACTCTGGTTTCTCAGTCTGTTTCCTAGTGCCGGTTTGAAGTTCCTGCAGTTTTCACTGTAAAACCGAGTTGGAGCTAGTACCTCCCCATATATATGTATGGAGTGGAGTTTGCAACTGAAAAGAAACTTTGTGTTCCCAACAAGCTAGGTGAAGGACGGCTTTCACACACACTTATCTCTCAGAACTAAGCATGTGGAGAGACGTTCGTTCATCTAGCACAGATGGAACGGGTTTTAGGAGAAACTTTTACTCTGGTTTCTCAGTCTGTTTCCTAGTGCCGGTTTGAATTTCCTGCAGTTTTCACTGTGAAACTGAGTTGGAGCTAGTACCTCCCCATATATATGGATGGAGTGGAGTTTGCAACTGAAAAGAAACTTTGTTTTCCCAACAAGCTAGGTGAAGGACGGCTTTCACACACACTTATCTCTGAGAACAGAGCATGTGGAGAGACGTTCGTTCATCTAGCACAAAGGGAACGGGTTGCAGGGGAAACTTATACTCTGGTCTCTCAGTCTGTTTCCTAGTGCCGGTTTGAAGTTCCTGCAGTTTTCACTGTAAAACCGAGTTGCAGTTGGTACCTCCCCATATATATGTATGGAGTGGAGTTTGCAACTGAAAAGAAACTTTGTGTTCCCAACAAGCTAGGTGAAGGACGGCTTTCACACACACTAATCTCTCAGAACTGAGCATGTGGAGAGACGTTCGTTCATCTAGCACAAAGGGAACGGGTAGCAGGAGAAACTTATACTCTGGTCTCTCAGTCTGTTTCCTAGTGCCGGTTTGAAGTTCCTGCAGTGTTCACTGTGAAACCGAGTTGGAGCTAGTACCTCCCCATATATATGTATGGAGTGGAGTTTGCAACTGAAAAGAAACTTTGTGTTCCCAAGAAACTAGGTGAA
Organism: Camelus bactrianus; assembly: GCF_048773025.1. Lineage (NCBI taxonomy): Eukaryota > Metazoa > Chordata > Mammalia > Artiodactyla > Camelidae > Camelus > Camelus bactrianus. The sequence goes on along the minus strand of NC_133558.1, from coordinate 47,366,325 downwards.
GGACGGCTTTCACACACACTTATCTCTCAGAACTGAGCATGTGGAGAGACGTTCGTTCATCTAGCACTGATGGAACGGGTTGCAGGAGAAACTTTTACTCTGGTTTCTCAGTCTGTTTCCTAGTGCCGGTTTGAAGTTCCTGCAGTTTTCACTGTAAAACCGAGTTGGAGCTAGTACCTCCCCATATATATGTATGGAGTGGAGTTTGCAATTGAAAACAAACTTTGTGTTCCCAACAAGCTAGGTGAAGGAAGGCTTTCACACACACTTATCTCTCAGAACTGAGCATGTGGAGAGACGTTCGTTCATCTAGCACAAAGGGAATGGGTGGTAGGAGAAACTTTTACTCTGGTTTCTCAGACTGATTCCTAGTCCCGGTTTGAAGTTCCTGCAGTTTTCACTGTGAAACCGAGTTGGAGCTAGTACCTCCCCTTATATATGTATGGAGTGGAGTTTGCAACTGAAAAGAAACTTTGTGTTCCCAACAAGCTAGGTGAAGGACGGCTTTCACACACACTTATCTCTCAGAACTGAGCATGTGGAGAGACGTTCGTTCATCTAGCACAAAGGAAACAGGTAGCAGGAGAAACTTATACTCTGATCTCTCAGTCTGTTTCCTAGTGCCGGTTTGAAGTTCCTGCAGTGTTCACTTTGAAACCGAGTTGGAGCTAGTACCTCCCCATATATATGTATGGAGTGGAGTTTGCAACTGAAAAGAATCTTTGTGTTCCCAACAAGCTAGGTGAAGGACGGCTTTCACACACACATATCTCTCAGAACTGAGCAATTGGAGAGACGTTCGTTCATCTAGCACAAATGGAACGGGTTGCAGGAGAAACTTTTACTCTGGTTTCTCAGTCTGTTTCCTAGTGCCGGTTTGAAGTTCCTGCAGTTTTCACTGTAAAACCGAGTTGGAGCTAGTACCTCCCCATATATATGTATGGAGTGGAGTTTGCAACTGAAAAGAAACTTTGTGTTCCCAACAAGCTAGGTGAAGGACGGCTTTCACACACACTTATCTCTCAGAACTAAGCATGTGGAGAGACGTTCGTTCATCTAGCACAGATGGAACGGGTTTTAGGAGAAACTTTTACTCTGGTTTCTCAGTCTGTTTCCTAGTGCCGGTTTGAATTTCCTGCAGTTTTCACTGTGAAACTGAGTTGGAGCTAGTACCTCCCCATATATATGGATGGAGTGGAGTTTGCAACTGAAAAGAAACTTTGTTTTCCCAACAAGCTAGGTGAAGGACGGCTTTCACACACACTTATCTCTCAGAACTGAGCATGTGGAGAGACGTTCGTTCATCTAGCACAAAGGGAACGGGTTGCAGGGGAAACTTATACTCTGGTCTCTCAGTCTGTTTCCTAGTGCCGGTTTGAAGTTCCTGCAGTTTTCACTGTAAAACCGAGTTGCAGTTGGTACCTCCCCATATATATGTATGGAGTGGAGTTTGCAACTGAAAAGAAACTTTGTGTTCCCAACAAGCTAGGTGAAGGACGGCTTTCACACACACTAATCTCTCAGAACTGAGCATGTGGAGAGACGTTCGTTCATCTAGCACAAAGGGAACGGGTAGCAGGAGAAACTTATACTCTGGTCTCTCAGTCTGTTTCCTAGTGCCGGTTTGAAGTTCCTGCAGTGTTCACTGTGAAACCGAGTTGGAGCTAGTACCTCCCCATATATATGTATGGAGTGGAGTTTGCAACTGAAAAGAAACTTTGTGTTCCCAACAAGCTAGGTGAAGGACGGCTTTCACACACACTTATCTCTCAGAACTGAGCATGTGGAGAGACGTTCGTTCATCTAGCACTGATGGAACGGGTTGCAGGAGAAACTTTTACTCTGGTTTCTCAGTCTGTTTCCTAGTGCCGGTTTGAATTTCCTGCAGTTTTCACTGTAAAACCGAGTTGGAGCTAGTAACTCCCCTTATATATGTATGGAGTGGAGTTTGCAACTGAAAAGAAACTTTGTGTTCCCAACAAGCTAGGTGAAGGACGGCTTTCACACACACTTATCTCTCAGAACTGAGCATGTGGAGAGACGTTCGTTCATCTAGCACTGATGGAAAGGGTTGCAGGGGAAACTTTTACTCCGGTTTCTCAGTCTGTTTCCTTGTGCCGGTTTTGAAGTTCCTGCAGTTTTCACTGTGAAACCGAGTTGGAGCTAGTACCTCCCCATATATATGTATGGAGTGGAGTTTGCAACTGAAAAGAAACTTTGTGTTCCCAACAAGCTAGGTGAAGGACGGCTTTCACACACACTTATCTCTCAGAACTGAGCATGTGGAGAGACGTTCGTTCATCTAGCACAAAGGGAACGGGTAGCAGGAGAAACTTTTACTCTGGTCTCTCAGTCTGTTTCCTAGTGCCGGTTTGAAGTTCCTGCAGTGTTCACTGTGAAACCGAGTTGGAGCTAGTACCTCCCCATATATATGTATGGAGTGGAGTTTGCAACTGAAAAGAAACTTTGTGTTCCCAAGAAGCTAGGTGAAGGACGGCTTTCACACACACTTATCTCTCAGAACTGAGCATGTGGAGAGACGTTCGTTCATCTAGCACTGATGGAACGGGTTGCAGGAGAAACTTTTACTCTGGTTTCTCAGTCTGTTTCCTAGTGCCGGTTTGAAGTTCCTGCAGTTTTCACTGTAAAACCGAGTTGGAGCTAGTACCTCCCCATATATATGTATGCAGTGGAGTTTGCAATTGAAAACAAACTTTGTGTTCCCAACAAGCTAGGTGAAGGAAGGCTTTCACACACAATTATCTCTCAGAACTGAGCATGTGGAGAGACGTTCGTTCATCTAGCACAAAGGGAATGGGTGGTAGGAGAAACTTTTACTCTGGTTTCTCAGACTGATTCCTAGTCCCGGTTTGAAGTTCCTGCAGTTTTCACTGTGAAACCGAGTTGGAGCTAGTACCTCCCCTTATATATGTATGGATTGGAGTTTGCAACTGAAAAGAAACTTTGTGTTCCCAACAAGCTAGGTGAAGGACGGCTTTCACACACACTTATCTCTCAGAACTGAGCATGTGGAGAGACGTTCGTTCATCTAGCACAAAGGAAACAGGTAGCAGGAGAAACTTATACTCTGATCTCTCAGTCTGTTTCCTAGTGCCGGTTTGAAGTTCCTGCAGTGTTCACTTTGAAACCGAGTTGGAGCTAGTACCTCCCCATATATATGTATGGAGTGGAGTTTGCAACTGAAAAGAATCTTTGTGTTCCCAACAAGCTAGGTGAAGGACGGCTTTCACACACACATATCTCTCAGAACTGAGCAATTGGAGAGACGTTCGTTCATCTAGCACAAAGGGAACGGGTTGCAGGAGAAACTTTTACTCTGGTTTCTCAGTCTGTTTCCTAGTGCCGGTTTGAAGTTCCTGCAGTTTTCACTGTAAAACCGAGTTGGAGCTAGTACCTCCCCATATATATGTATGGAGTGGAGTTTGCAACTGAAAAGAAACTTTGTGTTCCCAACAAGCTAGGTGAAGGACGGCTTTCACACACACTTATCTCTCAGAACTAAGCATGTGGAGAGACGTTCGTTCATCTAGCACAGATGGAACGGGTTTTAGGAGAAACTTTTACTCTGGTTTCTCAGTCTGTTTCCTAGTGCCGGTTTGAATTTCCTGCAGTTTTCACTGTGAAACTGAGTTGGAGCTAGTACCTCCCCATATATATGGATGGAGTGGAGTTTGCAACTGAAAAGAAACTTTGTTTTCCCAACAAGCTAGGTGAAGGACGGCTTTCACACACACTTATCTCTGAGAACAGAGCATGTGGAGAGACGTTCGTTCATCTAGCACAAAGGAAACAGGTAGCAGGAGAAACTTATACTCTGATCTCTCAGTCTGTTTCCTAGTGCCGGTTTGAAGTTCCTGCAGTGTTCACTTTGAAACCGAGTTGGAGCTAGTACCTCCCCATATATATGTATGGAGTGGAGTTTGCAACTGAAAAGAATCTTTGTGTTCCCAACAAGCTAGGTGAAGGACGGCTTTCACACACACATATCTCTCAGAACTGAGCAATTGGAGAGACGTTCGTTCATCTAGCACAAAGGGAACGGGTTGCAGGAGAAACTTTTACTCTGGTTTCTCAGTCTGTTTCCTAGTGCCGGTTTGAAGTTCCTGCAGTTTTCACTGTAAAACCGAGTTGGAGCTAGTACCTCCCCATATATATGTATGGAGTGGAGTTTGCAACTGAAAAGAAACTTTGTGTTCCCAACAAGCTAGGTGAAGGACGGCTTTCACACACACTTATCTCTCAGAACTAAGCATGTGGAGAGACGTTCGTTCATCTAGCACAGATGGAACAGGTTTTAGGAGAAACTTTTACTCTGGTTTCTCAGTCTGTTTCCTAGTGCCGGTTTGAATTTCCTGCAGTTTTCACTGTGAAACTGAGTTGGAGCTAGTACCTCCCCATATATATGGATGGAGTGGAGTTTGCAACTGAAAAGAAACTTTGTTTTCCCAACAAGCTAGGTGAAGGACGGCTTTCACACACACTTATCTCTCAGAACTGAGCATGTGGAGAGACGTTCGTTCATCTAGCACAAAGGGAACGGGTTGCAGGGGAAACTTATACTCTGGTCTCTCAGTCTGTTTCCTAGTGCCGGTTTGAAGTTCCTGCAGTTTTCACTGTAAAACCGAGTTGCAGTTGGTACCTCCCCATATATATGTATGGAGTGGAGTTTGCAACTGAAAAGAAACTTTGTGTTCCCAACAAGCTAGGTGAAGGACGGCTTTGACACACACTAATCTCTCAGAACTGAGCATGTGGAGAGACGTTCGTTCATCTAGCACAAAGGGAACGGGTAGCAGGAGAAACTTATACTCTGGTCTCTCAGTCTGTTTCCTAGTGCCGGTTTGAAGTTCCTGCAGTGTTCACTGTGAAACCGAGTTGGAGCTAGTACCTCCCCATATATATGTATGGAGTGGAGTTTGCAACTGAAAAGAAACTTTGTGTTCCCAACAAGCTAGGTGAAGGACGGCTTTCACACACACTTATCTCTCAGAACTGAGCATGTGGAGAGACGTTCGTTCATCTAGCACTGATGGAACGGGTTGCAGGAGAAACTTTTACTCTGGTTTCTCAGTCTGTTTCCTAGTGCCGGTTTGAATTTCCTGCAGTTTTCACTGTAAAACCGAGTTGGAGCTAGTAACTCCCCTTATATATGTATGGAGTGGAGTTTGCAACTGAAAAGAAACTTTGTGTTCCCAACAAGCTAGGTGAAGGACGGCTTTCACACACACTTATCTCTCAGAACTGAGCATGTGGAGAGACGTTCGTTCATCTAGCACTGATGGAACGGGTTGCAGGGGAAACTTTTACTCCGGTTTCTCAGTCTGTTTCCTTGTGCCGGTTTTGAAGTTCCTGCAGTTTTCACTGTGAAACCGAGTTGGAGCTAGTACCTCCCCATATATATGTATGGAGTGGAGTTTGCAACTGAAAAGAAACTTTGTGTTCCCAACAAGCTAGGTGAAGGACGGCTTTCACACACACTTATCTCTCAGAACTGAGCATGTGGAGAGACGTTCGTTCATCTAGCACAAAGGGAACGGGTAGCAGGAGAAACTTTTACTCTGGTCTCTCAGTCTGTTTCCTAGTGCCGGTTTGAAGTTCCTGCAGTGTTCACTGTGAAACCGAGTTGGAGCTAGTACCTCCCCATATATATGTATGGAGTGGAGTTTGCAACTGAAAAGAAACTTTGTGTTCCCAAGAAGCTAGGTGAAGGACGGCTTTCACACACACTTATCTCTCAGAACTGAGCATGTGGAGAGACGTTCGTTCATCTAGCACTGATGGAACGGGTTGCAGGAGAAACTTTTACTCTGGTTTCTCAGTCTGTTTCCTAGTGCCGGTTTGAAGTTCCTGCAGTTTTCACTGTAAAACCGAGTTGGAGCTAGTACCTCCCCATATATATGTATGCAGTGGAGTTTGCAATTGAAAACAAACTTTGTGTTCCCAACAAGCTAGGTGAAGGAAGGCTTTCACACACAATTATCTCTCAGAACTGAGCATGTGGAGAGACGTTCGTTCATCTAGCACAAAGGGAATGGGTGGTAGGAGAAACTTTTACTCTGGTTTCTCAGACTGATTCCTAGTCCCGGTTTGAAGTTCCTGCAGTTTTCACTGTGAAACCGAGTTGGAGCTAGTACCTCCCCATATATATGTATGGAGTGGAGTTTGCAACTGAAAAGAATCTTTGTGTTCCCAACAAGCTAGGTGAAGGACGGCTTTCACACACACATATCTCTCCGAACTGAGCAATTGGAGAGACGTTCGTTCATCTAGCACAAAGGGAACGGGTTGCAGGAGAAACTTTTACTCTGGATTCTCAGTCTGTTTCCTAGTGCCGGTTTGAAGTTCCTGCAGTTTTCACTGTAAAACCGTGTTGCAGTTGGTACCTCCCCATATATATGTATGGAGTGGAGTTTGCAACTGAAAAGAAACTTTGTGTTCCCAACAAGCTAGGTGAAGGACGGCTTTCACACACACTTATCTCTCAGAACTGATCATGTGGAGAGACGTTCGTTCATCTAGCACAAAGGGAACGGGTAGCAGGAGAAACTTATACTCTGGTCTCTCAGTCTGTTTCCTAGTGCCGGTTTGAAGTTCCTGCAGTGTTCACTGTGAAACCGAGTTGGAGCTAGTACCTCCCCATATATATGTATGGAGTGGAGTTTGCAACTGAAAAGAATCTTTGTGTTCCCAACAAGCTAGGTGAAGGACGGCTTTCACACACACTTATCTCTCAGAACTGAGCAAGTGGAGAGACGTTCGTTCATCTAGCACAAAGGGAACGGGTTTTAGGAGAAACTTTTACTCTGGTTTCTCAATCTGTTCCCTAGTGCCGGTTTGAAGTTCCTGCAGTTTTCACTGTAAAACCGAGTTGCAGTTGGTACCTCCCCATATATATGTATGGAGTGGAGTTTGCAACTGAAAAGAAACTTTGTGTTCCCAACAAGCTAGGTGAAGGACGGCTTTCACACACATTTATCTCTCAGAACTGATCATGTGGAGAGACGTTCGTTCATCTAGCACAAAGGGAACGGGTAGCAGGAGAAACTTATACTCTGGTCTCTCAGTCTGTTTCCTAGTGCCGGTTTGAAGTTCCTGCAGTGTTCACTGTGAAACCGAGTTGGAGCTAGTACCTCCCCATATATATGGATGGAGTGGAGTTTGCAAGTGAAAAGAAACTTTGATTTCCCAACAAGCTAGGTGAAGGACGGCTTTCACACACACTTATCTCTCAGAACTGAGCATGTGGAGAGACGTTCGTTCATCTAGCACAAAGGGAATGGGTGGTAGGAGAAACTTTTACTCTGGTTTCTCAGACTGATTCCTAGTCCCGGTTTGAAGTTCCTGCAGTGTTCACTGTGAAACCGAGTTGGAGCTAGTACCTCCCCATATATATGTATGGAGTGGAGTTTGCAACTGAAAAGAATCTTTGTGTTCCCAACAAGCTAGGTGAAGGACGGCTTTCACACACACTTATCTCTCAGAACTGAGCAAGTGGAGAGACGTTCGTTCATCTAGCACAAAGGGAACGGGTTTTAGGAGAAACTTTTACTCTGGTTTCTCAGTCTGTTCCCTAGTGCCGGTTTGAAGTTCCTGCAGTTTTCACTGTAAAACCGAGTTGGAGCTAGTACCTCCCCATATATATGTATGGAGTGGAGTTTGCAACTGAAAAGAAACTTCGTGTTCCCAACAAGCTAGGTGAAGGACGGCTTTCACACACACTTATCTCTCAGAACTGAGCATGTGGAGAGACGTTCGTTCATCTAGCACTGATTGAACGGATTGCAGGAGAAACTTCTACTCTGGTTTCTCAGTCTGTTTCCTTGTGCCGGTTTGAAGTTCCTGCAGTTTTCACTGTGAAACCGAGTTGGAGCTAGTACCTCCCCATATATATGTATGGAGTGGAGTTAGCAACTGTAAAGAAACTTTGTGTTCCCAACAAGCTAGGTGAAGGACGGCTTTCACACACACTTATCTCTCAGAACTGAGCATGTGGAGAGACGTTCGTTCATCTAGCACAAAGGGAACGGGTAGAAGGAGAAACTTTTACTCTGGTCTCTCAGTCTGTTTCCTAGTGCCGGTTTGAAGTTCCTGCAGTGTTCACTGTGAAACCGAGTTGGAGCTAGTACCTCCCCATATATATGGATGGAGTGGAGTTTGCAACTGAAAAGAAACTTTGTTTTCCCAACAAGCTAGGTGAAGGACGGCTTTGACACGCACTTATCTCTCAGAACTGAGCATGTGGAGAGACGTTCGTTCATTTAGCACAAAGGGAACTGGTTGCAGGAGAAACTTTTACTCTGGATTCTCAGTCTGTTTCCTAGTGCCGGTTTGAAGTTCCTGCAGTTTTCACTGTAAAACCGAGTTGCAGTTGGTACCTCCCCATATATATGTATGGAGTGGAGTTTGCAACTGAAAAGAAACTTTGTGTTCCCAACAAGCTAGGTGAAGGACGGCTTTCACACACACTAATCTCTCAGAACTGAGCATGTGGAGAGACGTTCGTTCATCTAGCACAAAGGGAACGGGTAGCAGGAGAAACTTATACTCTGGTCTCTCAGTCTGTTTCCTAGTGCCGGTTTGAAGTTCCTGCAGTGTTCACTGTGAAACCGAGTTGGAGCTAGTACCTCCCCATATATATGTATGGAGTGGAGTTTGCAAGTGAAAAGAAACTTTGATTTCCCAACAAGCTAGGTGAAGGACGGCTTTCACACACACTTATCTCTCAGAACTGAGCATGTGGAGAGACGTTCGTTCATCTAGCACAAAGGGAATGGGTGGTAGGAGAAACTTTTACTCTGGTTTCTCAGACTGATTCCTAGTCCTGGTTTGAAGTTCCTACAGTTTTCACTGTGAAAACGAGTTGGAGCTAGTACCTCCCCATATATATGTATGGAGTGGAGTTTGCAACTGAAAAGAATCTTTGTGTTCCCAACAAGCTAGGTGAAGGACGGCTTTCACACACACTTATCTCTCAGAACTGAGCATGTGGAGAGACTTTCGTTCATCTAGCACTGATGGAACGGGTTGCAGGAGAAACTTTTACTCTGGTTTCTCAGTCTGTTTCCTAGTGCCGGTTTGAAGTTCCTGCAGTTTTCACTGTAAAACCGAGTTGGAGCTAGTACCTCCCCATATATATGTATGGAGTGGAGTTTGCAATTGAAAACAAACTTTGTGTTCCCAACAAGCTAGGTGAAGGAAGGCTTTCACACACACTTATCTCTCAGAACTGAGCATGTGGAGAGACGTTCGTTCATCTAGCACAAAGGGAACAGGTAGCAGGAGAAACTTATACTCTGATCTCTCAGTCTGTTTCCTAGTGCCGGTTTGAAGTTCCTGCAGTGTTCACTTTGAAACCGAGTTGGAGCTAGTACCTCCCCATATATATGTATGGAGTGGAGTTTGCAACTGAAAAGAATCTTTGTGTTCCCAACAAGCTAGGTGAAGGACGGCTTTCACACACACATATCTCTCCGAACTGAGCAATTGGAGAGACGTTCGTTCATCTAGCACAAAGGGAACGGGTTGCAGGAGAAACTTTTACTCTGGTTTCTCAGTCTGTTTCCTAGTGCCGGTTTGAAGTTCCTGCAGTTTTCACTGTAAAACCGAGTTGGAGCTAGTACCTCCCCATATATATGTATGGAGTGGAGTTTGCAACTGAAAAGAAACTTTGTGTTCCCAACAAGCTAGGTGAAGGACGGCTTTCACACACACTTATCTCTCAGAAATAAGCATGTGGAGAGACGTTCGTTCATCTAGCACAGATGGAACGGGTTTTAGGAGAAACTTTTACTCTGGTTTCTCAGTCTGTTTCCTAGTGCCGGTTTGAATTTCCTGCAGTTTTCACTGTGAAACTGAGTTGGAGCTAGTACCTCCCCATATATATGGATGGAGTGGAGTTTGCAACTGAAAAGAAACTTTGTTTTCCCAACAAGCTAGGTGAAGGACGGCTTTCACACACACTTATCTCTCAGAACTGAGCATGTGGAGAGACGTTCGTTCATTTAGCACAAAGGGAACGGGTTGCAGGAGAAACTTTTACTCTGGATTCTCAGTCTGTTTCCTAGTGCCGGTTTGAAGTTCCTGCAGTTTTCACTGTAAAACCGTGTTGCAGTTGGTACCTCCCCATATATATGTATGGAGTGGAGTTTGCAACTGAAAAGAAACTTTGTGTTCCCAACAAGCTAGGTGAAGGACGGCTTTCACACACACTTATCTCTGAGAACTGATCATGTGGAGAGACGTTCGTTCATCTAGCACAAAGGGAACGGGTAGCAGGAGAAACTTATACTCTGGTCTCTCAGTCTGTTTCCTAGTGCCGGTTTGAAGTTCCTGCAGTGTTCACTGTGAAACCGAGTTGGAGCTAGTACCTCCCCATATATATGTATGGAGTGGAGTTTGCAACTGAAAAGAATCTTTGTGTTCCCAACAAGCTAGGTGAAGGACGGCTTTCACACACACTTATCTCTCAGAACTGAGCAAGTGGAGAGACGTTCGTTCATCTAGCACAAAGGGAACGGGTTTTAGGAGAAACTTTTACTCTGGTTTCTCAATCTGTTCCCTAGTGCCGGTTTGAAGTTCCTGCAGTTTTCACTGTAAAACCGAGTTGGAGCTAGTACCTCCCCATATATATGTATGGAGTGGAGTTTGCAACTGAAAAGAAACTTCGTGTTCCCAACAAGGTAGATGAAGGACGGCTTTCACACACACTTATCTCTCAGAACTGAGCATGTGGAGAGACGTTCGTTCATCTAGCACTGATTGAACGGATTGCAGGAGAAACTTCTACTCTGGTTTCTCAGTCTGTTTCCTTGTGCCGGTTTGAAGTTCCTGCAGTTTTCACTGTGAAACCGAGTTGGAGCTAGTACCTCCCCATATATATGTATGGAGTGGAGTTTGCAACTGTAAAGAAACTTTGTGTTCCCAACAAGCTAGGTGAAGGACGGCTTTCACACACACTTATCTCTGAGAACTGAGCATGTGGAGAGACGTTCGTTCATCTAGCACAAAGGGAACGGGTAGAAGGAGAAACTTTTACTCTGGTCTCTCAGTCTGTTTCCTAGTGCCGGTTTGAAGTTCCTGCAGTGTTCACTGTGAAACCGAGTTGGAGCTAGTACCTCCCCATATATATGGATGGAGTGGAGTTTGCAACTGAAAAGAAACTTTGTTTTCCCAACAAGCTAGGTGAAGGACGGCTTTCACACGCACTTATCTCTCAGAACTGAGCATGTGGAGAGACGTTCGTTCATTTAGCACAAAGGGAACGGGTTGCAGGAGAAACTTTTACTCTGGATTCTCAGTCTGTTTCCTAGTGCCGGTTTGAAGTTCCTGCAGTTTTCACTGTAAAACCGAGTTGCAGTTGGTACCTCCCCATATATATGTATGGAGTGGAGTTTGCAACTGAAAAGAAACTTTGTGTTCCCAACAAGCTAGGTGAAGGACGGCTTTCACACACACTAATCTCTCAGAACTGAGCATGTGGAGAGACGTTCGTTCATCTAGCACAAAGGGAACGGGTAGCAGGAGAAACTTATACTCTGGTCTCTCAGTCTGTTTCCTAGTGCCGGTTTGAAGTTCCTGCAGTGTTCACTGTGAAACCGAGTTGGAGCTAGTACCTCCCCATATATATGTATGGAGTGGAGTTTGCAAGTGAAAAGAAACTTTGATTTCCCAACAAGCTAGGTGAAGGACGGCTTTCACACACACTTATCTCTCAGAACTGAGCATGTGGAGAGACGTTCGTTCATCTAGCACAAAGGGAATGGGTGGTAGGAGAAACTTTTACTCTGGTTTCTCAGACTGATTCCTAGTCCTGGTTTGAAGTTCCTACAGTTTTCACTGTGAAACCGAGTTGGAGCTAGTACCTCCCCATATATATGTATGGAGTGGAGTTTGCAACTGAAAAGAATCTTTGTGTTCCCAACAAGCTAGGTGAAGGACGGCTTTCACACACACTTATCTCTCAGAACTGAGCAAGTGGAGAGACGTTCGTTCATCTAGCACAAAGGGAACGGGTTTTAGGAGAAACTTTTACTCTGGTTTGTCAGTCTGTTCCATAGTGCCGGTTTGAAGTTCCTGCAGTTTTCACTGTAAAACCGAGTTGGAGCTAGTACCTCCCCATATATATGTATGGAGTGGAGTTTGCAACTGAAAAGAAACTTTGTGTTCCCAACAAGCTAGGTGAAGGACGGCTTTCACACACACTTATCTCTCAGAACTGAGCATGTGGAGAGACGTTCGTTCATCTAGCACAAAGGGAATGGGTGGTAGGAGAAACTTTTACTCTGGTTTCTCAGACTGATTCCTAGTCCTGGTTTGAAGTTCCTACAGTTTTCACTGTGAAACCGAGTTGGAGCTAGTACCTCCCCATATATATGTATGGAGTGGAGTTTGCAATTGAAAACAAACTTTGTGTTCCCAACAAGCTAGGTGAAGGAAGGCTTTCACACACACTTATCTCTCAGAACTGAGCATGTGGAGAGACGTTCGTTCATCTAGCACAAAGGGAATGGGTGGTAGGAGAAACTTTTACTCTGGTTTCTCAGACTGATTCCTAGTCCTGGTTTGAAGTTCCTACAGTTTTCACTGTGAAACCGAGTTGGAGCTAGTACCTCCCCATATATATGTATGGAGTGGAGTTTGCAATTGAAAACAAACTTTGTGTTCCCAACAAGCTAGGTGAAGGAAGGCTTTCACACACACTTATCTCTCAGAACTGAGCATGTGGAGAGACGTTCGTTCATCTAGCACTGATGGAACGGGTTGCAGGAGAAACTTTTACTCTGGTTTCTCAGTCTGTTTCCTAGTGCCGGTTTGAAGTTCCTGCAGTTTTCACTGTAAAACCGAGTTGGAGCTAGTACCTCCCCATATATATGGATGGAGTGGAGTTTGCAACTGAAAACAAACTTTGTGTTCCCAACAAGCTAGGTGAAGGAAGGCTTTCACACACACTTATCTCTCAGAACTGAGCATGTGGAGAGACGTTCGTTCATCTAGCACAAAGGGAATGGGTGGTAGGAGAAACTTTTACTCTGGTTTCTCAGACTGATTCCTAGTCCCGGTTTGAAGTTCCTGCAGTTTTCACTGTGAAACCGAGTTGGAGCTAGTACCTCCCCATATATATGTATGGAGTGGAGTTTGCAACTGAAAAGAAACTTTGTGTTCCCAACAAGCTAGGTGAAGGCCGGCTTTCACACACACTTATCTCTCAGAACTGAGCATGTGGAGAGACGTTCGTTCATCTAGCACAAAGGGAACAGGTAGCAGGAGAAACTTATACTCTGATCTCTCAGTCTGTTTCCTAGTGCCGGTTTGAAGTTCCTGCAGTGTTCACTTTGAAACCGAGTTGGAGCTAGTACCTCCCCATATATATGTATGGAGTGGAGTTTGCAACTGAAAAGAATCTTTGTGTTCCCAACAAGCTAGGTGAAGGACGGCTTTCACACACACATATCTCTCAGAACTGAGCAATTGGAGAGACGTTCGTTCATCTAGCACAAAGGGAACGGGTTGCAGGAGAAACCTTTATTCTGGTTTCTCAGTCTGTTTCCTAGTGCCGGTTTGAAGTTCCTGCAGTTTTCACTGTAAAACCGAGTTGGTGCTAGTACCTCCCCATATATATGTATGGAGTGGAGTTTGCAACTGAAAAGAAACTTTGTGTTCCCAACAAGCTAGGTGAAGGACGGCTTTCACACACACTTATCTCTCAGAACTAAGCATGTGGAGAGACGTTCGTTCATCTAGCACAGATGGAACGGGTTTTAGGAGAAACTTTTACTCTGGTTTCTCAGTCTGTTTCCTAGTGCCGGTTTGAATTTCCTGCAGTTTTCACTGTGAAACTGAGTTGGAGCTAATTCCTCCCCATATATATGGATGGAGTGGAGTTTGCAACTGAAAAGAAACTTTGTTTTCCCAACAAGCTAGGTGAAGGACGGCTTTCACACACACTTATCTCTCAGAACTGAGCATGTGGAGAGACGTTCGTTCATTTAGCACAAAGGGAACGGGTTGCAGGAGAAACTTTTACTCTGGATTCTCAGTCTGTTTCCTAGTGCCGGTTTGAAGTTCCTGCAGTTTTCACTGTAAAACCGAGTTGCAGTTGGTACCTCCCCATATATATGTATGGAGTGGAGTTTGCAACTGAAAAGAAACTTTGTGTTCCCAACAAGCTAGGTGAAGGACGGCTTTCACACACACTTATCTCTCAGAACTGATCATGTGGAGAGACGTTCGTTCATCTAGCACAAAGGGAACGGGTAGCAGGAGAAACTTATACTCTGGTCTCTCAGTCTGTTTCCTAGTGCCGGTTTGAAGTTCCTGCAGTGTTCACTGTGAAACCGAGTTGGAGCTAGTACACCCCATATATATGTATGGAGTGGAGTTTGCAAGTGAAAAGAAACTTTGATTTCCCAACAAGCTAGGTGAAGGACGGCTTTCACACACACTTATCTCTCAGAACTGAGCATGTGGAGAGACGTTCGTTCATCTAGCACAAAGGGAATGGGTGGTAGGAGAAACTTTTACTCTGGTTTCTCAGACTGATTCCTAGTCCCGGTTTGAAGTTCCTGCAGTGTTCACTGTGAAACCGAGTTGGAGCTAGTACCTCCCCATATATATGTATGGAGTGGAGTTTGCAAATGAAAAGAATCTTTGTGTTCCCAACAAGCTAGGTGAAGGACGGCTTTCACACACACTTATCTCTCAGAACTGAGCAAGTGGAGAGACGTTCGTTCATCTAGCACAAAGGGAACGGGTTTTAGGAGAAACTTTTACTCTGGTTTCTCAGTCTGTTCCCTAGTGCCGGTTTGAAGTTCCTGCAGTTTTCACTGTAAAACCGAGTTGGAGCTAGTACCTCCCCATATATATGTATGGAGTGGAGTTTGCAACTGAAAAGAAACTTCGTGTTCCCAACAAGCTAGGTGAAGGACGGCTTTCACACACACTTATCTCTCAGAACTGAGCATGTGGAGAGACGTTCGTTCATCTAGCACTGATTGAACGGATTGCAGGAGAAACTTCTACTCTGGTTTCTCAGTCTGTTTCCTTGTGCCGGTTTGAAGTTCCTGCAGTTTTCACTGTGAAACCGAGTTGGAGCTAGTACCTCCCCATATATATGTATGGAGTGGAGTTTGCAACTGTAAAGAAACTTTGTGTTCCCAACAAGCTAGGTGAAGGACGGCTTTCACACACACTTATCTCTCAGAACTGAGCATGTGGAGAGACGTTCGTTCATCTAGCACAAAGGGAACGGGTAGCAGGAGAAACTTTTACTCTGGTCTCTCAGTCTGTTTCCTAGTGCCGGTTTGAAGTTCCTGCAGTGTTCACTGTGAAACCGAGTTGGAGCTAGTACCTCCCCATATATATGGATGGAGTGGAGTTTGCAACTGAAAAGAAACTTTGTTTTCCAAACAAGCTAGGTGAAGGACGGCTTTCACACGCACTTATCTCTCAGAACTGAGCATGTGGAGAGACGTTCGTTCATTTAGCACAAAGGGAACGGGTTGCAGGAGAAACTTTTACTCTGGATTCTCAGTCTGTTTCCTAGTGCCGGTTTGAAGTTCCTGCAGTTTTCACTGTAAAACCGAGTTGCAGTTGGTACCTCCCCATATATATGTATGGAGTGGAGTTTGCAACTGAAAAGAAACTTTGTGTTCCCAACAAGCTAGGTGAAGGACGGCTTTCACACACACTAATCTCTCAGAACTGAGCATGTGGAGAGACGTTCGTTCATCTAGCACAAAGGGAACGGGTAGCAGGAGAAACTTATACTCTGGTCTCTCAGTCTGTTTCCTAGTGCCGGTTTGAAGTTCCTGCAGTGTTCACTGTGAAACCGAGTTGGAGCTAGTACCTCCCCATATATATGTATGGAGTGGAGTTTGCAAGTGAAAAGAAACTTTGATTTCCCAACAAGCTAGGTGAAGGACGGCTTTCACACACACTTATCTCTCAGAACTGAGCATGTGGAGAGACGTTCGTTCATCTAGCACAAAGGGAATGGGTGGTAGGAGAAACTTTTACTCTGGTTTCTCAGACTGATTCCTAGTCCTGGTTTGAAGTTCCTACAGTTTTCACTGTGAAACCGAGTTGGAGCTAGTACCTCCCCATATATATGTATGGAGTGGAGTTTGCAACTGAAAAGAATCTTTGTGTTCCCAACAAGCTAGGTGAAGGACGGCTTTCACACACACTTATCTCTCAGAACTGAGCATGTGGAGAGACGTTCGTTCATCTAGCACTGATGGAACGGGTTGCAGGAGAAACTTTTACTCTGGTTTCTCAGTCTGTTTCCTAGTGCCGGTTTGAAGTTCCTGCAGTTTTCACTGTAAAACCGAGTTGGAGCTAGGACCTCCCCATATATATGTATGGAGTGGAGTTTGCAATTGAAAACAAACTTTGTGTTCCCAACAAGCTAGGTGAAGGAAGGCTTTCACACACACTTATCTCTCAGAATTGAGCATGTGGAGAGACGTTCGTTCATCTAGCACAAAGGGAATGGGTGGTAGGAGAAACTTTTACTCTGGTTTCTCAGACTGATTCCTAGTCCCGGTTTGAAGTTCCTGCAGTTTTCACTGTGAAACAGAGTTGGAGCTAGTACCTCCCCATATATATGTATGGAGTGGAGTTTGCAACTGAAAAGAAACTTTGTGTTCCCAACAAGCTAGGTGAAGGACGGCTTTCACACACACTTATCTCTCAGAACTGAGCATGTGGAGAGACGTTCGTTCATCTAGCACAAAGGGAACAGGTAGCAGGAGAAACTTATACTCTGATCTCTCAGTCTGTTTCCTAGTGCCGGTTTGAAGTTCCTGCAGTGTTCACTTTGAAACCGAGTTGGAGCTAGTACCTCCCCATATATATGTATGGAGTTGAGTTTGCAACTGAAAAGAATCTTTGTGTTCCCAACAAGCTAGGTGAAGGACGGCTTTCACACACACATATCTCTCAGAACTGAGCAATTGGAGAGACGTTCGTTCATCTAGCACAAAGGGAACGGGTTGCAGGAGAAACTTTTACTCTGGTTTCTCAGTCTGTTTCCTAGTGCCGGTTTGAAGTTCCTGCAGTTTTCACTGTAAAACCGAGTTGGAGCTAGTACCTCCCCATATATATGGATGGAGTGGAGTTTGCAACTGAAAAGAAACTTTGTTTTCCCAACAAGCTAGGTGAAGGACGGCTTTCACACACACTTATCTCTCAGAACTAAGCATGTGGAGAGACGTTCGTTCATCTAGCACAAAGGGAACGGGATTTAGGAGAAACTTTTACTCTGGTTTCTCAGTCTGTTCCCTAGTGCCGGTTTGAAGTTCCTGCAGTTTTCACTGTAAAACCGAGTTGGAGCTAGTACCTCCCCATATAAATGTATGGAGTGGAGTTTGCAACTGAAAAGAAACTTCGTGTTCCCAACAAGCTAGGTGAAGGACGGCTTTCACACACACTTATCTCTCAGAACTGAGCATGTGGAGAGACGTTCGTTCATCTAGCACAGATGGAACGGGTTTTAGGAGAAACTTTTACTCTGGTTTCTCAGTCTGTTTCCTAGTGCCGGTTTGAATTTCCTGCAGTTTTCACTGTGAAACTGAGTTGGAGCTAATTCCTCCCCATATATATGGATGGAGTGGAGTTTGCAACTGAAAAGAAACTTTGTTTTCCCAACAAGCTAGGTGAAGGACGGCTTTCACACACACTTATCTCTCAGAACTGAGCATGTGGAGAGACGTTCGTTCATTTAGCACAAAGGGAACGGGTTGCAGGAGAAACTTTTACTCTGGATTCTCAGTCTGTTTCCTAGTGCCGGTTTGAAGTTCCTGCAGTTTTCACTGTAAAACCGAGTTGCAGTTGGTACCTCCCCATATATATGTATGGAGTGGAGTTTGCAACTGAAAAGAAACTTTGTGTTCCCAACAAGCTAGGTGAAGGACGGCTTTCACACACACTTATCTCTCAGAACTGATCATGTGGAGAGACGTTCGTTCATCTAGCACAAAGGGAACGGGTAGCAGGAGAAACTTATACTCTGGTCTCTCAGTCTGTTTCCTAGTGCCGGTTTGAAGTTCCTGCAGTGTTCACTGTGAAACCGAGTTGGAGCTAGTACACCCCATATATATGTATGGAGTGGAGTTTGCAAGTGAAAAGAAACTTTGATTTCCCAACAAGCTAGGTGAAGGACGGCTTTCACACACACTTATCTCTCAGAACTGAGCATGTGGAGAGACGTTCGTTCATCTAGCACAAAGGGAATGGGTGGTAGGAGAAACTTTTACTCTGGTTTCTCAGACTGATTCCTAGTCCCGGTTTGAAGTTCCTGCAGTGTTCACTGTGAAACCGAGTTGGAGCTAGTACCTCCCCATATATATGTATGGAGTGGAGTTTGCAAATGAAAAGAATCTTTGTGTTCCCAACAAGCTAGGTGAAGGACGGCTTTCACACACACTTATCTCTCAGAACTGAGCAAGTGGAGAGACGTTCGTTCATCTAGCACAAAGGGAACGGGTTTTAGGAGAAACTTTTACTCTGGTTTCTCAGTCTGTTCCCTAGTGCCGGTTTGAAGTTCCTGCAGTTTTCACTGTAAAACCGAGTTGGAGCTAGTACCTCCCCATATATATGTATGGAGTGGAGTTTGCAACTGAAAAGAAACTTCGTGTTCCCAACAAGCTAGGTGAAGGACGGCTTTCACACACACTTATCTCTCAGAACTGAGCATGTGGAGAGACGTTCGTTCATCTAGCACTGATTGAACGGATTGCAGGAGAAACTTCTACTCTGGTTTCTCAGTCTGTTTCCTTGTGCCGGTTTGAAGTTCCTGCAGTTTTCACTGTGAAACCGAGTTGGAGCTAGTACCTCCCCATATATATGTATGGAGTGGAGTTTGCAACTGTAAAGAAACTTTGTGTTCCCAACAAGCTAGGTGAAGGACGGCTTTCACACACACTTATCTCTCAGAACTGAGCATGTGGAGAGACGTTCGTTCATCTAGCACAAAGGGAACGGGTAGCAGGAGAAACTTTTACTCTGGTCTCTCAGTCTGTTTCCTAGTGCCGGTTTGAAGTTCCTGCAGTGTTCACTGTGAAACCGAGTTGGAGCTAGTACCTCCCCATATATATGGATGGAGTGGAGTTTGCAACTGAAAAGAAACTTTGTTTTCCAAACAAGCTAGGTGAAGGACGGCTTTCACACGCACTTATCTCTCAGAACTGAGCATGTGGAGAGACGTTCGTTCATTTAGCACAAAGGGAACGGGTTGCAGGAGAAACTTTTACTCTGGATTCTCAGTCTGTTTCCTAGTGCCGGTTTGAAGTTCCTGCAGTTTTCACTGTAAAACCGAGTTGCAGTTGGTACCTCCCCATATATATGTATGGAGTGGAGTTTGCAACTGAAAAGAAACTTTGTGTTCCCAACAAGCTAGGTGAAGGACGGCTTTCACACACACTAATCTCTCAGAACTGAGCATGTGGAGAGACGTTCGTTCATCTAGCACAAAGGGAACGGGTAGCAGGAGAAACTTATACTCTGGTCTC
The DNA here is from genome assembly GCF_048773025.1 of Camelus bactrianus. Taxonomy (NCBI): domain Eukaryota; kingdom Metazoa; phylum Chordata; class Mammalia; order Artiodactyla; family Camelidae; genus Camelus; species Camelus bactrianus. The sequence continues at coordinate 47,346,796 of NC_133558.1, read as the reverse complement.
TCAGTCTGTTTCCTAGTGCCGGTTTGAAGTTCCTGCAGTGTTCACTGTGAAACCGAGTTGGAGCTAGTACCTCCCCATATATATGTATGGAGTGGAGTTTGCAAGTGAAAAGAAACTTTGATTTCCCAACAAGCTAGGTGAAGGACGGCTTTCACACACACTTATCTCTCAGAACTGAGCATGTGGAGAGACGTTCGTTCATCTAGCACAAAGGGAATGGGTGGTAGGAGAAACTTTTACTCTGGTTTCTCAGACTGATTCCTAGTCCTGGTTTGAAGTTCCTACAGTTTTCACTGTGAAACCGAGTTGGAGCTAGTACCTCCCCATATATATGTATGGAGTGGAGTTTGCAACTGAAAAGAATCTTTGTGTTCCCAACAAGCTAGGTGAAGGACGGCTTTCACACACACTTATCTCTCAGAACTGAGCATGTGGAGAGACGTTCGTTCATCTAGCACTGATGGAACGGGTTGCAGGAGAAACTTTTACTCTGGTTTCTCAGTCTGTTTCCTAGTGCCGGTTTGAAGTTCCTGCAGTTTTCACTGTAAAACCGAGTTGGAGCTAGGACCTCCCCATATATATGTATGGAGTGGAGTTTGCAATTGAAAACAAACTTTGTGTTCCCAACAAGCTAGGTGAAGGAAGGCTTTCACACACACTTATCTCTCAGAATTGAGCATGTGGAGAGACGTTCGTTCATCTAGCACAAAGGGAATGGGTGGTAGGAGAAACTTTTACTCTGGTTTCTCAGACTGATTCCTAGTCCCGGTTTGAAGTTCCTGCAGTTTTCACTGTGAAACAGAGTTGGAGCTAGTACCTCCCCATATATATGTATGGAGTGGAGTTTGCAACTGAAAAGAAACTTTGTGTTCCCAACAAGCTAGGTGAAGGACGGCTTTCACACACACTTATCTCTCAGAACTGAGCATGTGGAGAGACGTTCGTTCATCTAGCACAAAGGGAACAGGTAGCAGGAGAAACTTATACTCTGATCTCTCAGTCTGTTTCCTAGTGCCGGTTTGAAGTTCCTGCAGTGTTCACTTTGAAACCGAGTTGGAGCTAGTACCTCCCCATATATATGTATGGAGTTGAGTTTGCAACTGAAAAGAATCTTTGTGTTCCCAACAAGCTAGGTGAAGGACGGCTTTCACACACACATATCTCTCAGAACTGAGCAATTGGAGAGACGTTCGTTCATCTAGCACAAAGGGAACGGGTTGCAGGAGAAACTTTTACTCTGGTTTCTCAGTCTGTTTCCTAGTGCCGGTTTGAAGTTCCTGCAGTTTTCACTGTAAAACCGAGTTGGAGCTAGTACCTCCCCATATATATGTATGGAGTGGAGTTTGCAACTGAAAAGAAACTTTGTGTTCCCAACAAGCTAGGTGAAGGACGGCTTTCACACACACTTATCTCTCAGAACTAAGCATGTGGAGAGACGTTCGTTCATCTAGCACAGATGGAACGGGTTTTAGGAGAAACTTTTACTCTGGTTTCTCAGTCTGTTTCCTAGTGCCGGTTTGAATTTCCTGCAGTTTTCACTGTGAAACTGAGTTGGAGCTAGTACCTCCCCATATATATGGATGGAGTGGAGTTTGCAACTGAAAAGAAACTTTGTTTTCCCAACAAGCTAGGTGAAGGACGGCTTTCACACACACTTATCTCTCAGAACTGAGCATGTGGAGAGACGTTCGTTCATTTAGCACAAAGGGAACGGGTTGCAGGAGAAACTTTTACTCTGGATTCTCAGTCTGTTTCCTAGTGCCGTTTTGAAGTTCCTGCAGTTTTCACTGTAAAACCGAGTTGCAGTTGGTACCTCCCCATATATATGTATGGAGTGGAGTTTGCAACTGAAAAGAAACTTTGTGTTCCCAACAAGCTAGGTGAAGGACGGCTTTCACACACACTTATCTCTCAGAACTGATCATGTGGAGAGACGTTCGTTCATCTAGCACAAAGGGAACGGGTAGCAGGAGAAACTTATACTCTGGTCTCTCAGTCTGTTTCCTAGTGCCGGTTTGAAGTTCCTGCAGTGTTCACTGTGAAACCGAGTTGGAGCTAGTACCTCCCCATATATATGTATGGAGTGGAGTTTGCAACTGAAAAGAATCTTTGTGTTCCCAACAAGCTAGGTGAAGGACGGCTTTCACACACACTTATCTCTCAGAACTGAGCAAGTGGAGAGACGTTCGTTCATCTAGCACAAAGGGAACGGGTTTTAGGAGAAACTTTTACTCTGGTTTCTCAATCTGTTCCCTAGTGCCGGTTTGAAGTTCCTGCAGTTTTCACTGTAAAACCGAGTTGGAGCTAGTACCTCCCCATATATATGTATGGAGTGGAGTTTGCAACTGAAAAGAAACTTCGTGTTCCCAACAAGCTAAGTGAAGGACGGCTTTCACACACACTTATGTCTCAGAACTGAGCATGTGGAGAGACGTTCGTTCATCTAGCACTGATTGAACGGATTGCAGGAGAAACTTTTACTCTGGTTTCTCAGTCTGTTTCCTTGTGCCGGTTTGAAGTTCCTGCAGTTTTCACTGTGAAACCGAGTTGGAGCTAGTACCTCCCCATATATATGTACGGAGTGGAGTTTGCAACTGTAAAGAAACTTTGTGTTCCCAACAAGCTAGGTGAAGGACGGCTTTCACACACACTTATCTCTCAGAACTGAGCATGTGGAGAGACGTTCGTTCATCTAGCACAAAGGGAACGGGTAGAAGGAGAAACTTTTACTCTGGTCTCTCAGTCTGTTTCCTAGTGCCGGTTTGAAGTTCCTGCAGTGTTCACTGTGAAACCGAGTTGGAGCTAGTACCTCCCCATATATATGGATGGAGTGGAGTTTGCAACTGAAAAGAAACTTTGTTTTCCCAACAAGCTAGGTGAAGGACGGCTTTCACACACACTTATCTCTCAGAACTGAGCATGTGGAGAGACGTTCGTTCATTTAGCACAAAGGGAACGGGTTTCAGGAGAAACTTTTACTCTGGATTCTCAGTCTGTTTCCTAGTGCCGGTTTGAAGTTCCTGCAGTTTTCACTGTAAAACCGAGTTGGAGCTAGTACCTCCCCATATATATGTATGGAGTGGAGTTTGCAACTGAAAAGAAACTTCGTGTTCCCAACAAGCTAGGTGAAGGACGGCTGTCACACACACTTATCTCTCAGAACTGAGCATGTGGAGAGACGTTCGTTCATCTAGCACTGATTGAACGGATTGCAGGAGAAACTTCTACTCTGGTTTCTCAGTCTGTTTCCTTGTGCCGGTTTGAAGTTCCTGCAGTGTTCACTGTGAAACCGAGTTGGAGCTAGTACCTCCCCATATATATGTATGGAGTGGAGTTTGCAACTGTAAAGAAACTTTGTGTTCCCAACAAGCTAGGTGAAGGACGGCGTTCACACACACTTATCTCTCAGAACTGAGCATGTGGAGAGACGTTCGTTCATCTAGCACAAAGGGAACGGGTAGAAGGAGAAACTTTTACTCTGGTCTCTCAGTCTGTTTCCTAGTGCCGGTTTGAAGTTCCTGCAGTGTTCACTGTGAAACCGAGTTGGAGCTAGTAACTCCCCATATATATGGATGGAGTGGAGTTTGCAACTGAAAAGAAACTTTGTTTTCCCAACAAGCTAGGTGAAGGACGGCTTTCACACGCACTTATCTCTCAGAACTGAGCATGTGGAGAGACGTTCGTTCATTTAGCACAAAGGGAACGGGTTGCAGGAGAAACTTTTACTCTGGATTCTCAGTCTGTTTCCTAGTGCCGGTTTGAAGTTCCTGCAGTTTTCACTGTAAAACCGAGTTGCAGTTGGTTCCTCCCCATATATATGTATGGAGTGGAGTTTGCAACTGAAAAGAAACTTTGTGTTCCCAACAAGCTAGGTGAAGGACGGCTTTCACACACACTAATCTCTCAGAACTGAGCATGTGGAGAGACGTTCGTTCATCTAGCACAAAGGGAACGGGTAGCAGGAGAAACTTATACTCTGGTCTCTCAGTCTGTTTCCTAGTGCCGGTTTGAAGTTCCTGCAGTGTTCACTGTGAAACCGAGTTGGAGCTAGTACCTCCCCATATATATGTATGGAGTGGAGTTTGCAAGTGAAAAGAATCTTTGTGTTCCCAACAAGCTAGGTGAAGGACGGCTTTCACACACACTTATCTCTCAGAACTGAGCATGTGGAGAGACGTTCGTTCATCTAGCACAAAGGGAATGGGTGGTAGGAGAAACTTTTACTCTGGTTTCTCAGACTGATTCCTAGTCCTGGTTTGAAGTTCCTACAGTTTTCACTGTGAAACCGAGTTGGAGCTAGTACCTCCCCATATATATGTATGGAGTGGAGTTTGCAACTGAAAAGAATCTTTGTGTTCCCAACAAGCTAGGTGAAGGACGGCTTTCACACACACTTATCTCTCAGAACTGAGCAAGTGGAGAGACGTTCGTTCATCTAGCACAAAGGGAACGGGTTTTAGGAGAAACTTTTACTCTGGTTTCTCAGTCTGTTCCCTAGTGCCGGTTTGAAGTTCCTGCAGTTTTCACTGTAAAACCGAGTTGGAGCTAGTACCTCCCCATATATATGTATGGAGTGGAGTTTGCAACTGAAAAGAAACTTTGTGTTCCCAACAAGCTAGGTGAAGGACGGCTTTCACACACACTTATCTCTCAGAACTGAGCATGTGGAGAGACGTTCGTTCATCTAGCACTGATGGAACGGGTTGCAGGGGAAACTTTTACTCTGGTTTCTCAGTCTGTTTCCTTGTGCCGGTTTGAAGTTCCTGCAGTTTTCACTGTGAAACCGAGTTGGAGCTAGTACCTCCCCATATATATGTATGGAGTGGAGTTTGCAACTGAAAAGAAACTTTGTGTTCCCAACAAGCAATGTGAAGGACGGCTTTCACACACACTTATCTTTCAGAACTGAGCATGTGGAGAGACGTTCGTTCATCTAGCACAAAGGGAACGGGTAGCAGTAGAAACTTTTACTCTGGTCTCTCAGTCTGTTTCCTAGTGCCGGTTTGAAGTTCCTGCAGTGTTCACTTTGAAACCGAGTTGGAGCTAGTACCTCCCCATATATATGTATGGAGTGGAGTTTGCAACTGAAAAGAAACTTTGTGTTCCCAACAAGCTAGGTGAAGGACGGCTTTCACACACACTTATCTCTCAGAACTGAGCATGTGGAGAGACGTTCGTTCATCTAGCACTGATTGAACGGGTTGCAGGAGAAACTTTTACTCTGGTTTCTCAGACTGATTCCTAGTCCTGGTTTGAAGTTCCTGCAGTTTTCACTGTGAAACCGAGTTGGAGCTAGTACCACCCCATATATATGTATGGAGTGGAGTTTGCAACTGAAAAGAATCTTTGTGTTCCCAACAAGCTAGGTGAAGGACGGCTTTCACACACACTTATCTCTCAGAACTGAGCAAGTGGAGAGACGTTCGTTCATCTAGCACAAAGGGAACGGTTTTAGGAGAAACTTTTACTCTGGTTTCTCAGTCTGTTCCCTAGTGCCGGTTTGAAGTTCCTGCAGTTTTCACTGTAAAACCGAGTTGGAGCTAGTAACTCCCCATATATATGTATGGAGTGGAGTTTGCAACTGAAAAGAAACTTTGTGTTCCCAACAAGCTAGGTGAAGGACGGCTTTCACACACACTTATCTCTCAGAACTGAGCATGTGGAGAGACGTTCGTTCATCTAGCACTGATGGAACGGGTTGCAGGGGAAACTTTTACTCCGGTTTCTCAGTCTGTTTCCTAGTGCCGGTTTGAAGTTCCTGCAGTTTTCACTGTAAAACCGAGTTGCAGTTGGTTCCTCCCCATATATATGTATGGAGTGGAGTTTGCAACTGAAAAGAAACTTTGTGTTCCCAACAAGCTAGGTGAAGGACGGCTTTCACACACACTAATCTCTCAGAACTGAGCATGTGGAGAGACGTTCGTTCATCTAGCACAAAGGGAACGGGTAGCAGGAGAAACTTATACTCTGGTCTCTCAGTCTGTTTCCTAGTGCCGGTTTGAAGTTCCTGCAGTGTTCACTGTGAAACCGAGTTGGAGCTAGTACCTCCCCATATATATGTATGGAGTGGAGTTTGCAAGTGAAAAGAATCTTTGTGTTCCCAACAAGCTAGGTGAAGGACGGCTTTCACACACACTTATCTCTCAGAACTGAGCATGTGGAGAGACGTTCGTTCATCTAGCACAAAGGGAATGGGTGGTAGGAGAAACTTTTACTCTGGTTTCTCAGACTGATTCCTAGTCCTGGTTTGAAGTTCCTACAGTTTTCACTGTGAAACCGAGTTGGAGCTAGTACCTCCCCATATATATGTATGGAGTGGAGTTTGCAACTGAAAAGAATCTTTGTGTTCCCAACAAGCTAGGTGAAGGACGGCTTTCACACACACTTATCTCTCAGAACTGAGCAAGTGGAGAGACGTTCGTTCATCTAGCACAAAGGGAACGGGTTTTAGGAGAAACTTTTACTCTGGTTTCTCAGTCTGTTCCCTAGTGCCGGTTTGAAGTTCCTGCAGTTTTCACTGTAAAACCGAGTTGGAGCTAGTACCTCCCCATATATATGTATGGAGTGGAGTTTGCAACTGAAAAGAAACTTTGTGTTCCCAACAAGCTAGGTGAAGGACGGCTTTCACACACACTTATCTCTCAGAACTGAGCATGTGGAGAGACGTTCGTTCATCTAGCACTGATGGAACGGGTTGCAGGGGAAACTTTTACTCTGGTTTCTCAGTCTGTTTCCTTTTGCCGGTTTGAAGTTCCTGCAGTTTTCACTGTGAAACCGAGTTGGAGCTAGTACCTCCCCATATATATGTATGGAGTGGAGTTTGCAACTGAAAAGAAACTTTGTGTTCCCAACAAGCAATGTGAAGGACGGCTTTCACACACACTTATCTTTCAGAACTGAGCATGTGGAGAGACGTTCGTTCATCTAGCACAAAGGGAACGGGTAGCAGTAGAAACTTTTACTCTGGTCTCTCAGTCTGTTTCCTAGTGCCGGTTTGAAGTTCCTGCAGTGTTCACTTTGAAACCGAGTTGGAGCTAGTACCTCCCCATATATATGTATGGAGTGGAGTTTGCAACTGAAAAGAAACTTTGTGTTCCCAACAAGCTAGGTGAAGGACGGCTTTCACACACACTTATCTCTCAGAACTGAGCATGTGGAGAGACGTTCGTTCATCTAGCACTGATTGAACGGGTTGCAGGAGAAACTTTTACTCTGGTTTCTCAGACTGATTCCTAGTCCTGGTTTGAAGTTCCTGCAGTTTTCACTGTGAAACCGAGTTGGAGCTAGTACCACCCCATATATATGTATGGAGTGGAGTTTGCAACTGAAAAGAATCTTTGTGTTCCCAACAAGCTAGGTGAAGGACGGCTTTCACACACACTTATCTCTCAGAACTGAGCAAGTGGAGAGACGTTCGTTCATCTAGCACAAAGGGAACGGTTTTAGGAGAAACTTTTACTCTGGTTTCTCAGTCTGTTCCCTAGTGCCGGTTTGAAGTTCCTGCAGTTTTCACTGTAAAACCGAGTTGGAGCTAGTAACTCCCCATATATATGTATGGAGTGGAGTTTGCAACTGAAAAGAAACTTTGTGTTCCCAACAAGCTAGGTGAAGGACGGCTTTCACACACACTTATCTCTCAGAACTGAGCATGTGGAGAGACGTTCGTTCATCTAGCACTGATGGAACGGGTTGCAGGGGAAACTTTTACTCCGGTTTCTCAGTCTGTTTCCTTGTGCCGGTTTTGAAGTTCCTGCAGTTTTCACTGTGAAACCGAGTTGGAGCTAGTACCTCCCCATATATATGTATGGAGTGGAGTTTGCAACTGAAAAGAAACTTTGTGTTCCCAACAAGCTAGGTGAAGGACGGCTTTCACACACACTTATCTCTCAGAACTGAGCATGTGGAGAGACGTTCGTTCATCTAGCACAAAGGGAACGGGTAGAAGGAGAAACTTTTACTCTGGTCTCTCAGTCTGTTTCCTAGTGCCGGTTTGAAGTTCCTGCAGTGTTCACTGTGAAACCGAGTTGGAGCTAGTACCTCCCCATATATATGTATGGAGTGGAGTTTGCAACTGAAAAGAAACTTTGTGTTCCCAACAAGCTAGGTGAAGGACGGCTTTCACACACACTTATCTCTCAGAACTGAGCATGTGGAGAGACGTTCGTTCATCTAGCACTGATGGAACGGGTTGCAGGTGAAACTTTTACTCTGGTTTCTCAGTCTGTTTCCTAGTGCCGGTTTGAAGTTCCTGCAGTTTTCACTGTGAAACCGAGTTGGAGCTAGTACCTCCCCATATATATGTATGGAGTGGAGTTTGCAACTGAAAAGAATCTTTGTGTTCCCAACAAGCTAGGTGAAGGACGGCTTTCACACACACTTATCTCTCAGAACTGAGCATGTGGAGAGACGTTCGTTCATCTAGCACAAAGGGAACAGGTAGCAGGAGAAACTTATACTCTGATCTCTCAGTCTGTTTCCTAGTGCCGGTTTGAAGTTCCTGCAGTGTTCACTTTGAAACCGAGTTGGAGCTAGTACCTCCCCATATATATGTATGGAGTGGAGTTTGCAACTGAAAAGAATCTTTGTGTTCCCAACAAGCTAGGTGAAGGACGGCTTTCACACACACATATCTCTCAGAACTGAGCAATTGGAGAGACGTTCGTTCATCTAGCACAGAGGGAACAGGTAGCAGGAGAAACTTATACTCTGATCTCTCAGTCTGTTTCCTAGTGCCCGTTTGAAGTTCCTGCAGTGTTCACTTTGAAACCGAGTTGGAGCTAGTACCTCCCCATATATATGTATGGAGTGGAGTTTGCAACTGAAAAGAATCTTTGTGTTCCCAACAAGCTAGGTGAAGGACGGCTTTCACACACACATATCTCTCAGAACTGAGCAATTGGAGAGACGTTCGTTCATCTAGCACAAAGGGAACGGGTTGCAGGAGAAACTTTTACTCTGGTTTCTCAGTCTGTTTCCTAGTGCCGGTTTGAATTTCCTGCAGTTTTCACTGTAAAACCGAGTTGGAGCTAGTACCTCCCCATATATATGTATGGAGTGGAGTTTGCAACTGAAAAGAAACTTTGTGTTCCCAACAAGCTAGGTGAAGGACGGCTTTCACACACACTTATCTCTCAGAACTAAGCATGTGGAGAGACGTTCGTTCATCTAGCACAGATGGAACGGGTTTTAGGAGAAACTTTTACTCTGGTTTCTCAGTCTGTTTCCTAGTGCCGGTTTGAATTTCCTGCAGTTTTCACTGTGAAACTGAGTTGGAGCTAGTACCTCCCCATATATATGGATGGAGTGGAGTTTGCAACTGAAAAGAAACTTTGTTTTCCCAACAAGCTAGGTGAAGGACGGCTTTCACACACACTTATCTCTCAGAACTGAGCATGTGGAGAGACGTTCGTTCATTTAGCACAAAGGGAACGGGTTGCAGGAGAAACTTTTACTCTGGATTCTCAGTCTGTTTCCTAGTGCCGGTTTGAAGTTCCTGCAGTTTTCACTGTAAAACCGAGTTGCAGTTGGTACCTCCCCATATATATGTATGGAGTGGAGTTTGCAACTGAAAAGAAACTTTGTGTTCCCAACAAGCTAGGTGAAGGACGGCTTTCACACACACTTATCTCTCAGAACTGATCATGTGGAGAGACGTTCGTTCATCTAGCACAAAGGGAACGGGTAGCAGGAGAAACTTATACTCTGGTCTCTCAGTCTGTTTCCTAGTGCCGGTTTGAAGTTCCTGCAGTGTTCACTGTGAAACCGAGTTGGAGCTAGTACACCCCATATATATGTATGGAGTGGAGTTTGCAAGTGAAAAGAAACTTTGATTTCCCAACAAGCTAGGTGAAGGACGGCTTTCACACACACTTATCTCTCAGAACTGAGCATGTGGAGAGACGTTCGTTCATCTAGCACAAAGGGAATGGGTGGTAGGAGAAACTTTTACTCTGGTTTCTCAGACTGATTCCTAGTCCCGGTTTGAAGTTCCTGCAGTGTTCACTGTGAAACCGAGTTGGAGCTAGTACCTCCCCATATATATGTATGGAGTGGAGTTTGCAAATGAAAAGAATCTTTGTGTTCCCAACAAGCTAGGTGAAGGACGGCTTTCACACACACTTATCTCTCAGAACTGAGCAAGTGGAGAGACGTTCGTTCATCTAGCACAAAGGGAACGGGTTTTAGGAGAAACTTTTACTCTGGTTTCTCAGTCTGTTCCCTAGTGCCGGTTTGAAGTTCCTGCAGTTTTCACTGTAAAACCGAGTTGGAGCTAGTACCTCCCCATATATATGTATGGAGTGGAGTTTGCAACTGAAAAGAAACTTCGTGTTCCCAACAAGCTAGGTGAAGGACGGCTTTCACACACACTTATCTCTCAGAACTGAGCATGTGGAGAGACGTTCGTTCATCTAGCACTGATTGAACGGATTGCAGGAGAAACTTCTACTCTGGTTTCTCAGTCTGTTTCCTTGTGCCGGTTTGAAGTTCCTGCAGTTTTCACTGTGAAACCGAGTTGGAGCTAGTACCTCCCCATATATATGTATGGAGTGGAGTTTGCAACTGTAAAGAAACTTTGTGTTCCCAACAAGCTAGGTGAAGGACGGCTTTCACACACACTTATCTCTCAGAACTGAGCATGTGGAGAGACGTTCGTTCATCTAGCACAAAGGGAACGGGTAGCAGGAGAAACTTTTACTCTGGTCTCTCAGTCTGTTTCCTAGTGCCGGTTTGAAGTTCCTGCAGTGTTCACTGTGAAACCGAGTTGGAGCTAGTACCTCCCCATATATATGGATGGAGTGGAGTTTGCAACTGAAAAGAAACTTTGTTTTCCAAACAAGCTAGGTGAAGGACGGCTTTCACACGCACTTATCTCTCAGAACTGAGCATGTGGAGAGACGTTCGTTCATTTAGCACAAAGGGAACGGGTTGCAGGAGAAACTTTTACTCTGGATTCTCAGTCTGTTTCCTAGTGCCGGTTTGAAGTTCCTGCAGTTTTCACTGTAAAACCGAGTTGCAGTTGGTACCTCCCCATATATATGTATGGAGTGGAGTTTGCAACTGAAAAGAAACTTTGTGTTCCCAACAAGCTAGGTGAAGGACGGCTTTCACACACACTAATCTCTCAGAACTGAGCATGTGGAGAGACGTTCGTTCATCTAGCACAAAGGGAACGGGTAGCAGGAGAAACTTATACTCTGGTCTCTCAGTCTGTTTCCTAGTGCCGGTTTGAAGTTCCTGCAGTGTTCACTGTGAAACCGAGTTGGAGCTAGTACCTCCCCATATATATGTATGGAGTGGAGTTTGCAAGTGAAAAGAAACTTTGATTTCCCAACAAGCTAGGTGAAGGACGGCTTTCACACACACTTATCTCTCAGAACTGAGCATGTGGAGAGACGTTCGTTCATCTAGCACAAAGGGAATGGGTGGTAGGAGAAACTTTTACTCTGGTTTCTCAGACTGATTCCTAGTCCTGGTTTGAAGTTCCTACAGTTTTCACTGTGAAACCGAGTTGGAGCTAGTACCTCCCCATATATATGTATGGAGTGGAGTTTGCAACTGAAAAGAATCTTTGTGTTCCCAACAAGCTAGGTGAAGGACGGCTTTCACACACACTTATCTCTCAGAACTGAGCATGTGGAGAGACGTTCGTTCATCTAGCACTGATGGAACGGGTTGCAGGAGAAACTTTTACTCTGGTTTCTCAGTCTGTTTCCTAGTGCCGGTTTGAAGTTCCTGCAGTTTTCACTGTAAAACCGAGTTGGAGCTAGGACCTCCCCATATATATGTATGGAGTGGAGTTTGCAATTGAAAACAAACTTTGTGTTCCCAACAAGCTAGGTGAAGGAAGGCTTTCACACACACTTATCTCTCAGAATTGAGCATGTGGAGAGACGTTCGTTCATCTAGCACAAAGGGAATGGGTGGTAGGAGAAACTTTTACTCTGGTTTCTCAGACTGATTCCTAGTCCCGGTTTGAAGTTCCTGCAGTTTTCACTGTGAAACAGAGTTGGAGCTAGTACCTCCCCATATATATGTATGGAGTGGAGTTTGCAACTGAAAAGAAACTTTGTGTTCCCAACAAGCTAGGTGAAGGACGGCTTTCACACACACTTATCTCTCAGAACTGAGCATGTGGAGAGACGTTCGTTCATCTAGCACAAAGGGAACAGGTAGCAGGAGAAACTTATACTCTGATCTCTCAGTCTGTTTCCTAGTGCCGGTTTGAAGTTCCTGCAGTGTTCACTTTGAAACCGAGTTGGAGCTAGTACCTCCCCATATATATGTATGGAGTTGAGTTTGCAACTGAAAAGAATCTTTGTGTTCCCAACAAGCTAGGTGAAGGACGGCTTTCACACACACATATCTCTCAGAACTGAGCAATTGGAGAGACGTTCGTTCATCTAGCACAAAGGGAACGGGTTGCAGGAGAAACTTTTACTCTGGTTTCTCAGTCTGTTTCCTAGTGCCGGTTTGAAGTTCCTGCAGTTTTCACTGTAAAACCGAGTTGGAGCTAGTACCTCCCCATATATATGTATGGAGTGGAGTTTGCAACTGAAAAGAAACTTTGTGTTCCCAACAAGCTAGGTGAAGGACGGCTTTCACACACACTTATCTCTCAGAAATAAGCATGTGGAGAGACGTTCGTTCATCTAGCACAGATGGAACGGGTTTTAGGAGAAACTTTTACTCTGGTTTCTCAGTCTGTTTCCTAGTGCCGGTTTGAATTTCCTGCAGTTTTCACTGTGAAACTGAGTTGGAGCTAGTACCTCCCCATATATATGGATGGAGTGGAGTTTGCAACTGAAAAGAAACTTTGTTTTCCCAACAAGCTAGGTGAAGGACGGCTTTCACACACACTTATCTCTCAGAACTGAGCATGTGGAGAGACGTTCGTTCATTTAGCACAAAGGGAACGGGTTGCAGGAGAAACTTTTACTCTGGATTCTCAGTCTGTTTCCTAGTGCCGTTTTGAAGTTCCTGCAGTTTTCACTGTAAAACCGAGTTGCAGTTGGTACCTCCCCATATATATGTATGGAGTGGAGTTTGCAACTGAAAAGAAACTTTGTGTTCCCAACAAGCTAGGTGAAGGACGGCTTTCACACACACTTATCTCTCAGAACTGATCATGTGGAGAGACGTTCGTTCATCTAGCACAAAGGGAACGGGTAGCAGGAGAAACTTATACTCTGGTCTCTCAGTCTGTTTCCTAGTGCCGGTTTGAAGTTCCTGCAGTGTTCACTGTGAAACCGAGTTGGAGCTAGTACCTCCCCATATATATGTATGGAGTGGAGTTTGCAACTGAAAAGAATCTTTGTGTTCCCAACAAGCTAGGTGAAGGACGGCTTTCACACACACTTATCTCTCAGAACTGAGCAAGTGGAGAGACGTTCGTTCATCTAGCACAAAGGGAACGGGTTTTAGGAGAAACTTTTACTCTGGTTTCTCAATCTGTTCCCTAGTGCCGGTTTGAAGTTCCTGCAGTTTTCACTGTAAAACCGAGTTGGAGCTAGTACCTCCCCATATATATGTATGGAGTGGAGTTTGCAACTGAAAAGAAACTTCGTGTTCCCAACAAGCTAAGTGAAGGACGGCTTTCACACACACTTATGTCTCAGAACTGAGCATGTGGAGAGACGTTCGTTCATCTAGCACTGATTGAACGGATTGCAGGAGAAACTTCTACTCTGGTTTCTCAGTCTGTTTCCTTGTGCCGGTTTGAAGTTCCTGCAGTTTTCACTGTGAAACCGAGTTGGAGCTAGTACCTCCCCATATATATGTACGGAGTGGAGTTTGCAACTGTAAAGAAACTTTGTGTTCCCAACAAGCTAGGTGAAGGACGGCTTTCACACACACTTATCTCTCAGAACTGAGCATGTGGAGAGACGTTCGTTCATCTAGCACAAAGGGAACGGGTAGAAGGAGAAACTTTTACTCTGGTCTCTCAGTCTGTTTCCTAGTGCCGGTTTGAAGTTCCTGCAGTGTTCACTGTGAAACCGAGTTGGAGCTAGTACCTCCCCATATATATGGATGGAGTGGAGTTTGCAACTGAAAAGAAACTTTGTTTTCCCAACAAGCTAGGTGAAGGACGGCTTTCACACACACTTATCTCTCAGAACTGAGCATGTGGAGAGACGTTCGTTCATTTAGCACAAAGGGAACGGGTTTCAGGAGAAACTTTTACTCTGGATTCTCAGTCTGTTTCCTAGTGCCGGTTTGAAGTTCCTGCAGTTTTCACTGTAAAACCGAGTTGGAGCTAGTACCTCCCCATATATATGTATGGAGTGGAGTTTGCAACTGAAAAGAAACTTCGTGTTCCCAACAAGCTAGGTGAAGGACGGCTGTCACACACACTTATCTCTCAGAACTGAGCATGTGGAGAGACGTTCGTTCATCTAGCACTGATTGAACGGATTGCAGGAGAAACTTCTACTCTGGTTTCTCAGTCTGTTTCCTTGTGCCGGTTTGAAGTTCCTGCAGTGTTCACTGTGAAACCGAGTTGGAGCTAGTACCTCCCCATATATATGTATGGAGTGGAGTTTGCAACTGTAAAGAAACTTTGTGTTCCCAACAAGCTAGGTGAAGGACGGCGTTCACACACACTTATCTCTCAGAACTGAGCATGTGGAGAGACGTTCGTTCATCTAGCACAAAGGGAACGGGTAGAAGGAGAAACTTTTACTCTGGTCTCTCAGTCTGTTTCCTAGTGCCGGTTTGAAGTTCCTGCAGTGTTCACTGTGAAACCGAGTTGGAGCTAGTAACTCCCCATATATATGGATGGAGTGGAGTTTGCAACTGAAAAGAAACTTTGTTTTCCCAACAAGCTAGGTGAAGGACGGCTTTCACACGCACTTATCTCTCAGAACTGAGCATGTGGAGAGACGTTCGTTCATTTAGCACAAAGGGAACGGGTTGCAGGAGAAACTTTTACTCTGGATTCTCAGTCTGTTTCCTAGTGCCGGTTTGAAGTTCCTGCAGTTTTCACTGTAAAACCGAGTTGCAGTTGGTTCCTCCCCATATATATGTATGGAGTGGAGTTTGCAACTGAAAAGAAACTTTGTGTTCCCAACAAGCTAGGTGAAGGACGGCTTTCACACACACTAATCTCTCAGAACTGAGCATGTGGAGAGACGTTCGTTCATCTAGCACAAAGGGAACGGGTAGCAGGAGAAACTTATACTCTGGTCTCTCAGTCTGTTTCCTAGTGCCGGTTTGAAGTTCCTGCAGTGTTCACTGTGAAACCGAGTTGGAGCTAGTACCTCCCCATATATATGTATGGAGTGGAGTTTGCAAGTGAAAAGAATCTTTGTGTTCCCAACAAGCTAGGTGAAGGACGGCTTTCACACACACTTATCTCTCAGAACTGAGCATGTGGAGAGACGTTCGTTCATCTAGCACAAAGGGAATGGGTGGTAGGAGAAACTTTTACTCTGGTTTCTCAGACTGATTCCTAGTCCTGGTTTGAAGTTCCTACAGTTTTCACTGTGAAACCGAGTTGGAGCTAGTACCTCCCCATATATATGTATGGAGTGGAGTTTGCAACTGAAAAGAATCTTTGTGTTCCCAACAAGCTAGGTGAAGGACGGCTTTCACACACACTTATCTCTCAGAACTGAGCAAGTGGAGAGACGTTCGTTCATCTAGCACAAAGGGAACGGGTTTTAGGAGAAACTTTTACTCTGGTTTCTCAGTCTGTTCCCTAGTGCCGGTTTGAAGTTCCTGCAGTTTTCACTGTAAAACCGAGTTGGAGCTAGTACCTCCCCATATATATGTATGGAGTGGAGTTTGCAACTGAAAAGAAACTTTGTGTTCCCAACAAGCTAGGTGAAGGACGGCTTTCACACACACTTATCTCTCAGAACTGAGCATGTGGAGAGACGTTCGTTCATCTAGCACTGATGGAACGGGTTGCAGGGGAAACTTTTACTCTGGTTTCTCAGTCTGTTTCCTTGTGCCGGTTTGAAGTTCCTGCAGTTTTCACTGTGAAACCGAGTTGGAGCTAGTACCTCCCCATATATATGTATGGAGTGGAGTTTGCAACTGAAAAGAAACTTTGTGTTCCCAACAAGCAATGTGAAGGACGGCTTTCACACACACTTATCTTTCAGAACTGAGCATGTGGAGAGACGTTCGTTCATCTAGCACAAAGGGAACGGGTAGCAGTAGAAACTTTTACTCTGGTCTCTCAGTCTGTTTCCTAGTGCCGGTTTGAAGTTCCTGCAGTGTTCACTTTGAAACCGAGTTGGAGCTAGTACCTCCCCATATATATGTATGGAGTGGAGTTTGCAACTGAAAAGAAACTTTGTGTTCCCAACAAGCTAGGTGAAGGACGGCTTTCACACACACTTATCTCTCAGAACTGAGCATGTGGAGAGACGTTCGTTCATCTAGCACTGATTGAACGGGTTGCAGGAGAAACTTTTACTCTGGTTTCTCAGACTGATTCCTAGTCCTGGTTTGAAGTTCCTGCAGTTTTCACTTTGAAACCGAGTTGGAGCTAGTACCACCCCATATATATGTATGGAGTGGAGTTTGCAACTGAAAAGAATCTTTGTGTTCCCAACAAGCTAGGTGAAGGACGGCTTTCACACACACTTATCTCTCAGAACTGAGCAAGTGGAGAGACGTTCGTTCATCTAGCACAAAGGGAACGGTTTTAGGAGAAACTTTTACTCTGGTTTCTCAGTCTGTTCCCTAGTGCCGGTTTGAAGTTCCTGCAGTTTTCACTGTAAAACCGAGTTGGAGCTAGTAACTCCCCATATATATGTATGGAGTGGAGTTTGCAACTGAAAAGAAACTTTGTGTTCCCAACAAGCTAGGTGAAGGACGGCTTTCACACACACTTATCTCTCAGAACTGAGCATGTGGAGAGACGTTCGTTCATCTAGCACTGATGGAACGGGTGGCAGGGGAAACTTTTACTCCGGTTTCTCAGTCTGTTTCCTAGTGCCGGTTTGAAGTTCCTGCAGTTTTCACTGTAAAACCGAGTTGCAGTTGGTTCCTCCCCATATATATGTATGGAGTGGAGTTTGCAACTGAAAAGAAACTTTGTGTTCCCAACAAGCTAGGTGAAGGACGGCTTTCACACACACTAATCTCTCAGAACTGAGCATGTGGAGAGACGTTCGTTCATCTAGCACAAAGGGAACGGGTAGCAGGAGAAACTTATACTCTGGTCTCTCAGTCTGTTTCCTAGTGCCGGTTTGAAGTTCCTGCAGTGTTCACTGTGAAACCGAGTTGGAGCTAGTACCTCCCCATATATATGTATGGAGTGGAGTTTGCAAGTGAAAAGAATCTTTGTGTTCCCAACAAGCTAGGTGAAGGACGGCTTTCACACACACTTATCTCTCAGAACTGAGCATGTGGAGAGACGTTCGTTCATCTAGCACAAAGGGAATGGGTGGTAGGAGAAACTTTTACTCTGGTTTCTCAGACTGATTCCTAGTCCTGGTTTGAAGTTCCTACAGTTTTCACTGTGAAACCGAGTTGGAGCTAGTACCTCCCCATATATATGTATGGAGTGGAGTTTGCAACTGAAAAGAATCTTTGTGTTCCCAACAAGCTAGGTGAAGGACGGCTTTCACACACACTTATCTCTCAGAACTGAGCAAGTGGAGAGACGTTCGTTCATCTAGCACAAAGGGAACGGGTTTTAGGAGAAACTTTTACTCTGGTTTCTCAGTCTGTTCCCTAGTGCCGGTTTGAAGTTCCTGCAGTTTTCACTGTAAAACCGAGTTGGAGCTAGTACCTCCCCATATATATGTATGGAGTGGAGTTTGCAACTGAAAAGAAACTTTGTGTTCCCAACAAGCTAGGTGAAGGACGGCTTTCACACACACTTATCTCTCAGAACTGAGCATGTGGAGAGACGTTCGTTCATCTAGCACTGATGGAACGGGTTGCAGGGGAAACTTTTACTCTGGTTTCTCAGTCTGTTTCCTTTTGCCGGTTTGAAGTTCCTGCAGTTTTCACTGTGAAACCGAGTTGGAGCTAGTACCTCCCCATATATATGTATGGAGTGGAGTTTGCAACTGAAAAGAAACTTTGTGTTCCCAACAAGCAATGTGAAGGACGGCTTTCACACACACTTATCTTTCAGAACTGAGCATGTGGAGAGACGTTCGTTCATCTAGCACAAAGGGAACGGGTAGCAGTAGAAACTTTTACTCTGGTCTCTCAGTCTGTTTCCTAGTGCCGGTTTGAAGTTCCTGCAGTGTTCACTTTGAAACCGAGTTGGAGCTAGTACCTCCCCATATATATGTATGGAGTGGAGTTTGCAACTGAAAAGAAACTTTGTGTTCCCAACAAGCTAGGTGAAGGACGGCTTTCACACACACTTATCTCTCAGAACTGAGCATGTGGAGAGACGTTCGTTCATCTAGCACTGATTGAACGGGTTGCAGGAGAAACTTTTACTCTGGTTTCTCAGACTGATTCCTAGTCCTGGTTTGAAGTTCCTGCAGTTTTCACTGTGAAACCGAGTTGGAGCTAGTACCACCCCATATATATGTATGGAGTGGAGTTTGCAACTGAAAAGAATCTTTGTGTTCCCAACAAGCTAGGTGAAGGACGGCTTTCACACACACTTATCTCTCAGAACTGAGCAAGTGGAGAGACGTTCGTTCATCTAGCACAAAGGGAACGGTTTTAGGAGAAACTTTTACTCTGGTTTCTCAGTCTGTTCCCTAGTGCCGGTTTGAAGTTCCTGCAGTTTTCACTGTAAAACCGAGTTGGAGCTAGTAACTCCCCATATATATGTATGGAGTGGAGTTTGCAACTGAAAAGAAACTTTGTGTTCCCAACAAGCTAGGTGAAGGACGGCTTTCACACACACTTATCTCTCAGAACTGAGCATGTGGAGAGACGTTCGTTCATCTAGCACTGATGGAACGGGTTGCAGGGGAAACTTTTACTCCGGTTTCTCAGTCTGTTTCCTTGTGCCGGTTTTGAAGTTCCTGCAGTTTTCACTGTGAAACCGAGTTGGAGCTAGTACCTCCCCATATATATGTATGGAGTGGAGTTTGCAACTGAAAAGAAACTTTGTGTTCCCAACAAGCTAGGTGAAGGACGGCTTTCACACACACTTATCTCTCAGAACTGAGCATGTGGAGAGACGTTCGTTCATCTAGCACAAAGGGAACGGGTAGAAGGAGAAACTTTTACTCTGGTCTCTCAGTCTGTTTCCTAGTGCCGGTTTGAAGTTCCTGCAGTGTTCACTGTGAAACCGAGTTGGAGCTAGTACCTCCCCATATATATGTATGGAGTGGAGTTTGCAACTGAAAAGAAACTTTGTGTTCCCAACAAGCTAGGTGAAGGACGGCTTTCACACACACTTATCTCTCAGAACTGAGCATGTGGAGAGACGTTCGTTCATCTAGCACTGATGGAACGGGTTGCAGGTGAAACTTTTACTCTGGTTTCTCAGTCTGTTTCCTAGTGCCGGTTTGAAGTTCCTGCAGTTTTCACTGTGAAACCGAGTTGGAGCTAGTACCTCCCCATATATATGTATGGAGTGGAGTTTGCAACTGAAAAGAATCTTTGTGTTCCCAACAAGCTAGGTGAAGGACGGCTTTCACACACACTTATCTCTCAGAACTGAGCATGTGGAGAGACGTTCGTTCATCTAGCACAAAGGGAACAGTTAGCAGGAGAAACTTATACTCTGATCTCTCAGTCTGTTTCCTAGTGCCGGTTTGAAGTTCCTGCAGTGTTCACTTTGAAACCGAGTTGGAGCTAGTACCTCCCCATATATATGTATGGAGTGGAGTTTGCAACTGAAAAGAATCTTTGTGTTCCCAACAAGCTAGGTGAAGGACGGCTTTCACACACACATATCTCTCAGAACTGAGCAATTGGAGAGACGTTCGTTCATCTAGCACAAAGGGAACAGGTAGCAGGAGAAACTTATACTCTGATCTCTCAGTCTGTTTCCTAGTGCCCGTTTGAAGTTCCTGCAGTGTTCACTTTGAAACCGAGTTGGAGCTAGTACCTCCCCATATATATGTATGGAGTGGAGTTTGCAACTGAAAAGAATCTTTGTGTTCCCAACAAGCTAGGTGAAGGACGGCTTTCACACACACATATCTCTCAGAACTGAGCAATTGGAGAGACGTTCGTTCATCTAGCACAAAGGGAACGGGTTGCAGGAGAAACTTTTACTCTGGTTTCTCAGTCTGTTTCCTAGTGCCGGTTTGAATTTCCTGCAGTTTTCACTGTAAAACCGAGTTGGAGCTAGTACCTCCCCATATATATGTATGGAGTGGAGTTTGCAACTGAAAAGAAACTTTGTGTTCCCAACAAGCTAGGTGAAGGACGGCTTTCACACACACTTATCTCTCAGAACTAAGCATGTGGAGAGACGTTCGTTCATCTAGCACAGATGGAACGGGTTTTAGGAGAAACTTTTACTCTGGTTTCTCAGTCTGTTTCCTAGTGCCGGTTTGAATTTCCTGCAGTTTTCACTGTGAAACTGAGTTGGAGCTAGTACCTCCCCATATATATGGATGGAGTGGAGTTTGCAACTGAAAAGAAACTTTGTTTTCCCAACAAGCTAGGTGAAGGACGGCTTTCACACACACTTATCTCTCAGAACTGAGCATGTGGAGAGACGTTCGTTCATTTAGCACAAAGGGAACGGGTTGCAGGAGAAACTTTTACTCTGGATTCTCAGTCTGTTTCCTAGTGCCGGTTTGAAGTTCCTGCAGTTTTCACTGTAAAACCGAGTTGCAGTTGGTACCTCCCCATATATATGTATGGAGTGGAGTTTGCAAGTGAAAAGAAACTTTGATTTCCCAACAAGCTAGGTGAAGGACGGCTTTCACACACACTTATCTCTCAGAACTGATCATGTGGAGAGACGTTCGTTCATCTAGCACAAAGGGAACGGGTAGCAGGAGAAACTTATACTCTGGTCTCTCAGTCTGTTTCCTAGTGCCGGTTTGAAGTTCCTGCAGTGTTCACTGTGAAACCGAGTTGGAGCTAGTACCTCCCCATATATATGTATGGAGTGGAGTTTGCAAGTGAAAAGAAACTTTGATTTCCCAACAAGCTAGGTGAAGGACGGCTTTCACACACACTTATCTCTCAGAACTGAGCATGTGGAGAGACGTTCGTTCATCTAGCACAAAGGGAATGGGTGGTAGGAGAAACTTTTACTCTGGTTTCTCAGACTGATTCCTAGTCCCGGTTTGAAGTTCCTGCAGTTTTCACTGTGAAACCGAGTTGGAGCTAGTACCTCCCCATATATATGTATGGAGTGGAGTTTGCAACTGAAAAGAATCTTTGTGTTCCCAACAAGCTAGGTGAAGGACGGCTTTCACACACAATTATCTCTCAGAACTGAGCAAGTGGAGAGACGTTCGTTCATCTAGCACAAAGGGAACGGGTTGCAGGAGAAACTTTTACTCTAGTTTCTCAGTCTGTTCCCTAGTGCCGGTTTGAAGTTCCTGCAGTTTTCACTGTAAAACCGAGTTGGAGGTAGTACCTCCCCATATATATGTATGGAGTGGAGTTTGCAACTGTAAAGAAACTTTGTGTTCCCAACAAGCTAGGTGAAGGACGGCTTTCACACACACTTATCTCTCAGAACTGAGCATGTGGAGAGACGTTCGTTCATCTAGCACAAAGGGAACGGGTAGAAGGAGAAACTTTTACTCTGGTCTCTCAGTCTGTTTCCTAGTGCCGGTTTGAAGTTCCTGCAGTGTTCACTGTGAAACCGAGTTGGAGCTAGTACCTCCCCATATATATGGATGGAGTGGAGTTTGCAACTGAAAAGAAACATTGTTTTCCCAACAAGCTAGGTGAAGGACGGCTTTCACACGCACTTATCTCTCAGAACTGAGCATGTGGAGAGACGTTCGTTCATTTAGCACAAAGGGAACGGGTTGCAGGAGAAACTTTTACTCTGGATTCTCAGTCTGTTTCCTAGTGCCGGTTTGAAGTTCCTGCAGTTTTCACTGTAAAACCGAGTTGCAGTTGGTACCTCCCCATATATATGTATGGAGTGGAGTTTGCAACTGAAAAGAAACTTTGTGTTCCCAACAAGCTAGGTGAAGGACGGCTTTCACACACACTAATCTCTCAGAACTGAGCATGTGGAGAGACGTTCGTTCATCTAGCACAAAGGGAACGGGTAGCAGGAGAAACTTATACTCTGGTCTCTCAGTCTGTTTCCTAGTGCCGGTTTGAAGTTCCTGCAGTGTTCACTGTGAAACCGAGTTGGAGCTAGTACCTCCCCATATATATGTATGGAGTGGAGTTTGCAAGTGAAAAGAAACTTTGATTTCCCAACAAGCTAGGTGAAGGACGGCTTTCACACACACTTATCTCTCAGAACTGAGCATGTGGAGAGACGTTCGTTCATCTAGCACAAAGGGAATGGGTGGTAGGAGAAACTTTTACTCTGGTTTCTCAGACTGATTCCTAGTCCTGGTTTGAAGTTCCTACAGTTTTCACTGTGAAACCGAGTTGGAGCTAGTACCTCCCCATATATATGTATGGAGTGGAGTTTGCAACTGAAAAGAATCTTTGTGTTCCCAACAAGCTAGGTGAAGGACGGCTTTCACACACACTTATCTCTCAGAACTGAGCAAGTGGAGAGACGTTCGTTCATCTAGCACAAAGGGAACGGGTTTTAGGAGAAACTTTTACTCTGGTTTCTCAGTCTGTTCCCTAGTGCCGGTTTGAAGTTCCTGCAGTTTTCACTGTAAAACCGAGTTGGAGCTAGTACCTCCCCATATATATGTATGGAGTGGAGTTTGCAACTGAAAAGAAACTTTGTGTTCCCAACAAGCTAGGTGAAGGACGGCTTTCACACACACTTATCTCTCAGAACTGAGCATGTGGAGAGACGTTCGTTCATCTAGCACTGATGGAACGGGTTGCAGGGGAAACTTTTACTCTGGTTTCTCAGTCTGTTTCCTTGTGCCGGTTTGAAGTTCCTGCAGTTTTCACTGTGAAACCGAGTTGGAGCTAGTACCTCCCCATATATATGTATGGAGTGGAGTTTGCAACTGAAAAGAAACTTTGTGTTCCCAACAAGCTAGGTGAAGGACGGCTTTCACACACACTTATCTCTCAGAACTGAGCATGTGGAGAGACGTTCGTTTATCTAGCACAAAGGGAACGGGTAGCAGGAGAAACTTTTACTCTGGTCTCTCAGTCTGTTTCCTAGTGCCGGTTTGAAGTTCCTGCAGTGTTCACTTTGAAACCGAGTTGGAGCTAGTACCTCCCCATATATATGTATGGAGTGGAGTTTGCAACTGAAAAGAAACTTTGTGTTCCCAACAAGCTAGGTGAAGGACGGCTTTCACACACACTTATCTCTCAGAACTGAGCATGTGGAGAGACGTTCGTTCATCTAGCACTGATGGAACGGGTTGCAGGAGAAACTTTTACTCTGGTTTCTCAGTCTGTTTCCTAGTGCCGGTTTGAAGTTCCTGCAGTTTTCACTGTGAAACCGAGTTGGAGCTAGTACCTCCCCATATATATGTATGGAGTGGAGTTTGCAATTGAAAACAAACTTTGTGTTCCCAACAAGCTAGGTGAAGGAAGGCTTTCACACACACTTATCTCTCAGAATTGAGCATGTGGAGAGACGTTCGTTCATCTAGCACAAAGGGAATGGGTGGTAGGAGAAACTTTTACTCTGGTTTCTCAGACTGATTCCTAGTCCCGGTTTGAAGTTCCTGCAGTTTTCACTGTGAAACCGAGTTGGAGCTAGTACCTCCCCATATATATGTATGGAGTGGAGTTTGCAACTGAAAAGAAACTTTGTGTTCCCAACAAGCTAGGTGAAGGACGGCTTTCACACACACTTATCTCTCAGAACTGAGCATGTGGAGAGACGTTCGTTCATCTAGCACAAAGGGAACGGGTAGCAGGAGAAACTTATACTCTGATCTCTCAGTCTGTTTCCTAGTTCCGGTTTGAAGTTCCTGCAGTGTTCACTGTGAAACCGAGTTGGAGCTAGTACCTCCCCATATATATGTATGGTGTGGAGTTTGCAACTGAAAAGAATCTTTGTGTTCCCAACAAGCTAGGTGAAGGACGGCTTTCACACACACATATCTCTCAGAACTGAGCAATTGGAGAGACGTTCGTTCATCTAGCACAAAGGGAATGGGTTGCAGGAGAAACTTTTACTCTGGTTTCTCAGTCTGTTTCCTAGTGCCGGTTTGAAGTTCCTGCAGTTTTCACTGTAAAACCGAGTTGGAGCTAGTACCTCCCCATATATATGTATGGAGTGGAGTTTGCAACTGAAAAGAAACTTTGTGTTCCCAACAAGCTAGGTGAAGGACGGCTTTCACACACACTTATCTCTCAGAACTAAGCATGTGGAGAGACGTTCGTTCATCTAGCCCAGATGGAACGGGTTTTAGGAGAAACTTTTACTCTGGTTTCTCAGTCTGTTTCCTAGTGCCGGTTTGAATTTCCTGCAGTTTTCACTGTGAAACTGAGTTGGAGCTAGTACCTCCCCATATATATGGATGGAGTGGAGTTTGCAACTGAAAAGAAACTTTGTTTTCCCAACAAGCTAGGTGAAGGACGGCTTTCACACACACTTATCTCTCAGAACTGAGCATGTGGAGAGACGTTCGTTCATTTAGCACAAAGGGAACGGGTTGCAGGAGAAACTTTTACTCTGGATTCTCAGTCTGTTTCCTAGTGCCGGTTTGAAGTTCCTGCAGTTTTCACTGTAAAACCGAGTTGCAGTTGGTACCTCCCCATATATATGTATGGAGTGGAGTTTGCAACTGAAAAGAAACTTTGTGTTCCCAACAAGCTAGGTGAAGGACGGCTTTCACACACACTTATCTCTCAGAACTGAGCATGTGGAGAGACGTTCGTTCATCTAGCACAAAGGGAACGGGTAGCAGGAGAAACTTATACTCTGGTCTCTCAGTCTGTTTCCTAGTGCCGGTTTGAAGTTCCTGCAGTGTTCACTGTGAAACCGAGTTGGAGCTAGTACCTCCCCATATATATGTATGGAGTGGAGTTTGCAAGTGAAAAGAAACTTTGATTTCCCAACAAGCTAGGTGAAGGACGGCTTTCACACACACTTATCTCTCAGAACTGAGCATGTGGAGAGACGTTCGTTCATCTAGCACAAATGGAATGGGTGGTAGGAGAAACTTTTACTCTGGTTTCTCAGACTGATTCCTAGTCCCGGTTTGAAGTTCCTGCAGTTTTCACTGTGAAACCGAGTTGGAGCTAGTACCTCCCCATATATATTTATGGAGTGGAGTTTGCAACTGAAAAGAATCTTTGTGTTCCCAACAAGCTAGGTGAAGGACGGCTTTCACACACACTTATCTCTCAGAACTGAGCAAGTGGAGAGACGTTCGTTCATCTAGCACAAAGGGAACGGGTTTTAGGAGAAACTTTTACTCTGGTTTCTCAGTCTGTTCCCTAGTGCCGGTTTGAAGTTCCTGCAGTTTTCACTGTAAAACCGAGTTGGAGCTAGTACCTCCCCATATAAATGTATGGAGTGGAGTTTGCAACTGAAAAGAAACTTCGTGTTCCCAACAAGCTAGGTGAAGGACGGCTTTCACACACACTTATCTCTCAGAACTGAGCATGTGGAGAGACGTTCGTTCATCTAGCACAAAGGGAACGGGTTTTAGGAGAAACTTTTACTCTGGTTTCTCAGTCTGTTCCCTAGTGCCGGTTTGAAGTTCCTGCAGTTTTCACTGTAAAACCGAGTTGGAGCTAGTACCTCCCCATATATATGTATGGAGTGGAGTTTGCAACTGAAAAGAAACTTTGTGTTCCCAACAAGCTAGGTGAAGGACGGCTTTCACACACACTTATCTCTCAGAACTGAGCATGTGGAGAGACGTTCGTTCATCTAGCACAAAGGGAACGGGTAGCATGAGAAACTTATATTCTGGTCTCTCAGTCTGTTTCCTAGTGCCGGTTTGAAGTTCCTGCAGTGTTCACTGTGAAACCGAGTTGGAGCTAGTACCTCCCCATATATATGTATGGAGTGGAGTTTGCAACTGCAAAGAATCTTTCTGTTCCCAACTAGCTAGGTGAAGGACGGCTTTCACACACACATATCTCTCAGAACTGAGCAAGTGGAGAGACGTTCGTTCATCTAGCACAAAGGGAACGGGTTGCAGTAGAAACTTTTACTCTGGTTTCTCAGTATGTTTCCTAGTGCCGGTTTGAAGTTCCTGCAGTTTTCACTGTAAAACCGAGTTGGAGCTAGTACCTCCCCATATATATGTATGGAGTGGAGTTTGCAACTGAAAAGAAACTTTGTGTTCCCAACAAGCTAGGTGAAGGACGGCTTTCACACACACTTATCTCTCAGAACTAAGCATGTGGAGAGACGTTCGTTCATCTAGCCCAGATGGAACGGGTTTTAGGAGAAACTTTTACTCTGGTTTCTCAGTCTGTTTCCTAGTGCCGGTTTGAATTTCCTGCAGTTTTCACTGTGAAACTGATTTGGAGCTAGTACCTCCCCATATAAATGTATGGAGTGGAGTTTGCAACTGAAAAGAAACTTCGTGTTCCCAACAAGCTAGGTGAAGGACGGCTTTCACACACACTTATCTCTCAGAACTGAGCATGTGGAGAGACGTTCGTTCATCTAGCACAAAGGGAACGGGTAGAAGGAGAAACTTTTACTCTGGTCTCTCAGTCTGTTTCCTAGTGCCGGTTTGAAGTTCCTGCAGTGTTCACTGTGAAACCGAGTTGGAGCTAGTACCTCCCCATATATATGTATGGAGTGGAGTTTGCAACTGAAAAGAAACTTTGTGTTCCCAACAAGCTAGGTGAAGGACGGCTTTCACACACACTTATCTCTCAGAACTGAGCATGTGGAGAGACGTTCGTTCATCTAGCACAAAGGGAACGGGTTGCAGGAGAAACTTTTACTCTGGTTTCTCAGTCTGTTTCCTAGTGCCGGTTTGAAGTTCCTGCAGTTTTCACTGTAAAACCGAGTTGGAGCTAGTACCTCCCCATATATATGGATGGAGTGGAGTTTGCAACTGAAAAGAAACTTTGTTTTCCCAACAAGCTAGGTGAAGGACGGCTTTCACACACACTTATCTCTCAGAACTAAGCATGTGGAGAGACGTTCGTTCATCTAGCACAAAGGGAACGGGATTTAGGAGAAACTTTTACTCTGGTTTCTCAGTCTGTTCCCTAGTGCCGGTTTGAAGTTCCTGCAGTTTTCACTGTAAAACCGAGTTGGAGCTAGTACCTCCCCATATAAATGTATGGAGTGGAGTTTGCAACTGAAAAGAAACTTCGTGTTCCCAACAAGCTAGGTGAAGGACGGCTTTCACACACACTTATCTCTCAGAACTGAGCATGTGGAGAGACGTTCGTTCATCTAGCACAAAGGGAACGGGTTTTAGGAGAAACTTTTACTCTGGTTTCTCAGTCTGTTCCCTAGTGCCGGTTTGAAGTTCCTGCAGTTTTCACTGTAAAACCGAGTTGGAGCTAGTACCTCCCCATATATATGTATGGAGTGGAGTTTGCAACTGAAAAGAAACTTTGTGTTCCCAACAAGCTAGGTGAAGGACGGCTTTCACACACACTTATCTCTCAGAACTGAGCATGTGGAGAGACGTTCGTTCATCTAGCACAAAGGGAACGGGTAGCAGGAGAAACTTATACTCTGGTCTCTCAGTCTGTTTCCTAGTGCCGGTTTGAAGTTCCTGCAGTGTTCACTGTGAAACCGAGTTGGAGCTAGTACCTCCCCATATATATGTATGGAGTGGAGTTTGCAACTGCAAAGAATCTTTCTGTTCCCAACTAGCTAGGTGAAGGACGGCTTTCACACACACATATCTCTCAGAACTGAGCAAGTGGAGAGACGTTCGTTCATCTAGCACAAAGGGAACGGGTTGCAGGAGAAACTTTTACTCTGGTTTCTCAGTCTGTTTCCTAGTGCCGGTTTGAAGTTCCTGCAGTTTTCACTGTAAAACCGAGTTGGAGCTAGTACCTCCCCATATATATGTATGGAGTGGAGTTTGCAACTGAAAAGAAACTTTGTGTTCCCAACAAGCTAGGTGAAGGACGGCTTTCACACACACTTATCTCTCAGAACTAAGCATGTGGAGAGACGTTCGTTCATCTAGCCCAGATGGAACGGGTTTTAGGAGAAACTTTTACTCTGGTTTCTCAGTCTGTTTCCTAGTGCCGGTTTGAATTTCCTGCAGTTTTCACTGTGAAACTGATTTGGAGCTAGTACCTCCCCATATAAATGTATGGAGTGGAGTTTGCAACTGAAAAGAAACTTCGTGTTCCCAACAAGCTAGGTGAAGGACGGCTTTCACACACACTTATCTCTCAGAACTGAGCATGTGGAGAGACGTTCGTTCATCTAGCACAAAGGGAACGGGTAGAAGGAGAAACTTTTACTCTGGTCTCTCAGTCTGTTTCCTAGTGCCGGTTTGAAGTTCCTGCAGTGTTCACTGTGAAACCGAGTTGGAGCTAGTACCTCCCCATATATATGTATGGAGTGGAGTTTGCAACTGAAAAGAATCTTTGTGTTCCCAACAAGCTAGGTGAAGGACGGCTTTCACACACACTTATCTCTCAGAACTGAGCAAGTGGAGAGACTTTCGTTCATCTAGCACAAAGGGAACGGGTTTTAGGAGAAACTTTTACTCTGGTTTCTCAGTCTGTTTCCTAGTCCCGGTTTGAAGTTCCTGCAGTTTTCACTGTGAAACCGAGTTGGAGCTAGTACCTCCCCATATATATGTATGGAGTGGAGTTTGCAACTGAAAAGAAACTTTGTGTTCCCAACAAGCTAGGTGAAGGACGGCTTTCACACACACTTATCTCTCAGAACTGAGCATGTGGAGAGACGTTCGTTCATCTAGCACAAAGGGAACGGGTAGCAGGAGAAACTTATACTCTGGTCTCTCAGTCTGTTTCCTAGTGCCGGTTTGAAGTTCCTGCAGTGTTCACTGTGAAACCGAGTTGGAGCTAGTACCTCCCCATATATATGTATGGAGTGGAGTTTGCAACTGCAAAGAATCTTTCTGTTCCCAACTAGCTAGGTGAAGGACGGCTTTCACACACACATATCTCTCAGAACTGAGCAAGTGGAGAGACGTTCGTTCATCTAGCACAAAGGGAACGGGTTGCAGGAGAAACTTTTACTCTGGTTTCTCAGTCTGTTTCCTAGTGCCGGTTTGAAGTTCCTGCAGTTTTCACTGTAAAACCGAGTTGGAGCTAGTACCTCCCCATATATATGTATGGAGTGGAGTTTGCAACTGAAAAGAAACTTTGTGTTCCCAACAAGCTAGGTGAAGGACGGCTTTCACACACACTTATCTCTCAGAACTAAGCATGTGGAGAGACGTTCGTTCATCTAGCCCAGATGGAACGGGTTTTAGGAGAAACTTTTACTCTGGTTTCTCAGTCTGTTTCCTAGTGCCGGTTTGAATTTCCTGCAGTTTTCACTGTGAAACTGATTTGGAGCTAGTACCTCCCCATATATATGGATGGAGTGGAGATTGCAACTGAAAAGAAACTTTGTTTTCCCAACAAGCTAGGTGAAGGACGGCTTTCACACACACTTATCTCTCAGAACTGAGCATGTGGAGAGACGTTCGTTCATCTAGCACAAAGGGAATGGGTGGTAGGAGAAACTTTTACTCTGGTTTCTGAGACTGATTCCTAGTCCCGGTTTGAAGTTCCTGCAGTTTTCACTGTGAAACCGAGTTGGAGCTAGTACCTCCCCATATATATGTATGGAGTGGAGTTTGCAACTGAAAAGAATCTTTGTGTTCCCAACAAGCTAGGTGAAGGACGGCTTTCACACACACTTATCTCTCAGAACTGAGCAAGTGGAGAGACGTTCGTTCATCTAGCACAAAGGGAACGGGTTTTAGGAGAAACTTTTACTCTGGTTTCTCAGTCTGTTCCCTAGTGCCGGTTTGAAGTTCCTGCAGTTTTCACTGTAAAACCGAGTTGGAGCTAGTACCTCCCCATATAAATGTATGGAGTGGAGTTTGCAACTGAAAAGAAACTTCGTGTTCCCAACAAGCTAGGTGAAGGACGGCTTTCACACGCACTTATCTCTCAGAACTGAGCATGTGGAGAGACGTTCGTTCATTTAGCACAAAGGGAACGGGTTGCAGGAGAAACTTTTACTCTGGATTCTCAGTCTGTTTCCTAGTGCCGGTTTGAAGTTCCTGCAGTTTTCACTGTAAAACCGAGTTGCAGTTGGTACCTCCCCATATATATGTATGGAGTGGAGTTTGCAACTGAAAAGAAACTTTGTGTTCCCAACAAGCTAGGTGAAGGACGGCTTTCACACACACTAATCTCTCAGAACTGAGCATGTGGAGAGACGTTCGTTCATCTAGCACAAAGGGAACGGGTTTTAGGAGAAACTTTTACTCTGGTTTCTCAGTCTGTTCCCTAGTGCCGGTTTGAAGTTCCTGCAGTTTTCACTGTAAAACCGAGTTGGAGCTAGTACCTCCCCATATATATGTATGGAGTGGAGTTTGCAACTGAAAAGAAACTTTGTGTTCCCAACAAGCTAGGTGAAGGACGGCTTTCACACACACTTATCTCTCAGAACTGAGCATGTGGAGAGACGTTCGTTCATCTAGCACTGATGGAACGGGTTGCAGGGGAAACTTTTACTCTGGTTTCTCAGTGTGTTTCCTTGTGCCGGTTTGAAGTTCCTGCAGTTTTTACTGTGAAACCGAGTTGGAGCTAGTACCTCCCCATATATATGTATGGAGTGGAGTTTGCAACTGAAAAGAAACTTTGTGTTCCCAACAAGCTAGGTGAAGGACGGCTTTCACACACACTTATCTCTCAGAACTGAGCATGTGGAGAGACGTTCGTTCATCTAGCACAAAGGGAACGGGTAGCAGGAGAAACTTTTACTCTGGTCTCTCAGTCTGTTTCCTAGTGCCGGTTTGAAGTTCCTGCAGTGTTCACTTTGAAACCGAGTTGGAGCTAGTACCTCCCCATATATATGTATGGAGTGGAGTTTGCAACTGAAAAGAAACTTTGTGTTCCCAACAAGCTAGGTGAAGGACGGCTTTCACACACACATATCTCTCAGAACTGAGCAATTGGAGAGACGTTCGTTCATCTAGCACAAAGGGAACGGGTTGCAGGAGAAACTTTTACTCTGGTTTCTCAGTCTGTTTCCTAGTGCCAGTTTGAAGTTCCTGCAGTTTTCACTGTAAAACCGAGTTGGAGCTAGTACCTCCCCATATATATGTATGGAGTGGAGTTTGCAACTGAAAAGAAACTTTGTGTTCCCAACAAGCTAGGTGAAGGACGGCTTTCACACACACTTATCTCTCAGAACTAAGCATGTGGAGAGAAGTTCGTTCATCTAGCACAGATGGAACGGGTTTTAGGAGAAACTTTTACTCTGGTTTCTCAGTCTGTTTCCTAGTGCCGGTTTGAATTTCCTGCAGTTTTCACTGTGAAACTGAGTTGGAGCTAGTACCTCCCCATATATATGGATGGAGTGGAGTTTGCAACTGAAAAGAAACTTTGTTTTCCCAACAAGCTAGGTGAAGGACGGCTTTCACACACACTTATCTCTCAGAACTGAGCATGTGGAGAGACGTTCGTTCATTTAGCACAAAGGGAACGGGTTGCAGGAGAAACTTTTACTCTGGATTCTCAGTCTGTTTCCTAGTGCCGGTTTGAAGTTCCTGCAGTTTTCACTGTAAAACCGAGTTGCAGTTGGTACCTCCCCATATATATGTATGGAGTGGAGTTTGCAACTGAAAAGAAACTTTGTGTTCCCAACAAGCTAGGTGAAGGACGGCTTTCACACACACTTATCCCTCAGAACTGAGCATGTGGAGAGACGTTCGTTCATCTAGCACAAAGGGAACGGTTAGCAGGAGAAACTTATACTCTGGTCTCTCAGTCTGTTTCCTAGTGCCGGTTTGAAGTTCCTGCAGTGTTCACTGTGAAACCGAGTTGGAGCTAGTACCTCCCCATATATATGTATGGAGTGGAGTTTGCAAGTGAAAAGAAACTTTGATTTCCCAACAAGCTAGGTGAAGGACGGCTTTCACACACACTTATCTCTCAGAACTGAGCATGTGGAGAGACGTTCGTTCATCTAGCACAAAGGGAATGGGTGGTAGGAGAAACTTTTACTCTGGTTTCTCAGACTGATTCCTAGTCCCGGTTTGAAGTTCCTGCAGTTTTCACTGTGAAACCGAGTTGGAGCTAGTACCTCCCCATATATATTTATGGAGTGGAGTTAGCAACTGAAAAGAATCTTTGTGTTCCCAACAAGCTAGGTGAAGGACGGCTTTCACACACACTTATCTCTCAGAACTGAGCAAGTGGAGAGACGTTCGTTCATCTAGCACAAAGGGAACGGGTTTTAGGAGAAACTTTTACTCTGGTTTCTCAGTCTGTTCCCTAGTGCCGGTTTGAAGTTCCTGCAGTTTTCACTGTAAAACCGAGTTGGAGCTAGTACCTCCCCATATAAATGTATGGAGTGGAGTTTGCAACTGAAAAGAAACTTCGTGTTCCCAACAAGCTAGGTGAAGGACGGCTTTCACACACACTTATCTCTCAGAACTGAGCATGTGGAGAGACGTTCGTTCATCTAGCACAAAGGGAACGGGTAGCAGGAGAAACTTATACTCTGGTCTCTCAGTCTGTTTCCTAGTGCCGGTTTGAAGTTCCTGCAGTGTTCACTGTGAAACCGATTTGGAGCTAGTACCTCCCCATATACATGTATGGAGTGGAGTTTGCAACTGAAAAGAAACTTTGTGTTCCCAACAAGCTAGGTGAAGGACGGCTTTCACACACACTTATCTCTCAGAACTGAGCATGTGGAGAGACGTTCGTTCATCTAGCACAAAGGGAACGGGTAGCAGGAGAAACTTATACTCTGGTTTCTCAGTCTGTTTCCTAGTGCCGGTTTGAAGTTCCTGCAGTGTTCACTGTGAAACCGAGTTGGAGCTAGTACCTCCCCATATATATGTATGGAGTGGAGTTTGCAACTGAAAAGAAACTTTGTGTTCCCAACAAGCTAGGTGAAGGACGGCTTTCACACACACTTATCTCTCAGAACTGAGCATGTGGAGAGACGTTCGTTCATCTAGCACAAAGGGAACGGGTAGCAGGAGAAACTTATACTCTGGTCTCTCAGTCTGTTTCCTAGTGCTGGTTTGAAGTTCCTGCAGTGTTCACTGTGAAACCGAGTTGGAGCTAGTACCTCCCCATATATATGTATGGAGTGGAGTTTGCAACTGAAAAGAAACTTTGTGTTCCCAACAAGCTAGGTGAAGGACGGCTTTCACACACACTTATCTCTCAGAACTAAGCATGTGGAGAGACGTTCGTTCATCTAGCCCAGATGGAACGGGTTTTAGGAGAAACTTTTACTCTGGTTTCTCAGTCTGTTTCCTAGTGCCGGTTTGAATTTCCTGCAGTTTTCACTGTGAAACTGATTTGGAGCTAGTACCTCCCCATATAAATGTATGGAGTGGAGTTTGCAACTGAAAAGAAACTTCGTGTTCCCAACAAGCTAGGTGAAGGACGGCTTTCACACACACTTATCTCTCAGAACTGAGCATGTGGAGAGACGTTCGTTCATCTAGCACAAAGGGAACGGGTAGAAGGAGAAACTTTTACTCTGGTCTCTCAGTCTGTTTCCTAGTGCCGGTTTGAAGTTCCTGCAGTGTTCACTGTGAAACCGAGTTGGAGCTAGTACCTCCCCATATATATGTATGGAGTGGAGTTTGCAACTGAAAAGAATCTTTGTGTTCCCAACAAGCTAGGTGAAGGACGGCTTTCACACACACTTATCTCTCAGAACTGAGCAAGTGGAGAGACGTTCGTTCATCTAGCACAAAGGGAACGGGATTTAGGAGAAACTTTTACTCTGGTTTCTCAGTCTGTTCCCTAGTGCCGGTTTGAAGTTCCTGCAGTTTTCACTGTAAAACCGAGTTGGAGCTAGTACCTCCCCATATAAATGTATGGAGTGGAGTTTGCAACTGAAAAGAAACTTCGTGTTCCCAACAAGCTAGGTGAAGGACGGCTTTCACACACACTTATCTCTCAGAACTGAGCATGTGGAGAGACGTTCGTTCATCTAGCACAAAGGGAACGGGTTTTAGGAGAAACTTTTACTCTGGTTTCTCAGTCTGTTCCCTAGTGCCGGTTTGAAGTTCCTGCAGTTTTCACTGTAAAACCGAGTTGGAGCTAGTACCTCCCCATATATATGTATGGAGTGGAGTTTGCAACTGAAAAGAAACTTTGTGTTCCCAACAAGCTAGGTGAAGGACGGCTTTCACACACACTTATCTCTCAGAACTGAGCATGTGGAGAGACGTTCGTTCATCTAGCACAAAGGGAACGGGTAGCAGGAGAAACTTATACTCTGGTCTCTCAGTCTGTTTCCTAGTGCCGGTTTGAAGTTCCTGCAGTGTTCACTGTGAAACCGAGTTGGAGCTAGTACCTCCCCATATATATGTATGGAGTGGAGTTTGCAACTGCAAAGAATCTTTCTGTTCCCAACTAGCTAGGTGAAGGACGGCTTTCACACACACATATCTCTCAGAACTGAGCAAGTGGAGAGACGTTCGTTCATCTAGCACAAAGGGAACGGGTTGCAGGAGAAACTTTTACTCTGGTTTCTCAGTATGTTTCCTAGTGCCGGTTTGAAGTTCCTGCAGTTTTCACTGTAAAACCGAGTTGGAGCTAGTACCTCCCCATATATATGTATGGAGTGGAGTTTGCAACTGAAAAGAAACTTTGTGTTCCCAACAAGCTAGGTGAAGGACGGCTTTCACACACACTTATCTCTCAGAACTAAGCATGTGGAGAGACGTTCGTTCATCTAGCCCAGATGGAACGGGTTTTAGGAGAAACTTTTACTCTGGTTTCTCAGTCTGTTTCCTAGTGCCGGTTTGAATTTCCTGCAGTTTTCACTGTGAAACTGATTTGGAGCTAGTACCTCCCCATATAAATGTATGGAGTGGAGTTTGCAACTGAAAAGAAACTTCGTGTTCCCAACAAGCTAGGTGAAGGACGGCTTTCACACACACTTATCTCTCAGAACTGAGCATGTGGAGAGACGTTCGTTCATCTAGCACAAAGGGAACGGGTAGAAGGAGAAACTTTTACTCTGGTCTCTCAGTCTGTTTCCTAGTGCCGGTTTGAAGTTCCTGCAGTGTTCACTGTGAAACCGAGTTGGAGCTAGTACCTCCCCATATATATGTATGGAGTGGAGTTTGCAACTGAAAAGAATCTTTGTGTTCCCAACAAGCTAGGTGAAGGACGGCTTTCACACACACTTATCTCTCAGAACTGAGCAAGTGGAGAGACGTTCGTTCATCTAGCACAAAGGGAACGGGTTTTAGGAGAAACTTTTACTCTGGTTTCTCAGTCTGTTTCCTAGTCCCGGTTTGAAGTTCCTGCAGTTTTCACTGTGAAACCGAGTTGGAGCTAGTACCTCCCCATATATATGTATGGAGTGGAGTTTGCAACTGAAAAGAAACTTTGTGTTCCCAACAAGCTAGGTGAAGGACGGCTTTCACACACACTTATCTCTCAGAACTGAGCATGTGGAGAGACGTTCGTTCATCTAGCACAAAGGGAACGGGTAGCAGGAGAAACTTATACTCTGGTCTCTCAGTCTGTTTCCTAGTGCCGGTTTGAAGTTCCTGCAGTGTTCACTGTGAAACCGAGTTGGAGCTAGTACCTCCCCATATATATGTATGGAGTGGAGTTTGCAACTGCAAAGAATCTTTCTGTTCCCAACTAGCTAGGTGAAGGACGGCTTTCACACACACATATCTCTCAGAACTGAGCAAGTGGAGAGACGTTCGTTCATCTAGCACAAAGGGAACGGGTTGCAGGAGAAACTTTTACTCTGGTTTCTCAGTCTGTTTCCTAGTGCCGGTTTGAAGTTCCTGCAGTTTTCACTGTAAAACCGAGTTGGAGCTAGTACCTCCCCATATATATGTATGGAGTGGAGTTTGCAACTGAAAAGAAACTTTGTGTTCCCAACAAGCTAGGTGAAGGACGGCTTTCACACACACTTATCTCTCAGAACTAAGCATGTGGAGAGACGTTCGTTCATCTAGCCCAGATGGAACGGGTTTTAGGATAAACTTTTACTCTGGTTTCTCAGTCTGTTTCCTAGTGCCGGTTTGAATTTCCTGCAGTTTTCACTGTGAAACTGATTTGGAGCTAGTACCTCCCCATATATATGGATGGAGTGGAGATTGCAACTGAAAAGAAACTTTGTTTTCCCAACAAGCTAGGTGAAGGACGGCTTTCACACACACTTATCTCTCAGAACTGAGCATGTGGAGAGACGTTCGTTCATCTAGCACAAAGGGAATGGGTGGTAGGAGAAACTTTTACTCTGGTTTCTGAGACTGATTCCTAGTCCCGGTTTGAAGTTCCTGCAGTTTTCACTGTGAAACCGAGTTGGAGCTAGTACCTCCCCATATATATGTATGGAGTGGAGTTTGCAACTGAAAAGAATCTTTGTGTTCCCAACATGCTAGGTGAAGGACGGCTTTCACACACACTTATCTCTCAGAACTGAGCAAGTGGAGAGACGTTCGTTCATCTAGCACAAAGGGAACGGGTTTTAGGAGAAACTTTTACTCTGGTTTCTCAGTCTGTTCCCTAGTGCCGGTTTGAAGTTCCTGCAGTTTTCACTGTAAAACCGAGTTGGAGCTAGTACCTCCCCATATAAATGTATGGAGTGGAGTTTGCAACTGAAAAGAAACTTCGTGTTCCCAACAAGCTAGGTGAAGGACGGCTTTCACACGCACTTATCTCTCAGAACTGAGCATGTGGAGAGACGTTCGTTCATTTAGCACAAAGGGAACGGGTTGCAGGAGAAACTTTTACTCTGGATTCTCAGTCTGTTTCCTAGTGCCGGTTTGAAGTTCCTGCAGTTTTCACTGTAAAACCGAGTTGCAGTTGGTACCTCCCCATATATATGTATGGAGTGGAGTTTGCAACTGAAAAGAAACTTTGTGTTCCCAACAAGCTAGGTGAAGGACGGCTTTCACACACACTAATCTCTCAGAACTGAGCATGTGGAGAGACGTTCGTTCATCTAGCACAAAGGGAACGGGTTTTAGGAGAAACTTTTACTCTGGTTTCTCAGTCTGTTCCCTAGTGCCGGTTTGAAGTTCCTGCAGTTTTCACTGTAAAACCGAGTTGGAGCTAGTACCTCCCCATATATATGTATGGAGTGGAGTTTGCAACTGAAAAGAAACTTTGTGTTCCCAACAAGCTAGGTGAAGGACGGCTTTCACACACACTTATCTCTCAGAACTGAGCATGTGGAGAGACGTTCGTTCATCTAGCACAAAGGGAACGGGTAGCAGGAGAAACTTTTACTCTGGTCTCTCAGTCTGTTTCCTAGTGCCGGTTTGAAGTTCCTGCAGTGTTCACTTTGAAACCGAGTAGGAGCTAGTACCTCCCCATATATATGTATGGAGTGGAGTTTGCAACTGAAAAGAAACTTTGTGTTCCCAACAAGCTAGGTGAAGGACGGCTTTCACACACACTTATCTCTCAGAACTGAGCATGTGGAGAGACGTTCGTTCATCTAGCACAAAGGGAACGGGTAGCAGGAGAAACTTATACTCTGGTCTCTCAGTCTGTTTCCTAGTGCCGGTTTGAAGTTCCTGCAGTGTTCACTGTGAAACCGAGTTGGAGCTAGTACCTCCCCATATATATGTATGGAGTGGAGTTTGCAACTGCAAAGAATCTTTCTGTTCCCAACTAGCTAGGTGAAGGACGGCTTTCACACACACATATCTCTCAGAACTGAGCAAGTGGAGAGACGTTCGTTCATCTAGCACAAAGGGAACGGGTTGCAGGAGAAACTTTTACTCTGGTTTCTCAGTCTGTTTCCTAGTGCCGGTTTGAAGTTCCTGCAGTTTTCACTGTAAAACCGAGTTGGAGCTAGTACCTCCCCATATATATGTATGGAGTGGAGTTTGCAACTGAAAAGAAACTTTGTGTTCCCAACAAGCTAGGTGAAGGACGGCTTTCACACACACTTATCTCTCAGAACTAAGCATGTGGAGAGACGTTCGTTCATCTAGCCCAGATGGAACGGGTTTTAGGATAAACTTTTACTCTGGTTTCTCAGTCTGTTTCCTAGTGCCGGTTTGAATTTCCTGCAGTTTTCACTGTGAAACTGATTTGGAGCTAGTACCTCCCCATATATATGGATGGAGTGGAGATTGCAACTGAAAAGAAACTTTGTTTTCCCAACAAGCTAGGTGAAGGACGGCTTTCACACACACTTATCTCTCAGAACTGAGCATGTGGAGAGACGTTCGTTCATCTAGCACAAAGGGAATGGGTGGTAGGAGAAACTTTTACTCTGGTTTCTGAGACTGATTCCTAGTCCCGGTTTGAAGTTCCTGCAGTTTTCACTGTGAAACCGAGTTGGAGCTAGTACCTCCCCATATATATGTATGGAGTGGAGTTTGCAACTGAAAAGAATCTTTGTGTTCCCAACATGCTAGGTGAAGGACGGCTTTCACACACACTTATCTCTCAGAACTGAGCAAGTGGAGAGACGTTCGTTCATCTAGCACAAAGGGAACGGGTTTTAGGAGAAACTTTTACTCTGGTTTCTCAGTCTGTTCCCTAGTGCCGGTTTGAAGTTCCTGCAGTTTTCACTGTAAAACCGAGTTGGAGCTAGTACCTCCCCATATAAATGTATGGAGTGGAGTTTGCAACTGAAAAGAAACTTCGTGTTCCCAACAAGCTAGGTGAAGGACGGCTTTCACACGCACTTATCTCTCAGAACTGAGCATGTGGAGAGACGTTCGTTCATTTAGCACAAAGGGAACGGGTTGCAGGAGAAACTTTTACTCTGGATTCTCAGTCTGTTTCCTAGTGCCGGTTTGAAGTTCCTGCAGTTTTCACTGTAAAACCGAGTTGCAGTTGGTACCTCCCCATATATATGTATGGAGTGGAGTTTGCAACTGAAAAGAAACTTTGTGTTCCCAACAAGCTAGGTGAAGGACGGCTTTCACACACACTAATCTCTCAGAACTGAGCATGTGGAGAGACGTTCGTTCATCTAGCACAAAGGGAACGGGTTTTAGGAGAAACTTTTACTCTGGTTTCTCAGTCTGTTCCCTAGTGCCGGTTTGAAGTTCCTGCAGTTTTCACTGTAAAACCGAGTTGGAGCTAGTACCTCCCCATATATATGTATGGAGTGGAGTTTGCAACTGAAAAGAAACTTTGTGTTCCCAACAAGCTAGGTGAAGGACGGCTTTCACACACACTTATCTCTCAGAACTGAGCATGTGGAGAGACGTTCGTTCATCTAGCACAAAGGGAACGGGTAGCAGGAGAAACTTTTACTCTGGTCTCTCAGTCTGTTTCCTAGTGCCGGTTTGAAGTTCCTGCAGTGTTCACTTTGAAACCGAGTAGGAGCTAGTACCTCCCCATATATATGTATGGAGTGGAGTTTGCAACTGAAAAGAAACTTTGTGTTCCCAACAAGCTAGGTGAAGGACGGCTTTCACACACACTTATCTCTCAGAACTGAGCATGTGGAGAGACGTTCGTTCATCTAGCACTGATGGAACGGGTTGCAGGAGAAACTTTTACTCTGGTTTCTCAGTCTGTTTCCTAGTGCCGGTTTGAAGTTCCTGCAGTTTTCACTGTGAAACCGAGTTGGAGCTAGTACCTCCCCATATATATGTATGGAGTGGAGTTTGCAATTGAAAACAAACTTTGTGTTCCCAACAAGCTAGGTGAAGGAAGGCTTTCACACACACTTATCTCTCAGAATTGAGCATGTGGAGAGACGTTCGTTCATCTAGCACAAAGGGAATGGGTGGTAGGAGAAACTTTTACTCTGGTTTCTCAGACTGATTCCTAGTCCCGGTTTGAAGTTCCTGCAGTTTTCACTGTGAAACCGAGTTGGAGCTAGTACCTCCCCATATATATGTATGGAGTGGAGTTTGCAACTGAAAAGAAACTTTGTGTTCCCAACAAGCTAGGTGAAGGACGGCTTTCACACACACTTATCTCTCAGAACTGAGCATGTGGAGAGACGTTCGTTCATCTAGCACAAAGGGAACGGGTAGCAGGAGAAACTTATACTCTGATCTCTCAGTCTGTTTCCTAGTGCCGGTTTGAAGTTCCTGCAGTGTTCACTGTGAAACCGAGTTGGAGCTAGTACCTCCCCATATATATGTATGGAGTGGAGTTTGCAACTGAAAAGAATCTTTGTGTTCCCAACAAGCTAGGTGAAGGACGGCTTTCACACACACATATCTCTCAGAACTGAGCAATTGGAGAGACGTTCGTTCATCTAGCACAAAGGGAACGGGTTGCAGGAGAAACTTTTACTCTGGTTTCTCAGTCTGTTTCCTAGTGCCAGTTTGAAGTTCCTGCAGTTTTCACTGTAAAACCGAGTTGGAGCTAGTACCTCCCCATATATATGTATGGAGTGGAGTTTGCAACTGAAAAGAAACTTTGTGTTCCCAACAAGCTAGGTGAAGGACGGCTTTCACACACACTTATCTCTCAGAACTGAGCATGTGGAGAGACGTTCGTTCATCTAGCACAAAGGGAACGGGTAGCAGGAGAAACTTATACTCTGGTCTCTCAGTCTGTTTCCTAGTGCCGGTTTGAAGTTCCTGCAGTGTTCACTGTGAAACCGAGTTGGAGCTAGTACCTCCCCATATATATGTATGGAGTGGAGTTTGCAAGTGAAAAGAAACTTTGATTTCCCAACAAGCTAGGTGAAGGACGGCTTTCACACACACTTATCTCTCAGAACTGAGCATGTGGAGAGACGTTCGTTCATCTAGCACAAAGGGAATGGGTGGTAGGAGAAACTTTTACTCTGGTTTCTCAGACTGATTCCTAGTCCCGGTTTGAAGTTCCTGCAGTTTTCACTGTGAAACCGAGTTGGAGCTAGTACCTCCCCATATATATTTATGGAGTGGAGTTAGCAACTGAAAAGAATCTTTGTGTTCCCAACAAGCTAGGTGAAGGACGGCTTTCACACACACTTATCTCTCAGAACTGAGCAAGTGGAGAGACGTTCGTTCATCTAGCACAAAGGGAACGGGTTTTAGGAGAAACTTTTACTCTGGTTTCTCAGTCTGTTCCCTAGTGCCGGTTTGAAGTTCCTGCAGTTTTCACTGTAAAACCTAGTTGGAGCTAGTACCTCCCCATATAAATGTATGGAGTGGAGTTTGCAACTGAAAAGAAACTTCGTGTTCCCAACAAGCTAGGTGAAGGACGGCTTTCACACACACTTATCTCTCAGAACTGAGCATGTGGAGAGACGTTCGTTCATCTAGCACAAAGGGAACGGGTAGCAGGAGAAACTTATACTCTGGTCTCTCAGTCTGTTTCCTAGTGCCGGTTTGAAGTTCCTGCAGTGTTCACTGTGAAACCGAGTTGGAGCTAGTACCTCCCCATATATATGTATGGAGTGGAGTTTGCAACTGAAAAGAAACTTTGTGTTCCCAACAAGCTAGGTGAAGGACGGCTTTCACACACACTTATCTCTCAGAACTGAGCATGTGGAGAGACGTTCGTTCATCTAGCACAAAGGGAACGGGTACCAGGAGAAACTTATACTCTGGTTTCTCAGTCTGTTTCCTAGTGCCGGTTTGAAGTTCCTGCAGTGTTCACTGTGAAACCGAGTTGGAGCTAGTACCTCCCCATATATATGTATGGAGTGGAGTTTGCAACTGAAAAGAATCTTTGTGTTCCCAACAAGCTAGGTGAAGGACGGCTTTCACACACACTTATCTCTCAGAACTGAGCATGTGGAGAGACGTTCGTTCATCTAGCACAAAGGGAACGGGTAGCAGGAGAAACTTATACTCTGGTCTCTCAGTCTGTTTCCTAGTGCTGGTTTGAAGTTCCTGCAGTGTTCACTGTGAAACCGAGTTGGAGCTAGTACCTCCCCATATATATGTATGGAGTGGAGTTTGCAACTGCAAAGAATCTTTCTGTTCCAAACTAGCTAGGTGAAGGACGGCTTTCACACACACATATCTCTCAGAACTGAGCAAGTGGAGAGACGTTCGTTCATCTAGCACAAAGGGAACGGGTTGCAGGAGAAACTTTTACTCTGGATTCTCAGTCTGTTTCCTAGTGCCGGTTTGAAGTTCCTGCAGTTTTCACTGTAAAACCGAGTTGGAGCTAGTACCTCCCCATATATATGTATGGAGTGGAGTTTGCAACTGAAAAGAAACTTTGTGTTCCCAACAAGCTAGGTGAAGGACGGCTTTCACACACACTTATCTCTCAGAACTAAGCATGTGGAGAGACGTTCGTTCATCTAGCCCAGATGGAACGGGTTTTAGGAGAAACTTTTACTCTGGTTTCTCAGTCTGTTTCCTAGTGCCGGTTTGAATTTCCTGCAGTTTTCACTGTGAAACTGATTTGGAGCTAGTACCTCCCCATATAAATGTATGGAGTGGAGTTTGCAACTGAAAAGAAACTTCGTGTTCCCAACAAGCTAGGTGAAGGACGGCTTTCACACACACTTATCTCTCAGAACTGAGCATGTGGAGAGACGTTCGTTCATCTAGCACAAAGGGAACGGGTAGAAGGAGAAACTTTTACTCTGGTCTCTCAGTCTGTTTCCTAGTGCCGGTTTGAAGTTCCTGCAGTGTTCACTGTGAAACCGAGTTGGAGCTAGTACCTCCCCATATATATGTATGGAGTGGAGTTTGCAACTGAAAAGAATCTTTGTGTTCCCAACAAGCTAGGTGAAGGACGGCTTTCACACACACTTATCTCTCAGAACTGAGCAAGTGGAGAGACGTTCGTTCATCTAGCACAAAGGGAACGGGTTTTAGGAGAAACTTTTACTCTGGTTTCTCAGTC
The DNA here is from genome assembly GCF_048773025.1 of Camelus bactrianus. NCBI lineage: Eukaryota > Metazoa > Chordata > Mammalia > Artiodactyla > Camelidae > Camelus > Camelus bactrianus. Next base: position 47,303,965 of record NC_133558.1, on the reverse strand, counting down.
TGTTTCCTAGTGCCGGTTTGAAGTTCCTGCAGTTTTCACAGTAAAACCGAGTTGGAGCTAGTACCTCCCCATATATATGTATGGAGTGGAGTATGCAATTGAAAACAAACTTTGTGTTCCCAACAAGCTAGGTGAAGGAAGGCTTTCACACACACTTATCTCTCAGAACTGAGCATGTGGAGAGACGTTCGTTCATCTAGCACAAAGGGAATGGGTGGTAGGAGAAACTTTTACTCTGGTTTCTCAGACTGATTCCTAGTCCCGGTTTGAAGTTCCTGCAGTTTTCACTGTGAAACCGAGTTGGAGCTAGTACCTCCCCATATATATGTATGGAGTGGAGTTTGCAACTGAAAAGAAACTTTGTGTTCCCAACAAGCTAGGTGAAGGACGGCTTTCACACACACTTATCTCTCAGAACTGAGCATGTGGAGAGACGTTCGTTCATCTAGCACAAAGGGAACGGGTAGCAGGAGAAACTTATACTCTGGTCTCTCAGTCTGTTTCCTAGTGCCGGTTTGAAGTTCCTGCAGTGTTCACTGTGAAACCGAGTTGGAGCTAGTACCTCCCCATATATATGTATGGAGTGGAGTTTGCAACTGGAAAGAATCTTTCTGTTCCCAACTAGCTAGGTGAAGGACGGCTTTCACACACACATATCTCTCAGAACTGAGCAAGTGGAGAGACGTTCGTTCATCTAGCACAAAGGGAACGGGTTGCAGGAGAAACTTTTACTCTGGTTTCTCAGTCTGTTTCCTAGTGCCGGTTTGAAGTTCCTGCAGTTTTCACTGTAAAACCGAGTTGGAGCTAGTACCTCCCCATATATATGTATGGAGTGGAGTTTGCAACTGAAAAGAAACTTTGTGTTCCCAACAAGCTAGGTGAAGGACGGCTTTCACACACACTTATCTCTCAGAACTAAGCATGTGGAGAGACGTTCGTTCATCTAGCCCAGATGGAACGGGTTTTAGGAGAAACTTTTACTCTGGTTTCTCAATCTGTTTCCTAGTGCCGGTTTGAATTTCCTGCAGTTTTCACTGTGAAACTGATTTGGAGCTAGTACCTCCCCATATATATGGATGGAGTGGAGATTGCAACTGAAAAGAAACTTTGTTTTCCCAACAAGCTAGGTGAAGGACGGCTTTCACACACACATACCTCTCAGAACTGAGCATGTGGAGAGACGTTCGTTCATCTAGCACAAAGGGAATGGGTGGTAGGAGAAACTTTTACTCTGGTTTCTGAGACTGATTCCTAGTCCCGGTTTGAAGTTCCTGCAGTTTTCACTGTGAAACCGAGTTGGAGTTAGTACCTCCCCATATATATGTATGGAGTGGAGTTTGCAACTGAAAAGAAACTTTGTGTTCCCAACAAGCTAGGTGAAGGACGGCTTTCACACACACTTATCTCTCAGAACTAAGCATGTGGAGAGACGTTCGTTCATCTAGCACAGATGGAACGGGTTTTAGGAGAAACTTTTACTCTGGTTTCTCAGTCTGTTTCCTAGTGCCGGTTTGAATTTCCTGCAGTTTTCACTGTGAAACTGAGTTGGAGCTAGTACCTCCCCATATATATGGATGGAGTGGAGTTTGCAACTGAAAAGAAACTTTGTTTTCCCAACAAGCTAGGTGAAGGACGGCTTTCACACACACTTATCTCTCAGAACTGAGCATGTGGAGAGACGTTCGTTCATTTAGCACAAAGGGAACGGGTTGCAGGAGAAACTTTTACTCTGGATTCTCAGTCTGTTTCCTAGTGCCGGTTTGAAGTTCCTGCAGTTTTCACTGTAAAACCGAGTTGAAGTTGGTACCTCCCCATATATATGTATGGAGTGGAGTTTGCAACTGAAAAGAAACTTTGTGTTCCCAACAAGCTAGGTGAAGGACGGCTTTCACACACACTTATCTCTCAGAACTGAGCATGTGGAGAGACGTTCGTTCATCTAGCACAAAGGGAACGGGTAGAAGGAGAAACTTTTACTCTGGTCTCTCAGTCTGTTTCCTAGTGCCGGTTTGAAGTTCCTGCAGTGTTCACTGTGAAACCGAGTTGGAGCTAGTACCTCCCCATATATATGTATGGAGTGGAGTTTGCAATTGAAAACAAACTTTGTGTTCCCAACAACCTAGGTGAAGGAAGGCTTTCACACACACTTATCTCTCAGAACTGAGCAAGTGGAGAGACGTTCGTTCATCTAGCACTGATGGAACGGGTTGCAGGAGGAACTTTTACTCTGGTTTCTCAGTCTGTTTCCTAGTGCCGGTTTGAAGTTCCTGCAGTTTTCACAGTAAAACCGAGTTGGAGCTAGTACCTCCCCATATATATGTATGGAGTGGAGTTTGCAATTGAAAACAAACTTTGTGTTCCCAACAACCTAGGTGAAGGAAGGCTTTCACACAAACTTATCTCTCAGAACTGAGCATGTGGAGAGACGTTCGTTCATCTAGCACAAAGGGAATGGGTGGTAGGAGAAACTTTTACTCTAGTTTCTCAGACTGATTCCTAGTCCCGGTTTGAAGTTCCTGCAGTTTTCACTGTGAAACCGAGTTGGAGCTAGTACCTCCCCATATATATGTATGGAGTGGAGTTTGCAACTGAAAAGAAACTTTGTGTTCCCAACAAGCTAGGTGAAGGACGGCTTTCACACACACTTATCTCTCAGAACTGAGCATGTGGAGAGACGTTCGTTCATCTAGCACAAAGGGAACGGGTAGCAGGAGAAACTTATACTCTGGTCTCTCAGTCTGTTTCCTAGTGCCGGTTTGAAGTTCCTGCAGTGTTCACTGTGAAACCGAGTTGGAGCTAGTACCTCCCCATATATATGTATGGAGTGGAGTTTGCAACTGCAAAGAATCTTTCTGTTCCCAACTAGCTAGGTGAAGGACGGCTTTCACACACACATATCTCTCAGAACTGAGCAAGTGGAGAGACGTTCGTTCATCTAGCACAAAGGGAACGGGTTGCAGGGGAAACTTTTACTCTGGTTTCTCAGTCTGTTTCCTAGTGCCGGTTTGAAGTTCCTGCAGTTTTCACTGTAAAACCGAGTTGGAGCTAGTACCTCCCCATATATATGTATGGAGTGGAGTTTGCAACTGAAAAGAAACTTTGTGTTCCCAACAAGCTAGGTGAAGGACGGCTTTCACACACACTTATCTCTCAGAACTAAGCATGTGGAGAGACGTTCGTTCATCTAGCCCAGATGGAACGGGTTTTAGGAGAAACTTTTACTCTGGTTTCTCAGTCTGTTTCCTAGTGCTGGTTTGAATTTCCTGCAGTTTTCACTGTGAAACTGATTTGGAGCTAGTACCTCCCCATATATATGGATTGAGTGGAGATTGCAACTGAAAAGAAACTTTGTTTTCCCAACAAGCTAGGTGAAGGACGGCTTTCACACACACTTACCTCTCAGAACTGAGCATGTGGAGAGACGTTCGTTCATCTAGCACAAAGGGAATGGGTGGTAGGAGAAACTTTTACTCTGGTTTCTGAGACTGATTCCTAGTCCCGGTTTGAAGTTCCTGCAGTTTTCACTGTGAAACCGAGTTGGAGTTAGTACCTCCCCATATATATGTATGGAGTGGAGTTTGCAACTGAAAAGAAACTTTGTGTTCCCAACAAGCTAGGTGAAGGATGGCTTTCACACACACTTTTCTCTCAGAACTGAGCATGTGGAGAGACGTTCGTTCATCTAGCACAAAGGGAACGGTTTTTGGAGAAACTTTTACTCTGGTCTCTCAGACTGATTCCTAGTCCCGGTTTGAAGTTCCTGCAGTTTTCACTGTGAAACCGAGTTGGAGCTAGTACCTCCCCATATATATGTATGGAGTGGAGTTTGCAACTGAAAAGAAACTTTGTGTTCCCAACAAGCTAGGTGAAGGACGGCTTTCACACACACATATCTCTCAGAACTGAGCATGTGGAGAGACGTTCGTTAATCTAGCACAAAGGGAACGGGTAGCAGGAGAAACTTATACTCTGGTCTCTCAGTCTGTTTCCTAGTGCCGGTTTGAAGTTCCTGCAGTGTTCACTGTGAAACCGAGTTGGAGCTAGTACCTCCCCATATATATGTATGGAGTGGAGTTTGCCACTGAAAAGAATCTTTGTGTTCCCAACAAGCTAGGTGAAGGACGGCTTTCACACACACTTATCTCTCAGAACTAAGCATGTGGAGAGACGTTCGTTCATCTAGCACAGATGGAACGGGTTTTAGGAGAAACTTTTACTCTGGTTTCTCAGTCTGTTTCCTAGTGCCGGTTTGAATTTCCTGCAGTTTTCACTGTGAAACTGAGTTGGAGCTAGTACCTCCCCATATATATGGATGGAGTGGAGTTTGCAACTGAAAAGAAACTTTGTTTTCCCAACAAGCTAGGTGAAGGACGGCTTTCACACGCACTTATCTCTCAGAACTGAGCATGTGGAGAGACGTTCGTTCATTTAGCACAAAGGGAACGGGTTGCAGGAGAAACTTTTACTCTGGATTCTCAGTCTGTTTCCTAGTGCCGGTTTGAAGTTCCTGCAGTTTTCACTGTGAAACTGATTTGGAGCTAGTACCTCTCCATATATATGGATGGAGTGGAGTTTGCAACTGAAAAGAAACTTTGTTTTCCCAACAAGCTAGGTGAAGGACGGCTTTCACACGCACTTATCTCTCAGAACTGAGCATGTTGAGAGACGTTCGTTCATTTAGCACAAAGGGAACGGGTTGCAGGAGAAACTTTTACTCTCGATTCTCAGTCTGTTTCCTAGTGCCGGTTTGAAGTTCCTGCAGTTTTCACTGTAAAACCGAGTTGCAGTTGGTACCTCCCCATATATATGTATGGAGTGGAGTTTGCAACTGAAAAGAAACTTTGTGTTCCCAACAAGCTAGGTGAAGGACGGCTTTCACACACACTTATCTCTCAGAACTGAGCATGTGTAGCGACGTTCGTTCATCTAGCACAAAGGAACGGGTAGCAGGAGAAACTTATACTCTGGTCTCTCAGTCTGTTTCCTAGTGCCGGTTTGAAGTTCCTGCAGTGTTCACTGTGAAACCGAGTTGGAGCTAGTACCTCCCCATATATATGTATGGAGTGGAGTTTGCAAGTGAAAAGAAACTTTGATTTCCCAACAAGCTAGGTGAAGGACGGCTTTCACACACACTTACCTCTCAGAACTGAGCATGTGGAGAGACGTTCGTTCATCTAGCACAAAGGGAATGGGTGGTAGGAGAAACTTTTACTCTGGTTTCTCAGATTGATTCCTAGTCCCGGTTTGAAGTTCCTGCAGTTTTCACTGTGAAACCGAGTTGGAGCTAGTACCTCCCCATATATATGTATGGAGTGGAGTTTGCAACTGCAAAGAATCTTTCTGTTCCCAACTAGCTAGGTGAAGGACGGCTTTCACACACACATATCTCTCAGAACTGAGCAAGTGGAGAGACGTTCGTTCATCTAGCACAAAGGGAACGGGTTGCAGGAGAAACTTTTACTCTGGTTTCTCAGTCTGTTTCCTAGTGCCGGTTTGAAGTTCCTGCAGTTTTCACTGTAAAACCGAGTTGGAGCTAGTACCTCCCCATATATATGTATGGAGTGGAGTTTGCAACTGAAAAGAAACTTTGTGTTCCCAACAAGCTAGGTGAAGGACGGCTTTCACACACACTTATCTCTCAGAACTAAGCATGTGGAGAGACGTTCGTTCATCTAGCCCAGATGGAACGGGTTTTAGGAGAAACTTTTACTCTGGTTTCTCAGTCTGTTTCCTAGTGCCGGTTTGAATTTCCTGCAGTTTTCACTGTGAAACTGATTTGGAGCTAGTACCTCCCCATATATATGGATGGAGTGGAGATTGCAACTGAAAAGAAACTTTGTTTTCCCAACAAGCTAGGTGAAGGACGGCTTTCACAGACACTTACCTCTCAGAACTGAGCATGTGGAGAGACGTTCGTTCATCTAGCACAAAGGGAATGGGTGGTAGGAGAAACTTTTACTCTGGTTTCTGAGACTGATTCCTAGTCCCGGTTTGAAGTTCCTGCAGTTTTCACTGTGAAACCGAGTTGGAGTTAGTACCTCCCCATATATATGTATTGAGTGGAGTTTGCAACTGAAAAGAAACTTTGTGTTCCCAACAAGCTAGGTGAAGGACGGCTTTCACACACACTTTTCTCTCAGAACTGAGCATGTGGAGACACGTTCGTTCATCTAGCACAAAGGGAATGGGTGGTAGGAGAAACTTTTACTCTGGTTTCTCAGACTGATTCCTAGTCCCGGTTTGAAGTTCCTGCAGTTTTCACTGTGAAACCGAGTTGGAGCTAGTACCTCCCCATATATATGTATTGAGTGGAGTTTGCAACTGAAAAGAAACTTTGTGTTCCCAACAAGCTAGGTGAAGGACGGCTTTCACACACACTTATCTCTCAGAACTGAGCATGTGGAGAGACGTTCGTTCATCTAGCACAAAGGGAACGGTTAGCAGGAGAAACTTATACTCTGGTCTCTCAGTCTGTTTCCTAGTGCCGGTTTGAAGTTCCTGCAGTGTTCACTGTGAAACCGAGTTGGAGCTAGTACCTCCCCATATATATGTATGGAGTGGAGTTTGCAACTGAAAAGAATCTTTGTGTTCCCAACAAGCTAGGTGAAGGACGGCTTTCACACACACTTATCTCTCAGAACTAAGCATGTGGAGAGACGTTCGTTCATCTAGCACAGATGGAACGGGTTTTAGGAGAAACTTTTACTCTGGTTTCTCAGTCTGTTTCCTAGTGCCGGTTTGAAGTTCCTGCATTTTTCACTGTAAAACCGAGTTGCAGCTAGTACCTCCCCATATATATGTATGGAGTGGAGTTTGCAAGTGAAAAGAAACTTTGTGTTCCCAACAAGCTAGGTGAAGGACGGCTTTCACACACACTTATCTCTCAGAACTGAGCATGTGTAGCGACGTTCGTTCATCTAGCACAAAGGAACGGGTAGCAGGAGAAACTTATACTCTGGTCTCTCATTCTGTTTCCTAGTGCCGGTTTGAAGTTCCTGCAGTGTTCACTGTGAAACCGAGTTGGAGCTAGTACCTCCCCATATATATGTATGGAGTGGAGTTTGCAAGTGAAAAGAAATTTTGATTTCCCAACAAGCTAGGTGAAGGACGGCTTTCACACACACTTACCTCTCAGAACTGAGCATGTGGAGAGACGTTCGTTCATCTAGCACAAAGGGAATGGGTGGTAGGAGAAACTTTTACTCTGGTTTCTCAGATTGATTCCTAGTCCCGGTTTGAAGTTCCTGCAGTTTTCACTGTGAAACCGAGTTGGAGCTAGTACCTCCCCATATATATGTATGGAGAGGAGTTTGCAACTGAAAAGAAACTTTGTGTTCCCAACAAGCTAGGTGAAGGACGGCTTTCACACACACTTTTCTCTCAGAACTGAGCATGTGGAGAGACGTTCGTTCATCTAGCACAAAGGGAATGGGTGGTAGGAGAAACTTTTACTCTGGTTTCTCAGACTGATTCCTAGTCCCGGTTTGAAGTTCCTGCAGTTTTCACTGTGAAACCGAGTTGGAGCTAGTACCTCCCCATATATATGTATGGAGTGGAGTTTGCAACTGAAAAGAAACTTTGTGTTCCCAACAAGCTAGGTGAAGGACGGCTTTCACACACACTTATCTCTCAGAACTGAGCATGTGGAGAGACGTTCGTTCATCTAGCACAAAGGGAATGGGTAGCAGGAGAAACTTTTACTCTGGTCTCTCAGTCTGTTTCCTAGTGCCGGTTTGAAGATCCTGCAGTGTTCACTGTAAAACCGAGTTGGAGCTAGTACCTCCCCATATATATGTATGGAGTAGAGTTTGCAAATGAAAAGAAATTTTGTGTTCCCAACAAGCTAGGTGAAGGATGGCTTTCACACACACTTATCTCTCAGAACTAAGCATGTGGAGAGACGTTCGTTCATCTAGCATAGATGGATCGGTTTGCAGGAGAAACATTTACTCTGGTTTCTCAGTCTGTTTCCTAGTGCCGGTTTGAAGTTCCTGCAGTTTTCATTGTGAAACCGAGTTGGAGCTAGTACCTCCCCATATATATGTATGGAGTGGAATTTGCAACTGAAAAGAATCTTTGTGTTCCCAACAAGCTAGGTGAAGGACGGCTTTCACACACACTTATCTCTCAGAACTGAGCATGTGGAGAGACGTTCGTTCATCTAGCACAAAGGGAACGGGTAGCAGGAGAATCTTTTACTCTGGTCTCTCAGTCTGTTTCCTAGTGCCGGTTTGAAGTTCCTGCAGTGTTCACTGTAAAACCGAGTTGGAGCTAGTATCTCCCCATATATATATGGAGTAGAGTTTGCAACTGAAAAGAAATTTTGTGTTCCCAACAAGCTAGGTGAAGGATGGCTTTCACACACACTTATCTCTCAGAACTAAGCATGTGGAGAGACGTTCGTTCATCTAGCATAGATGGAACGGTTTGCAGGAGAAACATTTACTCTGGTTTCTCAGTCTGTTTCCTAGTGCCGGTTTGAAGTTCCTGCAGTGTTCACTGTGAAACCGAGTTGGAGCTAGTACCTCCCCATATATATGTATGGAGTGGAGTTAGCAACTGAAAAGAATCTTTGTGTTCCCAACAAGCTATGTGAAGGACGGCTTTCACACACACTTATCTCTCAGAACTGAGCATGTGGAGAGACGTTCGTTCATCTAGCACAAAGGGAACGGGTAGCAGGAGAAACTTATACTCTGGTTTCTCAGTCTGTTTCCTAGTGCCGGGTTGAAGTTCCTGCAGTTTTCACTGTAAAACCGAGTTGGTGCTATTACCTCCCCATATATATGTATGGAGTGGAGTTTGCAACTGAAAAGAAACTTTGTGTTCCCAACAAGCTAGGTGAAGGACGGCTTTCACACACACTTATCTCTCAGAACTGAGCATGTGGAGAGACGTTCGTTCATCTAGCACAAAGGGAACGGGTAGCAGGAGAAACTTTTACTCTGGTCTCTCAGTCTGTTTCCTAGTGCCGGTTTGAAGTTCCTGCAGTGTTCACTGTAAAACCGAGTTGGAGGTAGTACCTCCCCATATATATGTATGGAGTAGAGTTTGCAACTGAAAAGAAATTTTGTGTTCCCAACAAGCTAGGTGAAGGATGGCTTTCACACACACTTATCTCTCAGAACTAAGCATGTGGAGAGACGTTCGTTCATCTAGCATAGATGGAACGGTTTGCAGGAGAAACATTTACTCTGGTTTCTCAGTCTGTTTCCTAGTGCCGGTTTGAAGTTCCTGCAGTTTTCATTGTGAAACCGAGTTGGAGCTAGTACCTCCCCATATATATGTATGGAGTGGAATTTGCAACTGAAAAGAATCTTTGTGTTCCCAACAAGCTAGGTGAAGGACGGCTTTCACACACACTTATCTCTCAGAACTGAGCATGTGGAGAGACGTTCGTTCATCTAGCACAAAGGGAACGGGTAGCAGGAGAAACTTTTACTCTGGTCTCTCAGTCTGTTTCCTAGTGCCGGTTTGAAGTTCCTGCAGTGTTCACTGTAAAACCGAGTTGGAGCTAGTACCTCCCCATATATATGTATGGAGTGGAGTTTGCAACTGAAAAGAAACTTTGTGTTCCCAACAAGCTAGGTGAAGGACGGCTTTCACACACACTTATCTCTCAGAACTAAGCATGTGGAGAGACGTTCGTTCATCTAGCACAGATGGAACGGTTTTAGGAGAAACTTTTACTCTGGTTTCTCAGTCTGTTTCCTAGTGCCGGTTTGAATTTCCTGCAGTTTTCACTGTGAAACTGATTTGGAGCTAGTACCTCCCCATATATATGTATGGAGTGGAGTTTGCAACTGAAAAGAAACTTTGTGTTCCCAACAAGCTAGGTGAAGGACGGCTTTCACACACACTTATCTCTCAGAACTGAGCATGTGGAGCGACGTTCGTTCATCTAGCACAAAGGGAACGGGTAGCAGGAGAAACTTATACTCTGGTCTCTCAGTCTGTTTCCTAGTGCCGGTTTGAAATTCCTGCAGTGTTCACTGTGAAACCGAGTTGGAGCTAGTACCTCCCCATATATATGTATGGAGTGGAGTTTGCAAGTGAAAAGAAACTTTGATTTCCCAACAAGCTAGGTGAAGGACGGCTTTCACACACATTTTTCTCTCAGAACTGAGCATGTGGGGAGACGTTCGTTCATCTAGCACAAAGGGAATGGGTGGTAGGAGAAACTTTTACTCTGGTTTCTCAGACTGATTCCTAGTCCCGGTTTGAAGTTCCTGCAGTTTTCACTGTGAAACCGAGTTGCAGTTGGTACCTCCCCATATATATGTATGGAGTGGAGTTTGCAACTGAAAATAAACTTTGTGTTCCCAACAAGCTAGGTGAAGGACGGCTTTCACACACACTTTTCTCTCAGAACTGAGCATGTGGAGAGACGTTCGTTCATCTAGCACAAAGGGAATGGGTGGTAGGAGAAACTTTTACTCTGGTTTCTCAGACTGATTCCTAGTCCCGGTTTGAAGTTCCTGCAGTTTTCACTGTGAAACCGAGTTGGAGCTAGTACCTCCCCATATATATGTATGGAGTGGAGTTTGCAAGTGAAAAGAAATTTTGATTTCCCAACAAGCTAGGTGAAGGACGGCTTTCACACACACTTACCTCTCAGAACTGAGCATGTGGAGAGACGTTCGTTCATCTAGCACAAAGGGAATGGGTGGTAGGAGAAACTTTTACTCTGGTTTCTCAGATTGATTCCTAGTCCCGGTTTGAAGTTCCTGCAGTTTTCACTGTGAAACCGAGTTGGAGCTAGTACCTCCCCATATATATGTATGGAGAGGAGTTTGCAACTGAAAAGAAACTTTGTGTTCCCAACAAGCTAGGTGAAGGACGGCTTTCACACACACTTTTCTCTCAGAACTGAGCATGTGGAGAGACGTTCGTTCATCTAGCACAAAGGGAATGGGTGGTAGGAGAAACTTTTACTCTGGTTTCTCAGACTGATTCCTAGTCCCGGTTTGAAGTTCCTGCAGTTTTCACTGTGAAACCGAGTTGGAGCTAGTACCTCCCCATATATATGTATGGAGTGGAGTTTGCAACTGAAAAGAAACTTTGTGTTCCCAACAAGCTAGGTGAAGGACGGCTTTCACACACACTTATCTCTCAGAACTGAGCATGTGGAGAGACGTTCGTTCATCTAGCACAAAGGGAACGGGTAGCAGGAGAAACTTTTACTCTGGTCTCTCAGTCTGTTTCCTAGTGCCGGTTTGAAGATCCTGCAGTGTTCACTGTAAAACCGAGTTGGAGCTAGTACCTCCCCATATATATGTATGGAGTAGAGTTTGCAACTGAAAAGAAATTTTGTGTTCCCAACAAGCTAGGTGAAGGATGGCTTTCACACACACTTATCTCTCAGAACTAAGCATGTGGAGAGACGTTCGTTCATCTAGCATAGATGGATCGGTTTGCAGGAGAAACATTTACTCTGGTTTCTCAGTCTGTTTCCTAGTGCCGGTTTGAAGTTCCTGCAGATTTCATTGTGAAACCGAGTTGGAGCTAGTACCTCCCCATATATATGTATGGAGTGGAATTTGCAACTGAAAAGAATCTTTGTGTTCCCAACAAGCTAGGTGAAGGACGGCTTTCACACACACTTATCTCTCAGAACTGAGCATGTGGAGAGACGTTCGTTCATCTAGCACAAAGGGAACGGGTAGCAGGAGAATCTTTTACTCTGGTCTCTCAGTCTGTTTCCTAGTGCCGGTTTGAAGTTCCTGCAGTGTTCACTGTAAAACCGAGTTGGAGCTAGTATCTCCCCATATATATATGGAGTAGAGTTTGCAACTGAAAAGAAATTTTGTGTTCCCAACAAGCTAGGTGAAGGATGGCTTTCACACACACTTATCTCTCATAACTAAGCATGTGGAGAGACGTTCGTTCATCTAGCATAGATGGAACGGTTTGCAGGAGAAACATTTACTCTGGTTTCTCAGTCTGTTTCCTAGTGCCGGTTTGAAGTTCCTGCAGTGTTCACTGTGAAACCGAGTTGGAGCTAGTACCTCCCCATATATATGTATGGAGTGGAGTTAGCAACTGAAAAGAATCTTTGTGTTCCCAACAAGCTATGTGAAGGACGGCTTTCACACACACTTATCTCTCAGAACTGAGCATGTGGAGAGACGTTCGTTCATCTAGCACAAAGGGAACGGGTAGCAGGAGAAACTTATACTCTGGTTTCTCAGTCTGTTTCCTAGTGCCGGGTTGAAGTTCCTGCAGTTTTCACTGTAAAACCGAGTTGGTGCTATTACCTCCCCATATATATGTATGGAGTGGAGTTTGCAACTGAAAAGAAACTTTGTGTTCCCAACAAGCTAGGTGAAGGACGGCTTTCACACACACTTATCTCTCAGAACTGAGCATGTGGAGAGACGTTCGTTCATCTAGCACAAAGGGAACGGGTAGCAGGAGAAACTTTTACTCTGGTCTCTCAGTCTGTTTCCTAGTGCCGGTTTGAAGTTCCTGCAGTGTTCACTGTAAAACCGAGTTGGAGCTAGTACCTCCCCATATATATGTATGGAGTAGAGTTTGCAACTGAAAAGAAATTTTGTGTTCCCAACAAGCTAGGTGAAGGATGGCTTTCACACACACTTATCTCTCAGAACTAAGCATGTGGAGAGACGTTCGTTCATCTAGCATAGATGGAACGGTTTGCAGGAGAAACATTTACTCTGGTTTCTCAGTCTGTTTCCTAGTGCCGGTTTGAAGTTCCTGCAGTTTTCATTGTGAAACCGAGTTGGAGCTAGTACCTCCCCATATATATGTATGGAGTGGAATTTGCAACTGAAAAGAATCTTTGTGTTCCCAACAAGCTAGGTGAAGGACGGCTTTCACACACACTTATCTCTCAGAACTGAGCATGTGGAGAGACGTTCGTTCATCTAGCACAAAGGGAACGGGTAGCAGGAGAAACTTTTACTCTGGTCTCTCAGTCTGTTTCCTAGTGCCGGTTTGAAGTTCCTGCAGTGTTCACTGTAAAACCGAGTTGGAGCTAGTACCTCCCCATATATATGTATGGAGTGGAGTTTGCAACTGAAAAGAAACTTTGTGTTCCCAACAAGCTAGGTGAAGGACGGCTTTCACACACACTTATCTCTCAGAACTAAGCATGTGGAGAGACGTTCGTTCATCTAGCACAGATGGAACGGTTTTAGGAGAAACTTTTACTCTGGTTTCTCAGTCTGTTTCCTAGTGCCGGTTTGAATTTCCTGCAGTTTTCACTGTGAAACTGATTTGGAGCTAGTACCTCCCCATATATATGTATGGAGTGGAGTTTGCAACTGAAAAGAAACTTTGTGTTCCCAACAAGCTAGGTGAAGGACGGCTTTCACACACACTTATCTCTCAGAACTGAGCATGTGGAGCGACGTTCGTTCATCTAGCACAAAGGGAACGGGTAGCAGGAGAAACTTATACTCTGGTCTCTCAGTCTGTTTCCTAGTGCCGGTTTGAAATTCCTGCAGTGTTCACTGTGAAACCGAGTTGGAGCTAGTACCTCCCCATATATATGTATGGAGTGGAGTTTGCAAGTGAAAAGAAACTTTGATTTCCCAACAAGCTAGGTGAAGGACGGCTTTCACACACATTTTTCTCTCAGAACTGAGCATGTGGGGAGACGTTCGTTCATCTAGCACAAAGGGAATGGGTGGTAGGAGAAACTTTTACTCTGGTTTCTCAGACTGATTCCTAGTCCCGGTTTGAAGTTCCTGCAGTTTTCACTGTGAAACCGAGTTGCAGTTGGTACCTCCCCATATATATGTATGGAGTGGAGTTTGCAACTGAAAATAAACTTTGTGTTCCCAACAAGCTAGGTGAAGGACGGCTTTCACACACACTTTTCTCTCAGAACTGAGCATGTGGAGAGACGTTCGTTCATCTAGCACAAAGGGAATGGGTGGTAGGAGAAACTTTTACTCTGGTTTCTCAGACTGATTCCTAGTCCCGGTTTGAAGTTCCTGCAGTTTTCACTGTGAAACCGAGTTGGAGCTAGTACCTCCCCATATATATGTATGGAGTGGAGTTTGCAACTGAAAAGAAACTTTGTGTTCCCAACAAGCTAGGTGAAGGACGGCTTTCACACACACTTATCTCTCAGAACTGAGCATGTGGAGAGACGTTCGTTCATCTAGCACAAAGGGAACGGTTAGCAGGAGAAACTTATACTCTGGTCTCTCAGTCTGTTTCCTAGTGCCGGTTTGAAGTTCCTGCAGTGTTCACTGTGAACCCGAGTTGGAGCTAGTACCTCCCCATATATATGTATGAAGTGGAGTTTGCAACTGAAAAGAATCTTTGTGTTCCCAACAAGCTAGGTGAAGGACGGCTTTCACACACACTTATCTCTCAGAACTGAGCATGTGGAGAGACGTTCGTTCATCTAACACAAAGGGAACGGGTAGCAGGAGAAACTTATACACTGGTCTCTCAGTCTGTTTCCTAGTGCCGGTTTGAATTTCCTGCAGTTTTCACTGTGAAACTGATTTGGAGCTAGTACCTCCCCATATATATGGATGGAGTGGAGATTGCAACTGAAAAGAAACTTTGTTTTCCCAACAAGCTAGGTGAAGGACGGCTTTCACACGCACTTATCTCTCAGAACTGAGCATGTGGAGAGACGTTCGTTCATTTAGCACAAAGGGAACGGGTTGCAGGAGAAACTTTTACTCTGGATTCTCAGTCTGTTTCCTAGTGCCGGTTTGAAGTTCCTGCAGTTTTCACTGTGAAACTGATTTGGAGCTAGTACCTCTCCATATATATGGATGGAGTGGAGTTTGCAACTGAAAAGAAACTTTGTTTTCCCAACAAGCTAGGTGAAGGACGGCTTTCACACGCACATATCTCTCAGAACTGAGCATGTTGAGAGACGTTCGTTCATTTAGCACAAAGGGAACGGGTTGCAGGAGAAAATTTTACTCTCGATTCTCAGTCTGTTTCCTAGTGCCGGTTTGAAGTTCCTGCAGTTTTCACTGTAAAACCGAGTTGCAGTTGGTACCTCCCCATATATATGTATGGAGTGGAGTTTGCAACTGAAAAGAAACTTTGTGTTCCCAACAAGCTAGGTGAAGGACGGCTTTCACACACACTTATCTCTCAGAACTGAGCATGTGTAGCGACGTTCGTTCATCTAGCACAAAGGAACGGGTAGCAGGAGAAACTTATACTCTGGTCTCTCAGTCTGTTTCCTAGTGCCGGTTTGAAGTTCCTGCAGTGTTCACTGTGAAACCGAGTTGGAGCTAGTACCTCCCCATATATATGTATGGAGTGGAGTTTGCAAGTGAAAAGAAACTTTGATTTCCCAACAAGCTAGGTGAAGGACGGCTTTCACACACACTTTTCTCTCAGAACTGAGCATGTGGAGAGACGTTCGTTCATCTAGCACAAAGGGAATGGGTGGTAGGAGAAACTTTTACTCTGGTTTCTCAGACTGATTCCTAGTCCCGGTTTGAAGTTCCTGCAGTTTTCACTGTGAAACCGAGTTGGAGCTAGTACCTCCCCATATATATGTATGGAGTGGAGTTTGCAACTGAAAAGAAACTTTGTGTTCCCAACAAGCTAGGTGAAGGACGGCTTTCACACACACTTATCTCTCAGAACTGAGCACGTGGAGAGACGTTCGTTCATCTAGCACAAAGGGAACGGGTAGCAGGAGAAACTTATACTCTGATCTCTCAGTCTGTTTCCTAGTGCCGGTTTGAAGTTCCTGCAGTGTTCACTGTGAAACCGAGTTGGAGCTAGTACCTCCCCATATATATGTATGGAGTGGAGTTTGCAACTGAAAAGAATCTTTGTGTTCCCAACAAGCTAGGTGAAGGACGGCTTTCACACACACATATCTCTCAGAACTGAGCAAGTGGAGAGACGTTCGTTCATCTAGCACAAAGGGAACGGGTAGCAGGAGAAACTTATACTCTGGTCTCTCAGTCTGTTTCCTAGTGCCGGTTTGACGTTCCTGCAGTTTTCACTGTAAAACCGAGTTGCAGTTGGTACCTCCCCATATATATGTATGGAGTGGAGTTTGCAAATGAAAAGAAACTTTGTGTTCCCAACAAGCTAGGTGAAGGACGGCTTTCACACACACTTATCTCTCAGAACTGAGCATGTGGAGCGACGTTCGTTCATCTAGCACAAAGGGAACGGGTAGCAGGAGAAACTTATACTCTGGTCTCTCAGTCTGTTTCCTAGTGCCGGTTTGAAGTTCCTGCAGTGTTCACTGTGAAACCGAGTTGGAGCTAGTACCTCCCCATATATATGTATGGAGTGGAGTTTGCAAGTGAAAAGAAACTTTGATTTCCCAACAAGCTAGGTGAAGGACGGCTTTCACACACATTTTTCTCTCAGAACTGAGCATGTGGAGAGACGTTCGTTCATCTAGCACAAAGGGAATGGGTGGTAGGAGAAACTTTTACTCTGGTTTCTCAGACTGATTCCTAGTCCCGGTTTGAAGTTCCTGCAGTTTTCACTGTGAAACCGAGTTGGAGCTAGTACCTCCCCATATATATGTATGGAGTGGAGTTTGCAACTGAAAAGAAACTTTGTGTTCCCAACAAGCTAGGTGAAGGACGGCTTTCACACACACTTTTCTCTCAGAACTGAGCATGTGGAGAGACGTTCGTTCATCTAGCACAAAGGGAATGGGTGGTAGGAGAAACTTTTACTCTGGTTTCTCAGACTGATTCCTAGTCCCGGTTTGAAGTTCCTGCATATTTCACTGTGAAACCGAGTTGGAGCTAGTACCTCCCCATATATATGTATGGAGTGGAGTTTGCAACTGAAAAGAAACTTTGTGTTCCCAACAAGCTAGGTGAAGGACGGCTTTCACACACACTTATCTCTCAGAACTGAGCATGTGGAGAGACGTTCGTTCATCTAGCACAAAGGGAACGGGTAGCAGGAGAAACTTATACTCTGATCTCTCAGTCTGTTTCCTAGTGCCGGTTTGAAGTTCCTGCAGTGTTCACTGTGAAACCGAGTTGGAGCTAGTACCTCCCCATATATATGTATGGAGTGGAGTTTGCAACTGAAAAGAATCTTTGTGTTCCCAACAAGCTAGGTGAAGGACGGCTTTCACACACACTTATCTCTCAGAACTGAGCATGTGGAGAGACGTTCGTTCATCTAACACAAAGGGAACGGGTAGCAGGAGAAACTTATACACTGGTCTCTCAGTCTGTTTCCTAGTGCCGGTTTGAAGTTCCTGCAGTGTTCACTGTGAAACCGAGTTGGAGCTAGTACCTCCCCATATATATGTATGGAGTGGAGTTTGCAACTGAAAAGAATCTTTGTGTTCCCAACAAGCTAGGTGAAGGATGGCTTTCACACACACATATCTCTCAGAACTGAGCAAGTGGAGAGACGTTCGTTCATCTAGCACAAAGGGAACGGGTTGCAGGAGAAACTTTTACTCTGGTTTCTCAGTCTGTTTCCTAGTGCCGGTTTGAAGTTCCTGCATTTTTCACTGTAAAACCGAGTTGGAGCTAGTACCTCCCCATATATATGTATGGAGTGGAGTTTGGAACTGAAAAGAAACTTTGTGTTCCCAACAAGCTAGGTGAAGGACGGCTTTCACACACACTTATCTCTCAGAACTAAGCATGTGGAGAGACGTTCGTTCATCTAGCACAGATGGAACGGGTTTTAGGAGAAACTTTTACTCTGGTTTCTCAGTCTGTTTCCTAGTGCCGGTTTGAATTTCCTGCAGTTTTCACTGTGAAACTGATTTGGAGCTAGTACCTCCCCATTTATATGGATGGAGTGGAGATTGCAACTGAAAAGAAACTTTGTTTTCCCAACAAGCTAGGTGAAGGACGGCTTTCACACGCACTTATCTCTCAGAACTGAGCATGTGGAGAGACGTTCGTTCATTTAGCACAAAGGGAACGGGTTGCAGGAGAAACTTTTACTCTGGATTCTCAGTCTGTTTCCTAGTGCCGGTTTGAAGTTCCTGCAGTTTTCACTGTGAAACTGATTTGGAGCTAGTACCTCTCCATATATATGGATGGAGTGGAGTTTGCAACTGAAAAGAAACTTTGTTTTCCCAACAAGCTAGGTGAAGGACGGCTTTCACACGCACATATCTCTCAGAACTGAGCATGTTGAGAGACGTTCGTTCATTTAGCACAAAGGGAACGGGTTGCAGGAGAAACTTTTACTCTCGATTCTCAGTCTGTTTCCTAGTGCCGGTTTGAAGTTCCTGCAGTTTTCACTGTAAAACCGAGTTGCAGTTGGTACCTCCCCATATATATGTATGGAGTGGAGTTTGCAACTGAAAAGAAACTTTGTGTTCCCAACAAGCTAGGTGAAGGACGGCTTTCACACACACTTATCTCTCAGAACTGAGCATGTGTAGCGACGTTCGTTCATCTAGCACAAAGGAACGGGTAGCAGGAGAAACTTATACTCTGGTCTCTCAGTCTGTTTCCTAGTGCCGGTTTGAAGTTCCTGCAGTGTTCACTGTGAAACCGAGTTGGAGCTAGTACCTCCCCATATATATGTATGGAGTGGAGTTTGCAAGTGAAAAGAAACTTTGATTTCCCAACAAGCTAGGTGAAGGACGGCTTTCACACACACTTTTCTCTCAGAACTGAGCATGTGGAGAGACGTTCGTTCATCTAGCACAAAGGGAATGGGTGGTAGGAGAAACTTTTACTCTGGTTTCTCAGACTGATTCCTAGTCCCGGTTTGAATTTCCTGCAGTTTTCACTGTGAAACCGAGTTGGAGCTAGTACCTCCCCATATATATGTATGGAGTGGAGTTTGCAACTGAAAAGAAACTTTGTGTTCCCAACAAGCTAGGTGAAGGACGGCTTTCACACACACTTATCTCTCAGAACTGAGCATGTGGAGAGACGTTCGTTCATCTAGCACAAAGGGAACGGGTAGCAGGAGAAACTTATACTCTGATCTCTCAGTCTGTTTCCTAGTGCCGGTTTGAAGTTCCTGCAGTGTTCACTGTTAAACCGAGTTGGAGCTAGTACCTCCCCATATATATGTATGGAGTGGAGTTTGCAACTGAAAAGAATCTTTGTGTTCCCAACAAGCTAGGTGAAGGACGGCTTTCACACACACATATCTCTCAGAACTGAGCAAGTGGAGAGACGTTCGTTCATCTAGCACAAAGGGAACGGGTAGCAGGAGAAACTTATACTCTGGTCTCTCAGTCTGTTTCCTAGTGCCGGTTTGAAGTTCCTGCAGTGTTCACTGTGAAACCGAGTTAGAGCTAGTACCTCCCCATATATATGTATGGAGTGGAGTTTGCAAGTGAAAAGAAACTTTGATTTCCCAACAAGGTAGGTGAAGGACGGCTTTCACACACACTTTTCTCTCAGAACTGAGCATGTGGAGAGACGTTCGTTCATCTAGCACAAAGGGAATGGGTGGTAGGAGAAACTTTTACTCTGGTTTCTCAGACTGATTCCTAGTCCCGGTTTGAAGTTCCTGCAGTTTTCACTGTGAAACCGAGTTGGAGCTAGTACCTCCCCATATATATGTATGGAGTGGAGTTTGCAACTGAAAAGAAACTTTGTGTTCCCAACAAGCTAGGTGAAGGACGGCTTTCACACACACTTTTCTCTCAGAACTGAGCATGTGGAGAGACGTTCGTTCATCTAGCACAAAGGGAATGGGTGGTAGGAGAAACTTTTACTCTGGTTTCTCAGACTGATTCCTAGTCCCGGTTTGAAGTTCCTGCAGTTTTCACTGTGAAACCGAGTTGGAGCTAGTACCTCCCCATATATATGTATGGAGTGGAGTTTGCAACTGAAAAGAAACTTTGTGTTCCCAACAAGCTAGGTGAAGGACGGCTTTCACACACACTTATCTCTCAGAACTGAGCATGTGGAGAGACGTTCGTTCATCTAGCACAAAGGGAACGGGTAGCAGGAGAAACTTATACTCTGGTCTCTCAGTCTGTTTCCTAGTGCCGGTTTGAAGTTCCTGCAGTGTTCACTGTGAAACCGAGTTGGAGCTAGTACCTCCCCATATATATGTATGGAGTGGAGTTTGAAACTGAAAAGAATCTTTGTGTTCCCAACAAGCTAGGTGAAGGACGGCTTTCACACACACTTATCTCTCAGAACTGAGCATGTGGAGAGACGTTCGTTCATCTAACACAAAGGGAACGGGTAGCAGGAGTAACTTATACTCTGGTCTCTCAGTCTGTTTCCTAGTGCCGGTTTGAAGTTCCTGCAGTGTTCACTGTGAAACCGAGTTGGAGCTAGTACCTCCCCATATATATGTATGGAGTGGAGTTTGCAACTGAAAAGAATCTTTGTGTTCCCAACAAGCTAGGTGAAGGACGGCTTTCACACACACATATCTCTCAGAACTGAGCAAGTGGAGAGAGGTTCGTTCATCTAGCACAAAGGGAACGGGTTGCAGGAGAAACTTTTACTCTGGTCTCTCAGTCTGTTTCCTAGTGCCGGTTTGAATTTCCTGCAGTTTTCACTGTGAAACTGATTTGGAGCTAGTACCTCCCCATATATATGGATGGAGTGGAGATTGCAACTGAAAAGAAACTTTGTTTTCCCAACAAGCTAGGTGAAGGACGGCTTTCACACGCACTTATCTCTCAGAACTGAGCATGTGGAGAGACGTTCGTTCATTTAGCACAAAGGGAACGGGTTGCAGGAGAAACTTTTACTCTGGATTCTCAGTCTGTTTCCTAGTGCCGGTTTGAAGTTCCTGCAGTTTTCACTGTAAAACCGAGTTGCAGTTGGTACCTCCCCATATATATGTATGGATTGGAGTTTGCAACTGAAAAGAAACTTTGTGTTCCCAACAAGCTAGGTGAAGGACGGCTTTCACACACACTTATCTCTCAGAACTGAGCATGTGGAGAGACGTTCGTTCATCTAGCACAAAGGGAACGGGTAGCAGGAGAAACTTATACTCTGGTCTCTCAGTCTGTATCCTAGTGCCGGTTTGAAGTTCCTGCAGTGTTCACTGTGAAACAGAGTTGGAGCTAGTACCTCCCCATATATATGTATGGAGTGGAGTTTGCAACTGAAAAGAATCTTTGTGTTCACAACAAGCTAGGTGAAGGACGGCTTTCACACACACATATCTCTCAGAACTGAGCAAGTGGAGAGACGTTCGTTCATCTAGCACAAAGGGAACGGGTTGCAGGAGAAACTTTTACTCTGGTTTCTCAGTCTGTTTCATAGTGCCGGTTTGAAGTTCCTGCAGTGTTCACTGTGAAACCGAGTTGGAGCTAGTACCTCCCCATATATATTTATGGAGTGGAGTTTGCAAGTGAAAAGAAACTTTGTGTTCCCAACAAGCTAGGTGAAGGACGGCTTTCACACACACTTATCTCTCAGAACTAAGCATGTGGAGAGACGTTCGTTCATCTAGCACAGATGGAACGGGTTTTAGGAGAAACTTTTACTCTGGTTTCTCAGTCTGTTTCCTAGTGCCGGTTTGAATTTCCTGCAGTTTTCACTGTGAAACTGAGTTGGAGCTAGTACCTCCCCATATATATGGATGGAGTGGAGTTTGCAACTGAAAAGAAACTTTGTTTTCCCAACAATCTAGGTGAAGGACGGCTTTCACACGCACTTATCTCTCAGAACTGAGCATGTGGAGAGACGTTCGTTCATTTAGCACAAAGGGAACGGGTTGCAGGAGAAACTTTTACTCTGGTTTCTCAGTCTGTTTCCTAGTGCCGGTTTGAAGTTCCTGCAGTTTTCACTGTGAAACTGATTTGGAGCTAGTACCTCTCCATATATATGGATGGAGTGGAGTTTGCAACTGAAAAGAAACTTTGTGTTCCCAACAAGCTAGGTGAAGGACGGCTTTCACACACACTTATCTCTCAGAACTGAGCATGTGTAGCGACGTTCGTTCATCTAGCACAAAGGAACGGGTAGCAGGAGAAACTTATACTCTGGTCTCTCAGTCTGTTTCCTAGTGCCGGTTTGAAGTTCCTGCAGTGTTCACTGTGAAACCGAGTTGGAGCTAGTACCTCCCCATATATATGTATGGAGTGGAGTTTGCAAGTGAAAAGAAACTTTGATTTCCCAACAAGCTAGGTGAAGGACGGCTTTCACACACACTTACCTCTCAGAACTGAGCATGTGGAGAGACGATCATTCATCTAGCACAAAGGGAATGGGTGGTAGGAGAAACTTTTACTCTGGTTTCTCAGACTGATTCCTAGTCCCGGTTTGAAGTTCCTGCAGTTTTCACTGTGAAACCGAGTTGGAGCTAGTACCTCCCCATATATATGTATGGAGTGGAGTTTGCAACTGAAAAGAAACTTTGTGTTCCCAACAAGCTAGGTGAAGGACGGCTTTCACACACACTTTTCTCTCAGAACTGAGCATGTGGAGAGACGTTCGTTCATCTAGCACAGATGGAACGGGTTTTAGGAGAAACTTTTACTCTGGTTTCTCAGTCTGTTTCCTAGTGCCGGTTTGAATTTCCTGCAGTTTTCACTGTGAAACTGAGTTGGAGCTAGTACCTCCCCATATATATGGATGGAGTGGAGTTTGCAACTGAAAAGAAACTTTGTTTTCCCAACAAGCTAGGTGAAGGACGGCTTTCACACGCACTTATCTCTCAGAACTGAGCATGTGGAGAGACGTTCGTTCATTTAGCACAAAGGGAACGGGTTGCAGGGGAAACTTTTACTCTGGATTCTCAGTCTGTTTCCTAGTGCCGGTTTGAAGTTCCTGCAGTTTTCACTGTAAAACCGAGTTGCAGTTGGTACCTCCCCATATATATGTATGGAGTGGAGTTTGCAACTGAAAAGAAACTTTGTGTTCCCAACAAGCTAGGTGAAGGACGGCTTTCACACACACTTATCTCTCAGAACTGAGCATGTGGAGAGACGTTCGTTCATCTAGCACAAAGGGAACGGGTAGAAGGAGAAACTTATACTCTGGTCTCTCAGTCTGTTTCCTAGTGCCGGTTTGAAGTTCCTGCAGTGTTCACTGTGAAACCGAGTTGGAGCTAGTACCTCCCCATATATATGTATGGAGTGGAGTTTGCAAGTGAAAAGAAACTTTGATTTCCCAACAAGCTAGGTGAAGGACGGCTTTCACACACACTTATCTCTCAGAACTAAGCATGTGGAGAGACGTTCGTTCATCTAGCCCAGATGGAACGGGTTTTAGGAGAAACTTTTACTCTGGCTTCTCAGTCTGTTTCCTAGTGCCGGTTTGAAGTTCCTGCAGTTTTCACAGTAAAACCGAGTAGGAGCTAGTACCTCCCCATATATATGTATGGAGTGGAGTTTGCAATTGAAAACAAACTTTGTGTTCCCAACAAGCTAGGTGAAGGAAGGCTTTCACACACACTTATCTCTCAGAACTGAGCATGTGGAGAGACGTTCGTTCATTTAGCACAAAGGGAACGGGTTGCAGGAGAAACTTTTACTCTGGTTTCTCAGTCTGTTTCCTAGTGCCGGTTTGAAGTTCCTGCAGTTTTCACTGTGAAACTGATTTGGAGCTAGTACCTCTCCATATATATGGATGGAGTGGAGTTTGCAACTGAAAAGAAACTTTGTGTTCCCAACAAGCTAGGTGAAGGACGGCTTTCACACACACTTATCTCTCAGAACTGAGCATGTGTAGCAACGTTCGTTCATCTAGCACAAAGGAACGGGTAGCAGGAGAAACTTATACTCTGGTCTCTCAGTCTGTTTCCTAGTGCCGGTTTGAAGTTCCTGCAGTGTTCACTGTGAAACCGAGTTGGAGCTAGTACCTCCCCATATATATGTATGGAGTGGAGTTTGCAAGTGAAAAGAAACTTTGATTTCCCAACAAGCTAGGTGAAGGACGGCTTTCACACACACTTACCTCTCAGAACTGAGCATGTGGAGAGACGATCATTCATCTAGCACAAAGGGAATGGGTGGTAGGAGAAACTTTTACTCTGGTTTCTCAGACTGATTCCTAGTCCCGGTTTGAAGTTCCTGCAGTTTTCACTGTGAAACCGAGTTGGAGCTAGTACCTCCCCATATATATGTATGGAGTGGAGTTTGCAACTGAAAAGAAACTTTGTGTTCCCAACAAGCTAGGTGAAGGACGGCTTTCACACACACTTTTCTCTCAGAACTGAGCATGTGGAGAGACGTTCGTTCATCTAGCACAAAGGGAATGGGTGGTAGGAGAAACTTTTACTCTGGTTTCTCAGACTGATTCCTAGTCCCGGTTTGAAGTTCCTGCAGTTTTCACTGTGAAACCGAGTTGGAGCTAGTACCTCCCCATATATATGTATGGAGTGGAGTTTGCAACTGAAAAGAAACTTTGTGTTCCCAACAAGCTAGGTGAAGGACGGCTTTCACACACACTTATCTCTCAGAACTGAGCATGTGGAGAGACGTTCGTTCATCTAGCACAAAGGGAACGGGTAGCAGGAGAAACTTATACTCTGGTCTCTCAGTCTGTTTCCTAGTGCCGGTTTGAAGTTCCTGCAGTGTTCACTGTGAAACCGAGTTGGAGCTAGTACCTCCCCATATATATGTATGGAGTGGAGTTTGCAACTGAAAAGAATCTTTGTGTTCCCAACAAGCTAGGTGAAGGACGGCTTTCACACACACTTATCTCTCAGAACTGAGCATGTGGAGAGACGTTCGTTCATCTAACACAAAGGGAACGGGTAGCAGGAGTAACTTATACTCTGGTCTCTCAGTCTGTTTCCTAGTGCCGGTTTGAAGTTCCTGCAGTGTTCACTGTGAAACCGAGTTGGAGCTAGTACCTCCCCATATATATGTATGGAGTGGAGTTTGCAACTGAAAAGAATCTTTGTGTTCCCAACAAGCTAGGTGAAGGACGGCTTTCACACACACATATCTCTCAGAACTGAGCAAGTGGAGAGACGTTCGTTCATCTAGCACAAAGGGAACGGGTTGCAGGAGAAACTTTTACTCTGGTCTCTCAGTCTGTTTCCTAGTGCCGGTTTGAATTTCCTGCAGTTTTCACTGTGAAACTGATTTGGAGCTAGTACCTCCCCATATATATGGATGGAGTGGAGATTGCAACTGAAAAGAAACTTTGTTTTCCCAACAAGCTAGGTGAAGGACGGCTTTCACACGCACTTATCTCTCAGAACTGAGCATGTGGAGAGACGTTCGTTCATTTAGCACAAAGGGAACGGGTTGCAGGAGAAACTTTTACTCTGGATTCTCAGTCTGTTTCCTAGTGCCGGTTTGAAGTTCCTGCAGTTTTCACTGTAAAACCGAGTTGCAGTTGGTACCTCCCCATATATATGTATGGATTGGAGTTTGCAACTGAAAAGAAACTTTGTGTTCCCAACAAGCTAGGTGAAGGACGGCTTTCACACACACTTATCTCTCAGAACTGAGCATGTGGAGAGACGTTCGTTCATCTAGCACAAAGGGAACGGGTAGCAGGAGAAACTTATACTCTGGTCTCTCAGTCTGTATCCTAGTGCCGGTTTGAAGTTCCTGCAGTGTTCACTGTGAAACAGAGTTGGAGCTAGTACCTCCCCATATATATGTATGGAGTGGAGTTTGCAACTGAAAAGAATCTTTGTGTTCACAACAAGCTAGGTGAAGGACGGCTTTCACACACACATATCTCTCAGAACTGAGCAAGTGGAGAGACGTTCGTTCATCTAGCACAAAGGGAACGGGTTGCAGGAGAAACTTTTACTCTGGTTTCTCAGTCTGTTTCATAGTGCCGGTTTGAAGTTCCTGCAGTGTTCACTGTGAAACCGAGTTGGAGCTAGTACCTCCCCATATATATGTATGGAGTGGAGTTTGCAAGTGAAAAGAAACTTTGTGTTCCCAACAAGCTAGGTGAAGGACGGCTTTCACACACACTTATCTCTCAGAACTAAGCATGTGGAGAGACGTTCGTTCATCTAGCACAGATGGAACGGGTTTTAGGAGAAACTTTTACTCTGGTTTCTCAGTCTGTTTCCTAGTGCCGGTTTGAATTTCCTGCAGTTTTCACTGTGAAACTGAGTTGGAGCTAGTACCTCCCCATATATATGGATGGAGTGGAGTTTGCAACTGAAAAGAAACTTTGTTTTCCCAACAATCTAGGTGAAGGACGGCTTTCACACGCACTTATCTCTCAGAACTGAGCATGTGGAGAGACGTTCGTTCATTTAGCACAAAGGGAACGGGTTGCAGGAGAAACTTTTACTCTGGTTTCTCAGTCTGTTTCCTAGTGCCGGTTTGAAGTTCCTGCAGTTTTCACTGTGAAACTGATTTGGAGCTAGTACCTCTCCATATATATGGATGGAGTGGAGTTTGCAACTGAAAAGAAACTTTGTGTTCCCAACAAGCTAGGTGAAGGACGGCTTTCACACACACTTATCTCTCAGAACTGAGCATGTGTAGCGACGTTCGTTCATCTAGCACAAAGGAACGGGTAGCAGGAGAAACTTATACTCTGGTCTCTCAGTCTGTTTCCTAGTGCCGGTTTGAAGTTCCTGCAGTGTTCACTGTGAAACCGAGTTGGAGCTAGTACCTCCCCATATATATGTATGGAGTGGAGTTTGCAAGTGAAAAGAAACTTTGATTTCCCAACAAGCTAGGTGAAGGACGGCTTTCACACACACTTACCTCTCAGAACTGAGCATGTGGAGAGACGATCATTCATCTAGCACAAAGGGAATGGGTGGTAGGAGAAACTTTTACTCTGGTTTCTCAGACTGATTCCTAGTCCCGGTTTGAAGTTCCTGCAGTTTTCACTGTGAAACCGAGTTGGAGCTAGTACCTCCCCATATATATGTATGGAGTGGAGTTTGCAACTGAAAAGAAACTTTGTGTTCCCAACAAGCTAGGTGAAGGACGGCTTTCACACACACTTTTCTCTCAGAACTGAGCATGTGGAGAGACGTTCGTTCATCTAGCACAGATGGAACGGGTTTTAGGAGAAACTTTTACTCTGGTTTCTCAGTCTGTTTCCTAGTGCCGGTTTGAATTTCCTGCAGTTTTCACTGTGAAACTGAGTTGGAGCTAGTACCTCCCCATATATATGGATGGAGTGGAGTTTGCAACTGAAAAGAAACTTTGTTTTCCCAACAAGCTAGGTGAAGGACGGCTTTCACACGCACTTATCTCTCAGAACTGAGCATGTGGAGAGACGTTCGTTCATTTAGCACAAAGGGAACGGGTTGCAGGGGAAACTTTTACTCTGGATTCTCAGTCTGTTTCCTAGTGCCGGTTTGAAGTTCCTGCAGTTTTCACTGTAAAACCGAGTTGCAGTTGGTACCTCCCCATATATATGTATGGAGTGGAGTTTGCAACTGAAAAGAAACTTTGTGTTCCCAACAAGCTAGGTGAAGGACGGCTTTCACACACACTTATCTCTCAGAACTGAGCATGTGGAGAGACGTTCGTTCATCTAGCACAAAGGGAACGGGTAGAAGGAGAAACTTATACTCTGGTCTCTCAGTCTGTTTCCTAGTGCCGGTTTGAAGTTCCTGCAGTGTTCACTGTGAAACCGAGTTGGAGCTAGTACCTCCCCATATATATGTATGGAGTGGAGTTTGCAAGTGAAAAGAAACTTTGATTTCCCAACAAGCTAGGTGAAGGACGGCTTTCACACACACTTATCTCTCAGAACTAAGCATGTGGAGAGACGTTCGTTCATCTAGCCCAGATGGAACGGGTTTTAGGAGAAACTTTTACTCTGGCTTCTCAGTCTGTTTCCTAGTGCCGGTTTGAAGTTCCTGCAGTTTTCACAGTAAAACCGAGTAGGAGCTAGTACCTCCCCATATATATGTATGGAGTGGAGTTTGCAATTGAAAACAAACTTTGTGTTCCCAACAAGCTAGGTGAAGGAAGGCTTTCACACACACTTATCTCTCAGAACTGAGCATGTGGAGAGACGTTCGTTCATTTAGCACAAAGGGAACGGGTTGCAGGAGAAACTTTTACTCTGGTTTCTCAGTCTGTTTCCTAGTGCCGGTTTGAAGTTCCTGCAGTTTTCACTGTGAAACTGATTTGGAGCTAGTACCTCTCCATATATATGGATGGAGTGGAGTTTGCAACTGAAAAGAAACTTTGTGTTCCCAACAAGCTAGGTGAAGGACGGCTTTCACACACACTTATCTCTCAGAACTGAGCATGTGTAGCGACGTTCGTTCATCTAGCACAAAGGAACGGGTAGCAGGAGAAACTTATACTCTGGTCTCTCAGTCTGTTTCCTAGTGCCGGTTTGAAGTTCCTGCAGTGTTCACTGTGAAACCGAGTTGGAGCTAGTACCTCCCCATATATATGTATGGAGTGGAGTTTGCAAGTGAAAAGAAACTTTGATTTCCCAACAAGCTAGGTGAAGGACGGCTTTCACACACACTTACCTCTCAGAACTGAGCATGTGGAGAGACGATCATTCATCTAGCACAAAGGGAATGGGTGGTAGGAGAAACTTTTACTCTGGTTTCTCAGACTGATTCCTAGTCCCGGTTTGAAGTTCCTGCAGTTTTCACTGTGAAACCGAGTTGGAGCTAGTACCTCCCCATATATATGTATGGAGTGGAGTTTGCAACTGAAAAGAAACTTTGTGTTCCCAACAAGCTAGGTGAAGGACGGCTTTCACACACACTTTTCTCTCAGAACTGAGCATGTGGAGAGACGTTCGTTCATCTAGCACAAAGGGAATGGGTGGTAGGAGAAACTTTTACTCTGGTTTCTCAGACTGATTCCTAGTCCCGGTTTGAAGTTCCTGCATATTTCACTGTGAAACCGAGTTGGAGCTAGTACCTCCCCATATATATGTATGGAGTGGAGTTTGCAACTGAAAAGAAACTTTGTGTTCCCAACAAGCTAGGTGAAGGACGGCTTTCACACACACTTATCTCTCAGAACTGAGCATGTGGAGAGACGTTCGTTCATCTAGCACAAAGGGAACGGGTAGCAGGAGAAACTTATACTCTGGTCTCTCAGTCTGTTTCCTAGTGCCGGTTTGAAGTTCCTGCAGTTTTCACTGTAAAACCGAGTTGGAGCTAGTACCTCCCCATATATATGTATGGAGTGGAGTTTGCAACTGAAAAGAAACTTTGTGTTCCCAACAAGCTAGGTGAAGGACGGCTTTCACACACACTTATCTCTCAGAACTAAGCATGTGGAGAGACGTTCGTTCATCTAGCACAGATGGAACGGGTTTTAGGAGAAACTTTTACTCTGGTTTCTCAGTCTGTTTCCTAGTGCCGGTTTGAATTTCCTGCAGTTTTCACTGTGAAACTGAGTTGGAGCTAGTACCTCCCCATATATATGGATGGAGTGGAGTTTGCAACTGAAAAGAAACTTTGTTTTCCCAACAAGCTAGGTGAAGGACGGCTTTCACACGCACTTATCTCTCAGAACTGAGCATGTGGAGAGACGTTCGTTCATTTAGCACAAAGGGAACGGGTTGCAGGGGAAACTTTTACTCTGGATTCTCAGTCTGTTTCCTAGTGCCGGTTTGAAGTTCCTGCAGTTTTCACTGTAAAACCGAGTTGCAGTTGGTACCTCCCCATATATATGTATGGAGTGGAGTTTGCAACTGAAAAGAAACTTTGTGTTCCCAACAAGCTAGGTGAAGGACGGCTTTCACACACACTTATCTCTCAGAACTGAGCATGTGGAGAGACGTTCGTTCATCTAGCACAAAGGGAACGGGTAGAAGGAGAAACTTATACTCTGGTCTCTCAGTCTGTTTCCTAGTGCCGGTTTGAAGTTCCTGCAGTGTTCACTGTGAAACCGAGTTGGAGCTAGTACCTCCCCATATATATGTATGGAGTGGAGTTTGCAAGTGAAAAGAAACTTTGATTTCCCAACAAGCTAGGTGAAGGACGGCTTTCACACACACTTATCTCTCAGAACTGAGCATGTGGAGAGACGTTCGTTCATTTAGCACAAAGGGAACGGGTTGCAGGAGAAACTTTTACTCTGGTTTCTCAGTCTGTTTCCTAGTGCCGGTTTGAAGTTCCTGCAGTTTTCACTGTGAAACTGATTTGGAGCTAGTACCTCTCCATATATATGGATGGAGTGGAGTTTGCAACTGAAAAGAAACTTTGTGTTCCCAACAAGCTAGGTGAAGGACGGCTTTCACACACACTTATCTCTCAGAACTGAGCATGTGTAGCGACGTTCGTTCATCTAGCACAAAGGAACGGGTAGCAGGAGAAACTTATACTCTGGTCTCTCAGTCTGTTTCCTAGTGCCGGTTTGAAGTTCCTGCAGTGTTCACTGTGAAACCGAGTTGGAGCTAGTACCTCCCCATATATATGTATGGAGTGGAGTTTGCAAGTGAAAAGAAACTTTGATTTCCCAACAAGCTAGGTGAAGGACGGCTTTCACACACACTTACCTCTCAGAACTGAGCATGTGGAGAGACGATCATTCATCTAGCACAAAGGGAATGGGTGGTAGGAGAAACTTTTACTCTGGTTTCTCAGACTGATTCCTAGTCCCGGTTTGAAGTTCCTGCAGTTTTCACTGTGAAACCGAGTTGGAGCTAGTACCTCCCCATATATATGTATGGAGTGGAGTTTGCAACTGAAAAGAAACTTTGTGTTCCCAACAAGCTAGGTGAAGGACGGCTTTCACACACACTTTTCTCTCAGAACTGAGCATGTGGAGAGACGTTCGTTCATCTAGCACAAAGGGAATGGGTGGTAGGAGAAACTTTTACTCTGGTTTCTCAGACTGATTCCTAGTCCCGGTTTGAAGTTCCTGCATATTTCACTGTGAAACCGAGTTGGAGCTAGTACCTCCCCATATATATGTATGGAGTGGAGTTTGCAACTGAAAAGAAACTTTGTGTTCCCAACAAGCTAGGTGAAGGACGGCTTTCACACACACTTATCTCTCAGAACTGAGCATGTGGAGAGACGTTCGTTCATCTAGCACAAAGGGAACGGGTAGCAGGAGAAACTTATACTCTGGTCTCTCAGTCTGTTTCCTAGTGCCGGTTTGAAGTTCCTGCAGTTTTCACTGTAAAACCGAGTTGGAGCTAGTACCTCCCCATATATATGTATGGAGTGGAGTTTGCAACTGAAAAGAAACTTTGTGTTCCCAACAAGCTAGGTGAAGGACGGCTTTCACACACACTTATCTCTCAGAACTAAGCATGTGGAGAGACGTTCGTTCATCTAGCACAGATGGAACGGGTTTTAGGAGAAACTTTTACTCTGGTTTCTCAGTCTTTTTCCTAGTGCCGGTTTGAATTTCCTGCAGTTTTCACTGTGAAACTGAGTTGGAGCTAGTACCTCCCCATATATATGGATGGAGTGGAGTTTGCAACTGAAAAGAAACTTTGTTTTCCCAACAAGCTAGGTGAAGGACGGCTTTCACACGCACTTATCTCTCAGAACTGAGCATGTGGAGAGACGTTCGTTCATTTAGCACAAAGGGAACGGGTTGCAGGGGAAACTTTTACTCTGGATTCTCAGTCTGTTTCCTAGTGCCGGTTTGAAGTTCCTGCAGTTTTCACTGTAAAACCGAGTTGCAGTTGGTACCTCCCCATATATATGTATGGAGTGGAGTTTGCAACTGAAAAGAAACTTTGTGTTCCCAACAAGCTAGGTGAAGGACGGCTTTCACACACACTTATCTCTCAGAACTGAGCATGTGGAGAGACGTTCGTTCATCTAGCACAAAGGGAACGGGTAGAAGGAGAAACTTATACTCTGGTCTCTCAGTCTGTTTCCTAGTGCCGGTTTGAAGTTCCTGCAGTGTTCACTGTGAAACCGAGTTGGAGCTAGTACCTCCCCATATATATGTATGGAGTGGAGTTTGCAAGTGAAAAGAAACTTTGATTTCCCAACAAGCTAGGTGAAGGACGGCTTTCACACACACTTATCTCTCAGAACTGAGCATGTGGAGAGACGTTCGTTCATTTAGCACAAAGGGAACGGGTTGCAGGAGAAACTTTTACTCTGGTTTCTCAGTCTGTTTCCTAGTGCCGGTTTGAAGTTCCTGCAGTTTTCACTGTGAAACTGATTTGGAGCTAGTACCTCTCCATATATATGGATGGAGTGGAGTTTGCAACTGAAAAGAAACTTTGTGTTCCCAACAAGCTAGGTGAAGGACGGCTTTCACACACACTTATCTCTCAGAACTGAGCATGTGTAGCGACGTTCGTTCATCTAGCACAAAGGAACGGGTAGCAGGAGAAACTTATACTCTGGTCTCTCAGTCTGTTTCCTAGTGCCGGTTTGAAGTTCCTGCAGTGTTCACTGTGAAACCGAGTTGGAGCTAGTACC
Source organism: Camelus bactrianus (assembly GCF_048773025.1). Lineage (NCBI taxonomy): Eukaryota > Metazoa > Chordata > Mammalia > Artiodactyla > Camelidae > Camelus > Camelus bactrianus. The sequence continues at coordinate 47,271,796 of NC_133558.1, read as the reverse complement.
TCCCCATATATATGTATGGAGTGGAGTTTGCAAGTGAAAAGAAACTTTGATTTCCCAACAAGCTAGGTGAAGGACGGCTTTCACACACACTTACCTCTCAGAACTGAGCATGTGGAGAGACGATCATTCATCTAGCACAAAGGGAATGGGTGGTAGGAGAAACTTTTACTCTGGTTTCTCAGACTGATTCCTAGTCCCGGTTTGAAGTTCCTGCAGTTTTCACTGTGAAACCGAGTTGGAGCTAGTACCTCCCCATATATATGTATGGAGTGGAGTTTGCAACTGAAAAGAAACTTTGTGTTCCCAACAAGCTAGGTGAAGGACGGCTTTCACACACACTTTTCTCTCAGAACTGAGCATGTGGAGAGACGTTCGTTCATCTAGCACAAAGGGAATGGGTGGTAGGAGAAACTTTTACTCTGGTTTCTCAGACTGATTCCTAGTCCCGGTTTGAAGTTCCTGCATATTTCACTGTGAAACCGAGTTGGAGCTAGTACCTCCCCATATATATGTATGGAGTGGAGTTTGCAACTGAAAAGAAACTTTGTGTTCCCAACAAGCTAGGTGAAGGACGGCTTTCACACACACTTATCTCTCAGAACTGAGCATGTGGAGAGACGTTCGTTCATCTAGCACAAAGGGAACGGGTAGCAGGAGAAACTTATACTCTGGTCTCTCAGTCTGTTTCCTAGTGCCGGTTTGAAGTTCCTGCAGTTTTCACTGTAAAACCGAGTTGGAGCTAGTACCTCCCCATATATATGTATGGAGTGGAGTTTGCAACTGAAAAGAAACTTTGTGTTCCCAACAAGCTAGGTGAAGGACGGCTTTCACACACACTTATCTCTCAGAACTAAGCATGTGGAGAGACGTTCGTTCATCTAGCACAGATGGAACGGGTTTTAGGAGAAACTTTTACTCTGGTTTCTCAGTCTTTTTCCTAGTGCCGGTTTGAATTTCCTGCAGTTTTCACTGTGAAACTGAGTTGGAGCTAGTACCTCCCCATATATATGGATGGAGTGGAGTTTGCAACTGAAAAGAAACTTTGTTTTCCCAACAAGCTAGGTGAAGGACGGCTTTCACACGCACTTATCACTCAGAACTGAGCATGTGGAGAGACGTTCGTTCATTTAGCACAAAGGGAACGGGTTGCAGGGGAAACTTTTACTCTGGATTCTCAGTCTGTTTCCTAGTGCCGGTTTGAAGTTCCTGCAGTTTTCACTGTAAAACCGAGTTGCAGTTGGTACCTCCCCATATATATGTATGGAGTGGAGTTTGCAACTGAAAAGAAACTTTGTGTTCCCAACAAGCTAGGTGAAGGACGGCTTTCACACACACTTATCTCTCAGAACTGAGCATGTGGAGAGACGTTCGTTCATCTAGCACAAAGGGAACGGGTAGAAGGAGAAACTTATACTCTGGTCTCTCAGTCTGTTTCCTAGTGCCGGTTTGAAGTTCCTGCAGTGTTCACTGTGAAACCGAGTTGGAGCTAGTACCTCCCCATATATATGTATGGAGTGGAGTTTGCAAGTGAAAAGAAACTTTGATTTCCCAACAAGCTAGGTGAAGGACGGCTTTCACACACACTTATCTCTCAGAACTAAGCATGTGGAGAGACGTTCGTTCATCTAGCCCAGATGGAACGGGTTTTAGGAGAAACTTTTACTCTGGCTTCTCAGTCTGTTTCCTAGTGCCGGTTTGAAGTTCCTGCAGTTTTCACAGTAAAACCGAGTAGGAGCTAGTACCTCCCCATATATATGTATGGAGTGGAGTTTGCAATTGAAAACAAACTTTGTGTTCCCAACAAGCTAGGTGAAGGAAGGCTTTCACACACACTTATCTCTCAGAACTGAGCATGTGGAGAGACGTTCGTTCATTTAGCACAAAGGGAACGGGTTGCAGGAGAAACTTTTACTCTGGTTTCTCAGTCTGTTTCCTAGTGCCGGTTTGAAGTTCCTGCAGTTTTCACTGTGAAACTGATTTGGAGCTAGTACCTCTCCATATATATGGATGGAGTGGAGTTTGCAACTGAAAAGAAACTTTGTGTTCCCAACAAGCTAGGTGAAGGACGGCTTTCACACACACTTATCTCTCAGAACTGAGCATGTGTAGCGACGTTCGTTCATCTAGCACAAAGGAACGGGTAGCAGGAGAAACTTATACTCTGGTCTCTCAGTCTGTTTCCTAGTGCCGGTTTGAAGTTCCTGCAGTGTTCACTGTGAAACCGAGTTGGAGCTAGTACCTCCCCATATATATGTATGGAGTGGAGTTTGCAAGTGAAAAGAAACTTTGATTTCCCAACAAGCTAGGTGAAGGACGGCTTTCACACACACTTATCTCTCAGAACTGAGCATGTGGAGAGACGATCATTCATCTAGCACAAAGGGAATGGGTGGTAGGAGAAACTTTTACTCTGGTTTCTCAGACTGATTCCTAGTCCCGGTTTGAAGTTCCTGCAGTTTTCACTGTGAAACCGAGTTGGAGCTAGTACCTCCCCATATATATGTATGGAGTGGAGTTTGCAACTGAAAAGAAACTTTGTGTTCCCAACAAGCTAGGTGAAGGACGGCTTTCACACACACTTTTCTCTCAGAACTGAGCATGTGGAGAGACGTTCGTTCATCTAGCACAAAGGGAATGGGTGGTAGGAGAAACTTTTACTCTGGTTTCTCAGACTGATTCCTAGTCCCGGTTTGAAGTTCCTGCAGTTTTCACTGTGAAACCGAGTTGGAGCTAGTACCTCCCCATATATATGTATGGAGTGGAGTTTGCAACTGAAAAGAAACTTTGTGTTCCCAACAAGCTAGGTGAAGGACGGCTTTCACACACACTTATCTCTCAGAACTGAGCATGTGGAGAGACGTTCGTTCATCTAGCACAAAGGGAACGGGTAGCAGGAGAAACTTATACTCTGGTCTCTCAGTCTGTTTCCTAGTGCCGGTTTGAAGTTCCTGCAGTTTTCACTGTAAAACCGAGTTGGAGCTAGTACCTCCCCATATATATGTATGGAGTGGAGTTTGCAACTGAAAAGAAACTTTGTGTTCCCAACAAGCTAGGTGAAGGACGGCTTTCACACACACTTATCTCTCAGAACTAAGCATGTGGAGAGACGTTCGTTCATCTAGCACAGATGGAACGGGTTTTAGGAGAAACTTTTACTCTGGTTTCTCAGTCTGTTTCCTAGTGCCGGTTTGAATTTCCTGCAGTTTTCACTGTGAAACTGAGTTGGAGCTAGTACCTCCCCATATATATGGATGGAGTGGAGTTTGCAACTGAAAAGAAACTTTGTTTTCCCAACAAGCTAGGTGAAGGACGGCTTTCACACGCACTTATCTCTCAGAACTGAGCATGTGGAGAGACGTTCGTTCATTTAGCACAAAGGGAACGGGTTGCAGGGGAAACTTTTACTCTGGATTCTCAGTCTGTTTCCTAGTGCCGGTTTGAAGTTCCTGCAGTTTTCACTGTAAAACCGAGTTGCAGTTGGTACCTCCCCATATATATGTATGGAGTGGAGTTTGCAACTGAAAAGAAACTTTGTGTTCCCAACAAGCTAGGTGAAGGACGGCTTTCACACACACTTATCTCTCAGAACTGAGCATGTGGAGAGACGTTCGTTCATCTAGCACAAAGGGAACGGGTAGAAGGAGAAACTTATACTCTGGTCTCTCAGTCTGTTTCCTAGTGCCGGTTTGAAGTTCCTGCAGTGTTCACTGTGAAACCGAGTTGGAGCTAGTACCTCCCCATATATATGTATGGAGTGGAGTTTGCAAGTGAAAAGAAACTTTGATTTCCCAACAAGCTAGGTGAAGGACGGCTTTCACACACACTTATCTCTCAGAACTAAGCATGTGGAGAGACGTTCGTTCATCTAGCCCAGATGGAACGGGTTTTAGGAGAAACTTTTACTCTGGCTTCTCAGTCTGTTTCCTAGTGCCGGTTTGAAGTTCCTGCAGTTTTCACAGTAAAACCGAGTAGGAGCTAGTACCTCCCCATATATATGTATGGAGTGGAGTTTGCAATTGAAAACAAACTTTGTGTTCCCAACAAGCTAGGTGAAGGAAGGCTTTCACACACACTTATCTCTCAGAACTGAGCATGTGGAGAGACGTTCGTTCATCTAGCACAAAGGGAATGGGTGGTAGGAGAAACTTTTACTCTGGTTTCTCAGACTGATTCCTAGTCCCGGTTTGAAGTTCCTGCAGTTTTCACTGTGAAACCGAGTTGGAGCTAGTACCTCCCCATATATATGTATGGAGTGGAGTTTGCAACTGAAAAGAAACTTTGTGTTCCCAACAAGCTAGGTGAAGGACGGCTTTCACACACACTTATCTCTCAGAACTGAGCATGTGGAGAGACGTTCGTTCATCTAGCACAAAGGGAACGGGTAGCAGGAGAAACTTATACTCTGGTCTCTCAGTCTGTTTCCTAGTGCCGGTTTGAAGTTCCTGCAGTGTTCACTGTGAAACCGAGTTGGAGCTAGTACCTCCCCATATATATGTATGGAGTGGAGTTTGCAACTGCAAAGAATCTTTCTGTTCCCAACTAGCTAGGTGAAGGACGTCTTTCACACACACATATCTCTCAGAACTGAGCAAGTGGAGAGACGTTCGTTCATCTAGCACAAAGGGAACGGGTTGCAGGAGAAACTTTTACTCTGGTTTCTCAGTCTGTTTCCTAGTGCCGGTTTGAAGTTCCTGCAGTTTTCACTGTAAAACCGAGTTGGAGCTAGTACCTCCCCATATATATGTATGGAGTGGAGTTTGCAACTGAAAAGAAACTTTGTGTTCCCAACAAGCTAGGTGAAGGACGGCTTTCACACACACTTATCTCTCAGAACTAAGCATGTGGAGAGACGTTCGTTCATCTAGCCCAGATGGAACGGGTTTTAGGAGAAACTTTTACTCTGGTTTCTCAGTCTGTTTCCTAGTGCCGGTTTGAATTTCCTGCAGTTTTCACTGTGAAACTGATTTGGAGCTAGTACCTCCCCATATATATGGATGGAGTGGAGATTGCAACTGAAAAGAAACTTTGTTTTCCCAACAAGCTAGGTGAAGGACGGCTTTCACACACACTTACCTCTCAGAACTGAGCATGTGGAGAGACGTTCGTTCATCTAGCACAAAGGGAATGGGTGGTAGGAGAAACTTTTACTCTGGTTTCTGAGACTGATTCCTAGTCCCGGTTTGAAGTTCCTGCAGTTTTCACTGTGAAACCGAGTTGGAGTTAGTACCTCCCCATATATATGTATGGAGTGGAGTTTGCAACTGAAAAGAAACTTTGTGTTCCCAACAAGCTAGGTGAAGGACGGCTTTCACACACACTTTTCTCTCAGAACTGAGCATGTGGAGAGACGTTCGTTCATCTAGCACAAAGGGAACGGTTTTAGGAGAAACTTTTACTCTGGTCTCTCAGACTGATTCCTAGTCCCGGTTTGAAGTTCCTGCAGTTTTCACTGTGAAACCGAGTTGGAGCTAGTACCTCCCCATATATATGTATGGAGTGGAGTTTGCAACTGAAAAGAAACTTTGTGTTCCCAACAAGCTAGGTGAAGGACGGCTTTCACACACACTTATCTCTCAGAACTGAGCATGTGGAGAGACGTTCGTTAATCTAGCACAAAGGGAACGGGTAGCAGGAGAAACTTATACTCTGGTCTCTCAGTCTGTTTCCTAGTGCCGGTTTGAAGTTCCTGCAGTGTTCACTGTGAAACTGAGTTGGAGCTAGTACCTCCCCATATATATGGATGGAGTGGAGTTTGCAACTGAAAAGAAACTTTGTTTTCCCAACAAGCTAGGTGAAGGACGGCTTTCACACGCACTTATCTCTCAGAACTGAGCATGTGGAGAGACGTTCGTTCATTTAGCACAAAGGGAACGGGTTGCAGGAGAAACTTTTACTCTGGATTCTCAGTCTGTTTCCTAGTGCCGGTTTGAAGTTCCTGCAGTTTTCACTGTGAAACTGATTTGGAGCTAGTACCTCTCCATATATATGGATGGAGTGGAGTTTGCAACTGAAAAGAAACTTTGTTTTCCCAACAAGCTAGGTGAAGGACGGCTTTCACACGCACTTATCTCTCAGAACTGAGCATGTTGAGAGACGTTCGTTCATTTAGCACAAAGGGAACGGGTTGCAGGAGAAACTTTTACTCTCGATTCTCAGTCTGTTTCCTAGTGCCGGTTTGAAGTTCCTGCAGTTTTCACTGTAAAACCGAGTTGCAGTTGGTACCTCCCCATATATATGTATGGAGTGGAGTTTGCAACTGAAAAGAAACTTTGTGTTCCCAACAAGCTAGGTGAAGGACGGCTTTCACACACACTTATCTCTCAGAACTGAGCATGTGTAGCGACGTTCGTTCATCTAGCACAAAGGAACGTTTAGCAGGAGAAACTTATACTCTGGTCTCTCAGTCTGTTTCCTAGTGCCGGTTTGAAGTTCCTGCAGTGTTCACTGTGAAACCGAGTTGGAGGTAGTACCTCCCCATATATATGTATGGAGTGGAGTTTGCAAGTGAAAAGAAACTTTGATTTCCCAACAAGCTAGGTGAAGGACGGCTTTCACACACACTTACCTCTCAGAACTGAGCATGTGGAGAGACGTTCGTTCATCTAGCACAAAGGGAATGGGTGGTAGGAGAAACTTTTACTCTGGTTTCTCAGATTGATTCCTAGTCCCGGTTTGAAGTTCCTGCAGTTTTCACTGTGAAACCGAGTTGGAGCTAGTACCTCCCCATATATATGTATGGAGTGGAGTTTGCAACTGCAAAGAATCTTTCTGTTCCCAACTAGCTAGGTGAAGGACGGCTTTCACACACACATATCTCTCAGAACTGAGCAAGTGGAGAGACGTTCGTTCATGTAGCACAAAGGGAACGGGTTGCAGGAGAAACTTTTACTCTGGTTTCTCAGTCTGTTTCCTAGTGCCGGTTTGAAGTTCCTGCAGTTTTCACTGTAAAACCGAGTTGGAGCTAGTACCTCCCCATATATATGTATGGAGTGGAGTTTGCAACTGAAAAGAAACTTTGTGTTCCCAACAAGCTAGGTGAAGGACGGCTTTCACACACACTTATCTCTCAGAACTAAGCATGTGGAGAGACCTTCGTTCATCTAGCCCAGATGGAACGGGTTTTAGGAGAAACTTTTACTCTGGTTTCTCAGTCTGTTTCCTAGTGCCGGTTTGAATTTCCTGCAGTTTTCACTGTGAAACTGATTTGGAGCTAGTACCTCCCCATATATATGGATGGAGTGGAGATTGCAACTGAAAAGAAACTTTGTTTTCCCAACAAGCTAGGTGAAGGACGGCTTTCACACACACTTACCTCTCAGAACTGAGCATGTGGAGAGACGTTCGTTCATCTAGCACAAAGGGAATGGGTGGTAGGAGAAACTTTTACTCTGGTTTCTGAGACTGATTCCTAGTCCCGGTTTGAAGTTCCTGCAGTTTTCACTGTGAAACCGAGTTGGAGTTAGCACCTCCCCATATATATGTATGGAGTGGAGTTTGCAACTGAAAAGAAACTTTGTGTTCCCAACAAGCTAGGTGAAGGACGGCTTTCACACACACTTTTCTCTCAGAACTGAGCATGTGGAGAGACGTTCGTTCATCTAGCACAAAGGGAACGGTTTTAGGAGAAACTTTTACTCTGGTTTCTCAGACTGATTCCTAGTCCCGGTTTGAAGTTCCTGCAGTTTTCACTGTGAAACCGAGTTGGAGCTAGTACCTCCCCATATATATGTATGGAGTGGAGTTTGCAACTGAAAAGAAACTTTGTGTTCCCAACAAGCTAGGTGAAGGACGGCTTTCACACACACTTATCTCTCAGAACTGAGCATGTGGAGAGACGTTCGTTAATCTAGCACAAAGGGAACGGGTAGCAGGAGAAACTTATACTCTGGTCTCTCAGTCTGTTTCCTAGTGCCGGTTTGAAGTTCCTGCAGTGTTCACTGTGAAACCGAGTTGGAGCTAGTACCTCCCCATATATATGTATGGAGTGGAGTTTGCAACTGAAAAGAATCTTTGTGTTCCCAACAAGCTAGGTGAAGGACGGCTTTCACACACACTTATCTCTCAGAACTAAGCATGTGGAGAGACGTTCGTTCATCTAGCACAGATGGAACGGGTTTTAGGAGAAACTTTTACTCTGGTTTCTCAGTCTGTTTCCTAGTGCCGGTTTGAATTTCCTGCAGTTTTCACTGTGAAACTGAGTTGGAGCTAGTACCTCCCCATATATATGGATGGAGTGGAGTTTGCAACTGAAAAGAAACTTTGTTTTCCCAACAAGCTAGGTGAAGGACGGCTTTCACACGCACTTATCTCTCAGAACTGAGCATGTGGAGAGACGTTCGTTCATTTAGCACAAAGGGAACGGGTTGCAGGAGAAACTTTTACTCTGGATTCTCAGTCTGTTTCCTAGTGCCGGTTTGAAGTTCCTGCAGTTTTCACTGTGAAACTGATTTGGAGCTAGTACCTCTCCATATATATGGATGGAGTGGAGTTTGCAACTGAAAAGAAACTTTGTTTTCCCAACAAGCTAGGTGAAGGACGGCTTTCACACGCACTTATCTCTCAGAACTGAGCATGTGGAGAGACGTTCGTTAATCTAGCACAAAGGGAACGGGTAGCAGGAGAAACTTATACTCTGGTCTCTCAGTCTGTTTCCTAGTGCCGGTTTGAAGTTCCTGCAGTGTTCACTGTGAAACCGAGTTGGAGCTAGTACCTCCCCATATATATGTATGGAGTGGAGTTTGCAACTGAAAAGAATCTTTGTGTTCCCAACAAGCTAGGTGAAGGACGGCTTTCACACACACTTATCTCTCAGAACTAAGCATGTGGAGACACGTTCGTTCATCTAGCAAAGATGGAACGGGTTTTAGGAGAAACTTTTACTCTGGTTTCTCAGTCTGTTTCCTAGTGCCGGTTTGAATTTCCTGCAGTTTTCACTGTGAAACTGAGTTGGAGCTAGTACCTCCCCATATATATGGATGGAGTGGAGTTTGCAACTGAAAAGTAACTTTGTTTTCCCAACAAGCTAGGTGAAGGACGGCTTTCACACGCACTTATCTCTCAGAACTGAGCATGTGGAGAGACGTTCGTTCATTTAGCACAAAGGGAACGGGTTGCAGGGGAAACTTTTACTCTGGATTCTCAGTCTGTTTCCTAGTGCCGGTTTGAAGTTCCTGCAGTTTTCACTGTGAAACCGAGTTGGAGCTAGTACCTCCCCATATATATGGATGGATTGGGGTTTGCAAGTGAAAAGAAACTTTGATTTCCCAACAAGCTAGGTGAAGGACGGCTTTCACACACACTTACCTCTCAGAACTGAGCACGTTGAGAGACGTTCGTTCATCTAGCACAAAGGGAATGGGTTGCAGGAGAAACTTTTACTCTGGTTTCTCAGATTGATTCCTAGTCCCGGTTTGAAGTTCCTGCAGTTTTCACTGTGAAACCGAGTTGGAGCTAGTACCTCCCCATATATATGTATGGAGTGGAGTTTGCAACTGCAAAGAATCTTTCTGTTCCCAACTAGCTAGGTGAAGGACGGCTTTCACACACACATATCTCTCAGAACTGAGCAAGTGGAGAGACGTTCGTTCATCTAGCACAAAGGGAACGGGTTGCAGGAGAAACTTTTTCTCTGGTTTCTCAGTCTGTTTCCTAGTGCCGGTTTGGAGTTCCTGCAGTTTTCACTGTAAAACCGAGTTGGAGCTAGTATCTCCCCATATATATGTATGGAGTGGAGTTTGCAACTGAAAAGAAACTTTGTGTTCCCAACAAGCTAGGTGAAGGACGGCTTTCACACACACTTATCTCTCAGAACTAAGCATGTGGAGAGACGTTCGTTCATCTAGCCCAGATGGAACGGGTTTTAGGAGAAACTTTTACTCTGGTTTCTCAGTCTGTTTCCTAGTGCCGGTTTGAATTTCCTGCAGTGTTCACTGTGAAACTGATTTGGAGCTAGTACCTCCCCATATATATGGATGGAGTGGAGATTGCAACTGAAAAGAAACTTTGTTTTCCCAACAAGCTAGGTGAAGGACGGCTTTCACACACACTTACCTCTCAGAACTGAGCATGTGGAGAGACGTTCGTTCATCTAGCACAAAGGGAATGGGTGGTTGGAGAAACTTTTACTCTGGTTTCTCAGACTGATTCCTAGTCCCGGTTTGAAGTTCCTGCAGTTTTCACTGTGAAACCGAGTTGGAGTTAGTACCTCCCCATATATATGTATGGAGTGGAGTTTGCAACTGAAAAGAAACTTTGTGTTCCCAACAAGCTAGGTGAAGGACGGCTTTCACACACACTTTTCTCTCAGAACTGAGCATGTGGAGAGACGTTCGTTCATCTAGCACAAAGGGAACGGTTTTAGGAGAAACTTTTACTCTGGTTTCTCAGACTGATTCCTAGTGCCGGTTTGAATTTCCTGCAGTTTTCCCTATGAAACTGAGTTGGAGCTAGTACCTCCCCATATATATGGATGGAGTGGAGTTTGCAACTGAAAAGAAACTTTGTTTTCCCAACAAGCTAGATGAAGGACGGCTTTCACACGCACTTATCTCTCAGAACTGAGCATGTGGAGAGACGTTCGTTCATTTAGCACAAAGGGAACGGGTTGCAGGATAAACTTTTACTCTGGTTTCTCAGTCTGTTTCCTAGTGCCGGTTTGAAGTTCCTGCAGTTTTCACTGTGAAACTGATTTGGAGCTAGTACCTCTCCATATATATGGATGGAGTGGAGTTTGCAACTGAAAAGAAACTTTGTTTTCCCAACAAGCTAGGTGAAGGACGGCTTTCACACGCACTTATCTCTCAGAACTGAGCATGTTGAGAGACGTTCGTTCATTTAGCACAAAGGGAACGGGTTGCAGGAGAAACTTTTACTCTCGATTCTCAGTCTGTTTCCTAGTGCCGGTTTGAAGTTCTTGCAGTTTTCACTGTAAAACCGAGTTGCAGTTGGTACCTCCCCATATATATGTATGGAGTGGAGTTTGCAACTGAAAAGAAACTTTGTGTTCCCAACAAGCTAGGTGAAGGACGGCTTTCACACACACTTATCTCTCAGAACTGAGCATGTGTAGCGACGTTCGTTCATCTAGCACAAAGGAACGGGTAGCAGGAGAAACTTATACTCTGGTCTCTCAGTCTGTTTCCTAGTGCCGGTTTGAAGTTCCTGCAGTGTTCACTGTGAAACCGAGTTGGAGCTAGTACCTCCCCATATATATGTATGGAGTGGAGTTTGCAAGTGAAAAGAAATTTTGATTTCCCAACAAGCTATGTGAAGGATGGCTTTCACACACACTTACCTCTCAGAACTGAGCATGTGGAGAGACGTTCGTTCATCTAGCACAAAGGGAATGGGTGGTAGGAGAAACTTTTACTCTGGTTTCTCAGATTGATTCCTAGTCCCGGTTTGAAGTTCCTGCAGTTTTCACTGTGAAACCGAGTTGGAGCTAGTACCTCCCCATATATATGTATGGAGTGGAGTTTGCAACTGAAAAGAAACTTTGTGTTCCCAACAAGCTAGGTGAAGGACGGCTTTCACACACACTTTTCTCTCAGAACTGAGCATGTGGAGAGACGTTCGTTCATCTAGCACAAAGGGAATGGGTGGTAGGAGAAACTTTTACTCTGGTTTCTCAGACTGATTCCTAGTCCCGGTTTGAAGTTCCTGCAGTTTTCACTGTGAAACCGAGTTGGAGCTAGTACCTCCCCATATATATGTATGGAGTGGAGTTTGCAACTGAAAAGAAACTTTGTGTTCCCAACAAGCTAGGTGAAGGACGGCTTTCACACACACTTATCTCTCAGAACTGAGCATGTGGAGAGACGTTCGTTCATCTAGCACAAAGGGAACGGGTTGCAGGAGAAACTTTTACTCTGGTTTCTCAGTCTGTTTCCTAGTGCCGGTTTGAAGTTCCTGCATTTTTCACTGTAAAACCGAGTTGGAGCTAGTACCTCCCCTTATATATGTATGGAGTGGAGTTTGCAACTGAAAAGAAACTTTGTGTTCCCAACAAGCTAGGTGAAGGACGGCTTTCACACACACTTATCTCTCAGAACTGAGCATGTGGAGAGACGTTCGTTCATCTAGCACAGATGGAACGGGTTTTAGGAGAAACTTTTACTCAGGTTTCTCAGTCTGTTTCCTAGTGCCGGTTTGAATTTCCTGCAGTTTTCACTGTGAAACTGATTTGGAGCTAGTACCTCCCCATATATATGGATGGAGTGGAGATTGCAACTGAAAAGAAACTTTGTTTTCCCAACAAGCTAGGTGAAGGACGGCTTTCACACGCACTTATCTCTAAGAACTGAGCATGTGGAGAGACGTTCGTTCATTTAGCACAAAGGGAACGGGTTGCAGGAGAAACTTTTACTCTGGATTCTCAGTCTGTTTCCTAGTGCCGGTGAAGTTCCTGCAGTTTTCACTGTAAAACCGAGTTGCAGTTGGTACCTCCCCATATATATGTATGGAGTGGAGTTTGCAACTGAAAAGAAACTTTGTGTTCCCAACAAGCTAGGTGAAGGACGGCTTTCACACACACTTATCTCTCAGAACTGAGCATGTGGAGCGACGTTCGTTCATCTAGCACAAAGGGAACGGGTAGCAGGAGAAACTTATACTCTGGTCTCTCAGTCTGTTTCCTAGTGCCGGTTTGAAGTTCCTGCAGTGTTTACTGTGAAACCGAGTTGGAGCTAGTACCTCCCCATATATATGTATGGAGTGGAGTTTGCAAGTGAAAAGAAACTTTGATTTCCCAAAAAGCTAGGTGAAGGACGGCTTTCACACACATTTTTCTCTCAGAACTGAGCATGTGGAGAGACGTTCGTTCATCTAGCACAAAGGGAATGGGTGGTAGGAGAAACTTTTACTCTGGTTTCTCAGAATGATTCCTAGTCCCGGTCTGAAGTTCCTGCAGTTTTCACTGTGAAACCGAGTTGGAGCTAGTACCTCCCCATATATATGTATGGAGTGGAGTTTGCAACTGAAAAGAAACTTTGTGTTCCCAACAAGCTAGGTGAAGGACGGCTTTCACACACACTTTTCTCTCAGAACTGAGCATGTGGAGAGACGTTCGTTCATCTAGCACAAAGGGAATGGGTGGTAGGAGAAACTTTTACTCTGGTTTCTCAGACTGATTCCTAGTCCCGGTTTGAAGTTCCTGCAGTTTTCACTGTGAAACCGAGTTGGAGCTAGTACCTCCCCATATATATGTATGGAGTGGAGTTTGCAACTGAAAAGAAACTTTGTGTTCCCAACAAGCTAGGTGAAGGACGGCTTTCACACACACTTATCTCTCAGAACTGAGCATGTGGAGAGACGTTCGTTCATCTAGCACAAAGGGAACGGGTAGCAGGAGAAACTTATACTCTGGTCTCTCAGTCTGTTTCCTAGTGCCGTTTTGAAGTTCCTGCAGTGTTCACTGTGAAACCGAGTTGGAGCTAGTACCTCCCCATATATATGTATGGAGTGGAGTTTGCAACTGAAAAGAATCTTTGTGTTCCCAACAAGCTAGGTGAAGGACGGCTTTCACACACACTTATCTCTCAGAACTGAGCATGTGGAGAGACGTTCGTTCATCTAGCACAAAGGGAACGGGTTGCAGGAGAAACTTTTACTCTGGTTTCTCAGTCTGTTTCCTAGTGCCGGTTTGAAGTTCCTGCATTTTTCACTGTAAAACCGAGTTGGAGCTAGTACCTCCCCTTATATATGTATGGAGTGGAGTTTGCAACTGAAAAGAAACTTTGTGTTCCCAACAAGCTAGGTGAAGGACGGCTTTCACACACACTTATCTCTCAGAACTGAGCATGTGGAGAGACGTTCGTTCATCTAGCACAAAGGGAACGGGTAGCAGGAGAAACTTATACTCTGGTCTCTCAGTCTGTTTCCTAGTGCCGGTTTGAAGTTCCTGCAGTGTTCACTGTGAAACCGAGTTGGAGCTAGTACCTCCCCATATATATGTATGGAGTGGAGTTTGCAACTGAAAAGAATCTTTGTGTTCCCAACAAGCTAGGTGAAGGACGGCTTTCACACACACTTATCTCTCAGAACTGAGCATGTGTAGAGACGTTCGTTCATCTAGCACAAAGGGAACGGGTTGCAGGAGAAACTTTTACTCTGGTTTCTCAGTCTGTTTCCTAGTGCCGGTTTGAAGTTCCTGCATTTTTCACTGTAAAACCGAGTTGGAGCTAGTACCTCCCCTTATATATGTATGGAGTGGAGGTTGCAACTGAAAAGAATCTTTGTGTTCCCAACAAGCTAGGTGAAGGACGGCTTTCACACACACTTATCTCTCAGAACTGAGCATGTGGAGAGACGTTCGTTCATCTAGCACAGATGGAACGGGTTTTAGGAGAAACTTTTACTCTGGTTTCTCAGTCTGTTTCCTAGTGCCGGTTTGAATTTCCTGCAGTTTTCACTGTGGAACTGATTTGGAGCTAGTACCTCCCCATATATATGGATGGAGTGGAGATTGCAACTGAAAAGAAACTTTGTTTTCCCAACAAGCTAGGTGAAGGACGGCTTTCACACGCACTTATCTCTCAGAACTGAGCATGTGCAGAGACGTTCGTTCATTTAGCACAAAGGGAACGGGTTGCAGGAGAAACTTTTACTCTCGATTCTCAGTCTGTTTCCTAGTGCCGGTTTGAAGTTCTTGCAGTTTTCACTGTAAAACCGAGTTGCAGTTGGTACCTCCCCATATATATGTATGGAGTGGAGTTTGCAACTGAAAAGAAACTTTGTGTTCCCAACAAGCTAGGTGAAGGACGGCTTTCACACACACTTATCTCTCAGAACTGAGCATGTGTAGCGACGTTCGTTCATCTAGCACAAAGGAACGGGTAGCAGGAGAAACTTATACTCTGGTCTCTCAGTCTGTTTCCTAGTGCCGGTTTGAAGTTCCTGCAGTGTTCACTGTGAAACCGAGTTGGAGCTAGTACCTCCCCATATATATGTATGGAGTGGAGTTTGCAAGTGAAAAGAAATTTTGATTTCCCAACAAGCTAGGTGAAGGACGGCTTTCACACACACTTACCTCTCAGAACTGAGCATGTGGAGAGACGTTCGTTCATCTAGCACAAAGGGAATGGGTGGTAGGAGATACTTTTACTCTGGTTTCTCAGATTGATTCCTAGTCCCGGTTTGAAGTTCCTGCAATTTTCACTGTGAAACCGAGTTGGAGCTAGTACCTCCCCATATATATGTATGGAGTGGAGTTTGCAACTGAAAAGAAACTTTGTGTTCCCAACAAGCTAGGTGAAGGCGGCTTTCACACACACTTTTCTCTCAGAACTGAGCATGTGGAGAGACGTTCGTTCATCTAGCACAAAGGGAATGGGTGGTAGGAGAAACTTTTACTCTGGTTTCTCAGACTGATTCCTAGTCCCGGTTTGAAGTTCCTGCAGTTTTCACTGTGAAACCGAGTTGGAGCTAGTACCTCCCCATATATATGTATGGAGTGGAGTTTGCAACTGAAAAGAAACTTTGTGTTCCCAACAAGCTAGGTGAAGGACGGCTTTCACACACACTTATCTCTCAGAACTGAGCATGTGGAGAGACGTTCGTTCATCTAGCACAAAGGGAACGGGTTGCAGGAGAAACTTTTACTCTGGTTTCTCAGTCTGTTTCCTAGTGCCGGTTTGAAGTTCCTGCATTTTTCACTGTAAAACCGAGTTGGAGCTAGTACCTCCCCTTATATATGTATGGAGTGGAGTTTGCAACTGAAAAGAAACTTTGTGTTCCCAACAAGCTAGGTGAAGGACGGCTTTCACACACACTTATCTCTCAGAACTGAGCATGTGGAGAGACGTTCGTTCATCTAGCACAGATGGAACGGGTTTTAGGAGAAACTTTTACTCAGGTTTCTCAGTCTGTTTCCTAGTGCCGGTTTGAATTTCCTGCAGTTTTCACTGTGAAACTGATTTGGAGCTAGTACCTCCCCATATATATGGATGGAGTGGAGATAGCAATTGAAAAGAAACTTTGTTTTCCCAACAAGCTAGGTGAAGGACGGCTTTCACACGCACTTATCTCTCAGAACTGAGCATGTGGAGAGACGTTCGTTCATTTAGCACAAAGGGAACGGGTTGCAGGAGAAACTTTTACTCTGGATTCTCAGTCTGTTTCCTAGTGCCGGTTTGAAGTTCCTGCAGTTTTCACTGTAAAACCGAGTTGCAGTTGGTACCTCCCCATATATATGTATGGAGTGGAGTTTGCAACTGAAAAGAAACTTTGTGTTCCCAACAAGCTAGGTGAAGGACGGCTTTCACACACACTTATCTCTCAGAACTGAGCATGTGGAGCGACGTTCGTTCATCTAGCACAAAGGGAACGGGTAGCAGGAGAAACTTATACTCTGGTCTCTCAGTCTGTTTCCTAGTGCCGGTTTGAAGTTCCTGCAGTGTTCACTGTGAAACCGAGTTGGAGCTAGTACCTCCCCATATATATGTATGGAGTGGAGTTTGCAAGTGAAAAGAAACTTTGATTTCCCAACAAGCTAGGTGAAGGACGGCTTTCACACACATTTTTCTCTCAGAACTGAGCATGTGGAGAGACGTTCGTTCATCTAGCACAAAGGGAATGGGTGGTAGGAGAAACTTTTACTCTGGTTTCTCAGACTGATTCCTAGTCCCGGTTTGAAGTTCCTGCAGTTTTCACTGTGAAACCGAGTTGGAGCTAGTACCTCCCCATATATATGTATGGAGTGGAGTTTGCAACTGAAAAGAAACTTTGTGTTCCCAACAAGCTAGGTGAAGGACGGCTTTCACACACACTTATCTCTCAGAACTGAGCATGTGTAGCGACGTTCGTTCATCTAGCACAAAGGAACGGGTAGCAGGAGAAACTTATACTCTGGTCTCTCAGTCTGTTTCCTAGTGCCGGTTTGAAGTTCCTGCAGTGTTCACTGTGAAACCGAGTTGGAGCTAGTACCTCCCCATATATATGTATGGAGTGGAGTTTGCAAGTGAAAAGAAATTTTGATTTCCCAACAAGCTAGGTGAAGGACGGCTTTCACACACACTTACCTCTCAGAACTGAGCATGTGGAGAGACGTTCGTTCATCTAGCACAAAGGGAATGGGTGGTAGGAGAAACTTTTACTCTGGTTTCTCAGATTGATTCCTAGTCCCGGTTTGAAGTTCCTGCAATTTTCACTGTGAAACCGAGTTGGAGCTAGTACCTCCCCATATATATGTATGGAGTGGAGTTTGCAACTGAAAAGAAACTTTGTGTTCCCAACAAGCTAGGTGAAGGACGGCTTTCACACACACTTTTCTCTCAGAACTGAGCATGTGGAGAGACGTTCGTTCATCTAGCACAAAGGGAATGGGTGGTAGGAGAAACTTTTACTCTGGTTTCTCAGACTGATTCCTAGTCCCGGTTTGAAGTTCCTGCAGTTTTCACTGTGAAACCGAGTTGGAGCTAGTACCTCCCCATATATATGTATGGAGTGGAGTTTGCAACTGAAAAGAAACTTTGTGTTCCCAACAAGCTAGGTGAAGGACGGCTTTCACACACACTTATCTCTCAGAACTGAGCATGTGGAGAGACGTTCGTTCATCTAGCACAAAGGGAACGGGTTGCAGGAGAAACTTTTACTCTGGTTTCTCAGTCTGTTTCCTAGTGCCGGTTTGAAGTTCCTGCATTTTTCACTGTAAAACCGAGTTGGAGCTAGTACCTCCCCTTATATATGTATGGAGTGGAGTTTGCAACTGAAAAGAAACTTTGTGTTCCCAAAAAGCTAGGTGAAGGACGGCTTTCACACACACTTATCTCTCAGAACTGAGCATGTGGAGAGACGTTCGTTCATCTAGCACAGATGGAACGGGATTTAGGAGAAACTTTTACTCAGGTTTCTCAGTCTGTTTCCTAGTGCCGGTTTGAATTTCCTGCAGTTTTCACTGTGAAACTGATTTGGAGCTAGTACCTCCCCATATATATGGATGGAGTGGAGATAGCAACTGAAAAGAAACTTTGTTTTCCCAACAAGCTAGGTGAAGGACGGCTTTCACACACACTTATCTCTCAGAACTGAGCATGTGGAGAGACGTTCGTTCATTTAGCACAAAGGGAACGGGTTGCAGGAGAAACTTTTACTCTGGATTCTCAGTCTGTTTCCTAGTGCCGGTTTGAAGTTCCTGCAGTTTTCACTGTAAAACCGAGTTGCAGTTGGTACCTCCCCATATATATGTATGGAGTGAAGTTTGCAACTGAAAAGAAACTTTGTTTTCCCAACAAGCTAGGTGAAGGACGGCTTTCACACACACTTATCTCTCAGAACTGAGCATGTGGAGCGACGTTCCTTCATCTAGCACAAAGGGAACGGGTAGCAGGAGAAACTTATACTCTGGTCTCTCAGTCTGTTTCCTAGTGCCGGTTTGAAGTTCCTGCAGTGTTCACTGTGAAACCGAGTTGGAGCTAGTACCTCCCCATATATATGTATGGAGTGGAGTTTGCAAGTGAAAAGAAACTTTGATTTCCCAACAAGCTAGGTGAAGGACGGCTTTCACACACATTTTTCTCTCAGAACTGAGCATGTGGAGAGACGTTCGTTCATCTAGCACAAAGGGAATGGGTGGTAGGAGAAACTTTTACTCTGGTTTCTCAGACTGATTCCTAGTCCCGGTTTGAAGTTCCTGCAGTTTTCACTGTGAAACCGAGTTGGAGCTAGTACCTCCCCATATATATGTATGGAGTGGAGTTTGCAACTGAAAAGAAACTTTGTGTTCCCAACAAGCTAGGTGAAGGACGGCTTTCACACACACTTTTCTCTCAGAACTGAGCATGTGGAGAGACGTTCGTTCATCTAGCACAAAGGGAATGGGTGGTAGGAGAAACTTTTACTCTGGTTTCTCAGACTGATTCCTAGTCCCGGTTTGAAGTTCCTGCAGTTTTCACTGTGAAACCGAGTTGGAGCTAGTACCTCCCCATATATATGTATGGAGTGGAGTTTGCAACTGAAAAGAAACTTTGTGTTCCCAACAAGCTAGGTGAAGGACGGCTTTCACACACACTTATCTCTCAGAACTGAGCATGTGGAGAGACGTTCGTTCATCTAGCACAAAGGGAACGGGTAGCAGGAGAAACTTATACTCTGGTCTCTCAGTCTGTTTCCTAGTGCCGGTTTGAAGTTCCTGCAGTGTTCACTGTGAAACCGAGTTGGAGCTAGTACCTCCCCATATATATGTATGGAGTGGAGTTTGCAACTGAAAAGAATCTTTGTGTTCCCAACAAGCTAGGTGAAGGACGGCTTTCACACACACTTATCTCTCAGAACTGAGCATGTGGAGAGACGTTCGTTCATCTAGCACAAAGGGAACGGGTTGCAGGAGAAACTTTTACTCTGGTTTCTCAGTCTGTTTCCTAGTGCCGGTTTGAAGTTCCTGCATTTTTCACTGTAAAACCGAGTTGGAGCTAGTACCTCCCCTTATATATGTATGGAGTGGAGTTTGCAACTGAAAAGAAACTTTGTGTTCCCAACAAGCTAGGTGAAGGACGGCTTTCACACACACTTATCTCTCAGAACTGAGCATGTGGAGAGACGTTCGTTCATCTAGCACAGATGGAACGGGTTTTAGGAGAAACTTTTACTCTGGTTTCTCAGTCTGTTTCCTAGTGCCGGTTTGAATTTCCTGCAGTTTTCACTGTGAAACTGATTTGGAGCTAGTACCTCCCCATATATATGGATGGAGTGGAGATTGCAACTGAAAAGAAACTTTGTTTTCCCAACAAGCTAGGTGAAGGACGGCTTTCACACGCACTTATCTCTCAGAACTGAGCATGTGGAGAGACGTTCGTTCATTTAGCACAAAGGGAACGGGTTGCAGGAGAAACTTTTACTGTGGATTCTCAGTCTGTTTCCTAGTGCCGGTTTGAAGTTCCTGCAGTTTTCACTGTAAAACCGAGTTGCAGTTGGTACCTCCCCATATATATGTATGGAGTGGAGTTTGCAACTGTAAAGAAACTTTGTGTTCCCAACAAGCTAGGTGAAGGACGGCTTTCACACACACTTATCTCTCAGAACTGAGCATGTGGAGCGACGTTCGTTCATCTAGCACAAAGGGAACGGGTAGCAGGAGAAACTAATACTCTGGTCTCTCAGTCTGTTTCCTAGTGCCGGTTTGAAGTTCCTGCAGTGTTCACTGTGAAACCGAGTTGGAGCTAGTACCTCCCCATATATATGTATGGAGTGGAGTTTGCAAGTGAAAAGAAATTTTGATTTCCCAACAAGCTAGGTGAAGGACGGCTTTCACACACATTTTTCTCTCAGAACTGAGCATGTGGAGAGACGTTCGTTCATCTAGCACAAAGGGAATGGGTGGTAGGAGAAACTTTTACTCTGGTTTCTCAGACTGATTCCTAGTCCCGGTTTGAAGTTCCTGCAGTTTTCACTGTGAAACCGAGTTGGAGCTAGTACCTCCCCATATATATGTATGGAGTGGAGTTTGCAACTGAAAATAAACTTTGTGTTCCCAACAAGCTAGGTGAAGGACGGCTTTCACACACACTTTTCTCTCAGAACTGAGCATGTGGAGAGACGTTCGTTCATCTAGCACAAAGGGAATGGGTGGTAGGAGAAACTTTTACTCTGGTTTCTCAGACTGATTCCTAGTCCCGGTTTGAAGTTCCTGCAGTTTTCACTGTGAAACCGAGTTGGAGCTAGTACCTCCCCATATATATGTATGGAGTGGTGTTTGCAACTGAAAAGAAACTTTGTGTTCCCAACAAGCTAGGTGAAGGACGGCTTTCACACACACTTATCTCTCAGAACTGAGCATGTGGAGAGACGTTCGTTCATCTAGCACAAAGGGAACGGGTAGCAGGAGAAACTTATACTCTGGTCTCTCAGTCTGTTTCCTAGTGCCGGTTTGAAGTTCCTGCAGTGTTCACTGTGAAACCGAGTTGGAGCTAGTACCTCCCCATATATATGTATGGAGTGGAGTTTGCAACTGAAAAGAATCTTTGTGTTCCTAACAAGCTAGGTGAAGGACGGCTTTCACACACACTTATCTCTCAGAACTGAGCATGTGGAGAGACGTTCGTTCATCTAACACAAAGGGAACGGGTAGCAGGAGAAACTTATACACTGGTCTCTCAGTCTGTTTCCTAGTGCCGGTTTGAAGTTCCTGCAGTGTTCACTGTGAAACCGAGTTGGAGCTAGTACCTCCCCATATATATGTATGGAGTGGAGTTTGCAACTGAAAAGAATCTTTGTGTTCCCAACAAGCTAGGTGAAGGACGGCTTTCACACACACATATCTCTCAGAACTGAGCAAGTGGAGAGACGTTCGTTCATCTAGCACAAAGGGAACGGGTTGCAGGAGCAACTTTTACTCTGGATTCTCAGTCTGTTTCCTAGTGCCGGTTTGAAGTTCCTGCAGTTTTCACTGTAAAACCGAGTTGCAGTTGGTACCTCCCCATATATATGTATGGAGTGGAGTTTGCAACTGAAAAGAAACTTTGTGTTCCCAACAAGCTAGGTGAAGGACGGCTTTCACACACACTTATCTCTCAGAACTGAGCATGTGGAGCGACGTTCGTTCATCTAGCACAAAGGGAACGGGTAGCAGGAGAAACTTATACTCTGGTCTCTCAGTCTGTTTCCTAGTGCCGGTTTGAAGTTCCTGCAGTGTTCACTGTGAAACCGAGTTGGAGCTAGTACCTCCCCATATATATGTATGGAGTGGAGTTTGCAAGTGAAAAGAAACTTTGATTTCCCAACAAGCTAGGTGAAGGACGGCTTTCACACACATTTTTCTCTCAGAACTGAGCATGTGGAGAGACGTTCGTTCATCTAGCACAAAGGGAATGGGTGGTAGGAGAAACTTTTACTCTGGTTTCTCAGACTGATTCCTAGTCCCGGTTTGAAGTTCCTGCAGTTTTCACTGTGAAACCGAGTTGGAGCTAGTACCTCCCCATATATATGTATGGAGTGGAGTTTGCAACTGAAAATAAACTTTGTGTTCCCAACAAGCTAGGTGAAGGACGGCTTTCACACACACTTTTCTCTCAGAACTGAGCATGTGGAGAGACGTTCGTTCATCTAGCACAAAGGGAATGGGTGGTAGGAGAAACTTTTACTCTGGTTTCTCAGACTGATTCCTAGTCCCGGTTTGAAGTTCCTGCAGTTTTCACTGTGAAACCGAGTTGGAGCTAGTACCTCCCCATATATATGTATGGAGTGGAGTTTGCAACTGAAAAGAAACTTTGTGTTCCCAACAAGCTAGGTGAAGGACGGCTTTCACACACACTTATCTCTCAGAACTGAGCATGTGGAGAGACGTTCGTTCATCTAGCACAAAGGGAACGGGTAGCAGGAGAAACTTATACTCTGGTCTCTAAGTCTGTTTCCTAGTGCCGGTTTGAAGTTCCTGCAGTGTTCACTGTGAAACCGAGTTGGAGCTAGTACCTCCCCATATATATGTATGGAGTGGAGTTTGCAACTGAAAAGAATCTTTGTGTTCCTAACAAGCTAGGTGAAGGACGGCTTTCACACACACTTATCTCTCAGAACTGAGCATGTGGAGAGACGTTCGTTCATCTAACACAAAGGGAACGGGTAGCAGGAGAAACTTATACACTGGTCTCTCAGTCTGTTTCCTAGTGCCGGTTTGAAGTTCCTGCAGTGTTCACTGTGAAACCGAGTTGGAGCTAGTACCTCCCCATATATATGTATGGAGTGGAGTTTGCAACTGAAAAGAATCTTTGTGTTCCCAACAAGCTAGGTGAAGGACGGCTTTCACACACACATATCTCTCAGAACTGAGCAAGTGGAGAGACGTTCGTTCATCTAGCACAAAGGGAACGGGTTGCAGGAGAAACTTTTACTCTGGTTTCTCAGTCTGTTTCCTAGTGCCGGTTTGAAGTTCCTGCAGTTTTCACTGTAAAACCGAGTTGCAGTTGGTACCTCCCCATATATATGTATGGAGTGGAGTTTGCAACTGAAAAGAAACTTTGTGTTCCCAACAAGCTAGGTGAAGGACGGCTTTCACACACACTTATCTCTCAGAACTGAGCAAGTGGAGAGGCGTTCGTTCATCTAGCACAAAGGGAACGGGTTGCAGGAGAAACTTTTACTCTGGTTTCTCAGTCTGTTTCCTAGTGCCGGTTTGAATTTCCTGCAGTTTTCACTGTGAAACTGATTTGGAGCTAGTACCTCCCCATATATATGGATGGAGTGGAGATTGCAACTGAAAAGAAACTTTGTTTTCCCAACAAGCTAGGTGAAGGACGGCTTTCACACGGACTTATCTCTCAGAACTGAGCATGTGGAGAGACGTTCGTTCATTTAGCACAAAGGGAACGGGTTGCAGGAGAAACTTTTACTCTGGATTCTCAGTCTGTTTCCTAGTGCCGGTTTGAAGTTCCTGCAGTTTTCACTGTAAAACCGAGTTGCAGTTGGTACCTCCCCATATATATGTATGGAGTGGAGTTTGCAACTGAAAAGAAACTTTGTGTTCCCAACAAGCTAGGTGAAGGACGGCTTTCACACACACTTATCTCTCAGAACTGAGCATGTGGAGCGACGTTCGTTCATCTAGCACAAAGGGAACGGGTAGCAGGAGAAACTTATACTCTGGTCTCTCAGTCTGTTTCCTAGTGCCGGTTTGAAGTTCCTGCAGTGTTCACTGTGAAACCGAGTTGGAGCTAGTACCTCCCCATATATATGTATGGAGTGGAGTTTGCAAGTGAAAAGAAACTTTGATTTCCCAACAAGCTAGGTGAAGGACGGCTTTCACACACACTTACCTCTCAGAACTGAGCATGTGGAGAGACGTTCGTTCATCTAGCACAAAGGGAATGGGTGGTAGGAGAAACTTTTACTCTGGTTTCTCAGACTGATTCCTAGTCCCGGTTTGAAGTTCCTGCAGTTTTCACTGTGAAACCGAGTTGGAGCTAGTACCTCCCCATATATATGTATGGAGTGGAGTTTGCAACTGAAAATAAACTTTGTGTTCCCAACAAGCTAGGTGAAGGACGGCTTTCACACACACTTTTCTCTCAGAACTGAGCATGTGGAGAGACGTTCGTTCATCTAGCACAAAGGGAATGGGTGGTAGGAGAAACTTTTACTCTGGTTTCTCAGACTGATTCCTAGTCCCGGTTTGAAGTTCCTGCAGTTTTCACTGTGAAACCGAGTTGGAGCTAGTACCTCCCCATATATATGTATGGAGTGGAGTTTGCAACTGAAAAGAAACTTTGTGTTCCCAACAAGCTAGGTGAAGGACGGCTTTCACACACACTTATCTCTCAGAACTGAGCATGTGGAGAGACGTTCGTTCATCTAGCACAAAGGGAACGGGTAGCAGGAGAAACTTATACTCTGGTCTCTCAGTCTGTTTCCTAGTGCCGGTTTGAAGTTCCTGCAGTGTTCACTGTGAAACCGAGTTGGAGCTAGTACCTCCCCATATATATGTATGGAGTGGAGTTTGCAACTGAAAAGAATCTTTGTGTTCCCAACAAGCTAGGTGAAGGACGGCTTTCACACACACATATCTCTCAGAACTGAGCAAGTGGAGAGACGTTCGTTCATCTAGCCCAGATGGAACGGGTTTTAGGAGAAACTTTTACTCTGGTTTCTCAGTCTGTTTCCTAGTGCCGGTTTGAAGTTCCTGCATTTTTCACTGTAAAACCGAGTTGGAGCTAGTACCTCCCCATATATATGGATGGAGTGGAGTTTGCAACTGAAAAGAAACTTTGTGTTCCCAACAAGCTAGGTGAAGGACGGCTTTCACACACACTTATCTCTCAGAACTAAGCATGTGGAGAGACGTTCGTTCATCTAGCACAGATGGAACGGGTTTTAGGAGAAACTTTTACTCTGGTTTCTCAGTCTGTTTCCTAGTGCCGGTTTGAATTTCCTGCAGTTTTCACTGTGAAACTGATTTGGAGCTAGTACCTCCCCATATATATGGATGGAGTGGAGATTGCAACTGAAAAGAAACTTTGTTTTCCCAACAAGCTAGGTGAAGGACGGCTTTCACACGCTCTTATCTCTCAGAACTGAGCATGTGGAGAGACGTTCGTTCATTTAGCACAAAGGGAACGGGTTGCAGGAGAAACTTTTACTCTGGATTCTCAGTCTGTTTCCTAGTGCCGGTTTGAAGTTCCTGCAGTTTTCACTGTGAAACTGATTTGGAGCTAGTACCTCTCCATATATATGGATGGAGTGGAGTTTGCAAGTGAAAAGAAACTTTGATTTCCCAACAAGCTAGGTGAAGGACGGCTTTCACACACATTTTTCTCTCAGAACTGAGCATGTGGAGAGACGTTCGTTCATCTAGCACAAAGGGAATGGGTGGTAGGAGAAACTTTTACTCTGGTTTCTCAGACTGATTCCTAGTCCCGGTTTGAAGTTCCTGCAGTTTTCACTGTGAAACCGAGTTGGAGCTACTACCTCCCCATATATATGTATGGAGTGGAGTTTGCAACTGAAAATAAACTTTGTGTTCCCAACAAGCTAGGTGAAGGACGGCTTTCAAACACACTTTTCTCTCAGAACTGAGCATGTGGAGAGACGTTCGTTCATCTAGCACAAAGGGAATGGGTGGTAGGAGAAACTTTTACTCTGGTTTCTCAGACTGATTCCTAGTCCCGGTTTGAAGTTCCTGCAGTTTTCACTGTGAAACCGAGTTGGAGCTAGTACCTCCCCATATATATGTATGGAGTGGAGTTTGCAACTGAAAAGAAACTTTGTGTTCCCAACAAGCTAGGTGAAGGACGGCTTTCACACACACTTATCTCTCAGAACTGAGCATGTGGAGAGACGTTCGTTCATCTAGCACAAAGGGATCGGGTAGCAGGAGAAACTTATACTCTGGTCTCTCAGTCTGTTTCCTAGTGCCGGTTTGAAGTTCCTGCAGTGTTCACTGTGAAACCGAGTTGGAGCTAGTACCTCCCCATATATATGTATGGAGTGGAGTTTGCAACTGAAAAGAATCTTTGTGTTCCCAACAAGCTAGGTGAAGGACGGCTTTCACACACACATATCTCTCAGAACTGAGCAAGTGGAGAGACGTTCGTTCATCTAGCCCAGATGGAACGGGTTTTAGGAGAAACTTTTACTCTGGTTTCTCAGTCTGTTTCCTAGTGCCGGTTTGAAGTTCCTGTAGTTTTCACTGTAAAACCGAGTTGGAGCTAGTACCTCCCCATATATATGTATGGAGTGGAGTTTGCAACTGAAAAGAAACTTTGTGTTCCCAACAAGCTAGGTGAAGGACGGCTTTCACACACACTTATCTCTCAGAACTAAGCATGTGGAGAGACGTTCGTTCATCTAGCACAGATGGAACGGGTTTTAGGAGAAACTTTTACTCTGGTTTCTCAGTCTGTTTCCTAGTGCCGGTTTGAATTTCCTGCAGTTTTCACTGTGAAACTGATTTGGAGCTAGTACCTCCCCATATATATGGATGGAGTGGAGATTGCAACTGAAAAGAAACTTTGTTTTCCCAACAAGCTAGGTGAAGGACGGCTTTCACACGCTCTTATCTCTCAGAACTGAGCATGTGGAGAGACGTTCGTTCATTTAGCACAAAGGGAACGGGTTGCAGGAGAAACTTTTACTCTGGATTCTCAGTCTGTTTCCTAGTGCCGGTTTGAAGTTCCTGCAGTTTTCACTGTGAAACTGATTTGGAGCTAGTACCTCTCCATATATATGGATGGAGTGGAGTTTGCAACTGAAAAGAAACTTTGTTTTCCCAACAAGCTAGGTGAAGGACGGCTTTCACACGCACTTATCTCTCAGAACTGAGCATGTTGAGAGACGTTCGTTCATTTAGCACAAAGGGAACGGGTTGCAGGAGAAACTTTTACTCTCGATTCTCAGTCTGTTTCCTAGTGCCGGTTTGAAGTTCCTGCAGTTTTCACTGTAAAACCGAGTTACAGTTTGTACCTCCCCATATATATGTATGGAGTGGAGTTTGCAACTGAAAAGAAACTTTGTGTTCCCAACAAGCTAGGTGAAGGACGGCTTTCACACACACTTATCTCTCAGAACTGAGCATGTGTAGCGACGTTCGTTCATCTAGCACAAAGGAACGGGTAGCAGGAGAAACTTATACTCTGGTCTCTCAGTCTGTTTCCTAGTGCCGGTTTGAAGTTCCTGCAGTGTTCACTGTGAAACCGAGTTGGAGCTAGTACCTCCCCATATATATGTATGGAGTGGAGTTTGCAAGTGAAAAGAAACTTTGATTTCCCAACAAGCTAGGTGAAGGACGGCTTTCACACACACTTTTCTCTCAGAACTGAGCATGTGGAGAGACGTTCGTTCATCTAGCACAAAGGGAATGGGTGGTAGGAGAAACTTTTACTCTGGTTTCTCAGACTGATTCCTAGTCCCGGTTTGAAGTTCCTGCAGTTTTCACTGTGAAACCGAGTTGGAGCTAGTACCTCCCCATATATATGTATGGAGTGGAGTTTGCAACTGAAAAGAAACTTTGTGTTCCCAACAAGCTAGGTGAAGGACGGCTTTCACACACACTTATCTCTCAGAACTGAGCATGTGGAGAGACGTTCGTTCATCTAGCACAAAGGGAACGGGTAGCAGGAGAAACTTATACTCTGATCTCTCAGTCTGTTTCCTAGTGCCGGTTTGAAGTTCCTGCAGTGTTCACTGTGAAACCGAGTTGGAGCTAGTACCTCCCCATATATATGTATGGAGTGGAGTTTGCAACTGAAAAGAATCTTTGTGTTCCCAACAAGCTAGGTGAAGGACGGCTTTCACACACACATATCTCTCAGAACTGAGCAAGTGGAGAGACGTTCGTTCATCTAGCACAAAGGGAACGGGTTGCAGGAGAAACTTTTACTCTGGTTTCTCAGTCTGTTTCCTAGTGCCGGTTTGAAGTTCCTGCAGTTTTCACTGTAAAACCGAGTTGGAGCTAGTACCTCCCCTTATATATGTATGGAGTGGAGTTTGCAACTGAAAAGAAACTTTGTGTTCCCAACAAGCTAGGTGAAGGACGGCTTTCACACACACTTATCTCTCAGAACTAAGCATGTGGAGAGACGTTCGTTCATCTAGCCCAGATGGAACGGGTTTTAGGAGAAACTTTTACTCTGGTTTCTCAGTCTGTTTCCTAGTGCCGGTTTGAATTTCCTGCAGTTTTCACTGTGAAACTGATTTGGAGCTAGTACCTCCCCATATATATGGATGGAGTGGAGATTGCAACTGAAAAGAAACTTTGTTTTCCCAACAAGCTAGGTGAAGGACGGCTTTCACACGCACTTATCTCTCAGAACTGAGCATGTGGAGAGACGTTCGTTCATTTAGCACAAAGGGAACGGGTTGCAGGAGAAACTTTTACTCTGGATTCTCAGTCTGTTTCCTAGTGCCGGTTTGAAGTTCCTGCAGTTTTCACTGTAAAACCGAGTTGCAGTTGGTACCTCCCCATATATATGTATGGAGTGGAGTTTGCAATTGAAAAGAAACTTTGTGTTCCCAACAAGCTAGGTGAAGGACGGCTTTCACACACCCTTATCTCTCAGAACTGAGCATGTGGAGCGACGTTCGTTCATCTAGCACAAAGGGAACGGGTAGCAGGAGAAACTTATACTCTGGTCTCTCAGTCTGTTTCCTAGTGCCGGTTTGAAGTTCCTGCAGTGTTCACTGTGAAACCGAGTTAGAGCTAGTACCTCCTCATATATATGTATGGAGTGGAGTTTGCAAGTGAAAAGAAACTTTGATTTCCCAACAAGCTAGGTGAAGGACGGCTTTCACACACACTTTTCTCTCAGAACTGAGCATGTGGAGAGACGTTCGTTCATCTAGCACAAAGGGAATGGGTGGTAGGAGATACTTTTACTCTGGTTTCTCAGACTGATTCCTAGTCCCGGTTTGAAGTTCCTGCAGTTTTCACTGTGAAACCGAGTTGGAGCTAGTACCTCCCCATATATATGTATGGAGTGGAGTTTGCAACTGAAAAGAAACTTTGTGTTCCCAACAAGCTAGGTGAAGGACGGCTTTCACACACACTTTTCTCTCAGAACTGAGCATGTGGAGAGACGTTCGTTCATCTAGCACAAAGGGAATGGGTGGTAGGAGAAACTTTTACTCTGGTTTCTCAGACTGATTCCTAGTCCCGGTTTGAAGTTCCTGCAGTTTTCACTGTGAAACCGAGTTGGAGCTAGTACCTCCCCATATATATGTATGGAGTGGAGTTTGCAACTGAAAAGAAACTTTGTGTTCCCAACAAGCTAGGTGAAGGACGGCTTTCACACACACTTATCTCTCAGAACTGAGCATGTGGAGAGACGTTCGTTCATCTAGCACAAAGGGAACGGGTAGCAGGAGAAACTTATACTCTGGTCTCTCAGTCTGTTTCCTAGTGCCGGTTTGAAGTTCCTGCAGTGTTCACTGTGAAACCGAGTTGGAGCTAGTACCTCCCCATATATATGTATGGAGTGGAGTTTGCAACTGAAAAGAATCTTTGTGTTCCCAACAAGCTAGGTGAAGGACGGCTTTCACACACACTTATCTCTCAGAACTGAGCATGTGGAGAGACGTTCGTTCATCTAACACAAAGGGAACGGGTAGCAGGAGTAACTTATACTCTGGTCTCTCAGTCTGTTTCCTAGTGCCGGTTTGAAGTTCCTGCAGTGTTCACTGTGAAACCGAGTTGGAGCTAGTACCTCCCCATATATATGTATGGAGTGGAGTTTGCAACTGAAAAGAATCTTTGTGTTCGCAACAAGCTAGGTGAAGGACGGCTTTCACACACACATATCTCTCAGAACTGAGCAAGTGGAGAGACGTTCGTTCATCTAGCACAAAGGGAACGGGTTGCAGGAGAAACTTTTACTCTGGTTTCTCAGTCTGTTTCCTAGTGCCGGTTTGAAGTTCCTGCATTTTTCACTGTAAAACCGAGTTGGAGCTAGTACCTCCCCATATATATGTATGGAGTGGAGTTTGCAACTGAAAAGAAACTTTGTGTTCCCAACAAGCTAGGTGAAGGACGGCTTTCACACACACTTATCTCTCAGAACTAAGCATGTGGAGAGACGTTCGTTCATCTAGCACAGATGGAACGGGTTTTAGGAGAAACTTTTACTCTGGTTTCTCAGTCTGTTTCCTAGTGCCGGTTTGAAGTTCCTGCAGTTTTCACTGTAAAACCGAGTTGGAGCTAGTACCTCCCCATATATATGTATGGAGTGGAGTTTGCAACTGAAAAGAAACTTTGTGTTCCCAACAAGCTAGGTGAAGGACGGCTTTCACACACACTTATCTCTGAGAACTGAGCATGTGGAGAGACGTTCGTTCATCTAGCACAAAGGGAATGGGTGGTAGGAGAAACTTTTACTCTGGTTTCTCAGACTGATTCCTAGTCCCGGTTTGAAGTTCCTGCAGTTTTCACTGTGAAACCGAGTTGGAGCTAGTACCTCCCCATATATATGTATGGAGTGGAGTTTGCAACTGAAAAGAAACTTTGTGTTCCCAACAAGCTAGGTGAAGGACGGCTTTCACACACACTTATCTCTCAGAACTGAGCATGTGGAGAGACGTTCGTTCATCTAGCACAAAGGGAACGGGTAGCAGGAAAAACTTATACTCTGGTCTCTCAGTCTGTATCCTAGTGCCGGTTTGAAGTTCCTGCAGTGTTCACTGTGAAACCGAGTTGGAGCTAGTACCTCCCCATATATATGTATGGAGTGGAGTTTGCAACTGAAAAGAATCTTTGTGTTCACAACAAGCTAGGTGAAGGACGGCTTTCACACACACATATCTCTCAGAACTGAGCAAGTGGAGAGACGTTCGTTCATCTAGCACAAAGGGAACGGGTTGCAGGAGAAACTTTTACTCTGGTTTCTCAGTCTGTTTCATAGTGCCGGTTTGAAGTTCCTGCAGTTTTCACTGTAAAACCGAGTTGGAGCTAGTACCTCCCCATATATATGTATGGAGTGGAGTTGGCAACTGAAAAGAAACTTTGTGTTCCCAACAAGCTAGGTGAAGGACGGCTTTCACACACACTTATCTCTCAGAACTAAGCATGTGGAGAGACGTTCGTTCATCTAGCACAGATGGAACGGGTTTTAGGAGAAACTTTTACTCTGGTTTCTCAGTCTGTTTCCTAGTGCCGGTTTGAATTTCCTGCAGTTTTCACTGTGAAACTGAGTTGGAGCTAGTACCTCCCCATATATATGTATGGAGTGGAGTTTGCAACTGAAAAGAAACTTTGTTTTCCCAACAATCTAGGTGAAGGACGGCTTTCACACGCACTTATCTCTCAGAACTGAGCATGTGGAGAGACGTTCGTTCATTTAGCACAAAGGGAACGGGTTGCAGGAGAAACTTTTACTCTGGTTTCTCAGTCTGTTTCCTAGTGCCGGTTTGAAGTTCCTGCAGTTTTCACTGTGAAACTGATTTGGAGCTAGTACCTCTCCATATATATGGATGGAGTGGAGTTTGCAACTGAAAAGAAACTTTGTGTTCCCAACAAGCTAGGTGAAGGACGGCTTTCACACACACTTATCTCTCAGAACTGAGCATGTGTAGCGACGTTCGTTCATCTAGCACAAAGGAACGGGTAGCAGGAGAAACTTATACTCTGGTCTCTCAGTCTGTTTCCTAGTGCCGGTTTGAAGTTCCTGCAGTGTTCACTGTGAAACCGAGTTGGAGCTAGTACCTCCCCATATATATGTATGGAGTGGAGTTTGCAAGTGAAAAGAAACTTTGATTTCCCAACAAGCTAGGTGAAGGACGGCTTTCACACACACTTACCTCTCAGAACTGAGCATGTGGAGAGACGATCATTCATCTAGCACAAAGGGAATGGGTGGTAGGAGAAACTTTTACTCTGGTTTCTCAGACTGATTCCTAGTCCCGGTTTGAAGTTCCTGCAGTTTTCACTGTGAAACCGAGTTGGAGCTAGTACCTCCCCATATATATGTATGGAGTGGAGTTTGCAACTGAAAAGAAACTTTGTGTTCCCAACAAGCTAGGTGAAGGACGGCTTTCACACACACTTTTCTCTCAGAACTGAGCATGTGGAGAGACGTTCGTTCATCTAGCACAAAGGGAACGGGTTGCAGGGGAAACTTTTACTCTGGATTCTCAGTCTGTTTCCTAGTGCCGGTTTGAAGTTCCTGCAGTTTTCACTGTAAAACCGAGTTGCAGTTGGTACCTCCCCATATATATGTATGGAGTGGAGTTTGCAACTGAAAAGAAACTTTGTGTTCCCAACAAGCTAGGTGAAGGACGGCTTTCACACACACTTATCTCTCAGAACTGAGCATGTGGAGAGACGTTCGTTCATCTAGCACAAAGGGAACGGGTAGCAGGAGAAACTTATACTCTGGTCTCTCAGTCTGTTTCCTAGTGCCGGTTTGAAGTTCCTGCAGTGTTCACTGTGAAACCGAGTTGGAGCTAGTACCTCCCCATATATATGTATGGAGTGGAGTTTGCAAGTGAAAAGAAACTTTGATTTCCCAACAAGCTAGGTGAAGGACGGCTTTCACACACACTTATCTCTCAGAACTAAGCATGTGGAGAGACGTTCGTTCATCTAGCACAGATGGAACGGGTTTTAGGAGGAACTTTTACTCTGGTTTCTCAGTCTGTTTCCTAGTGCCGGTTTGAATTTCCTGCAGTTTTCACTGTGAAACTGATTTGGAGCTAGTACCTCCCCATATATATGTATGGAGTGGAGTTTGCAACTGAAAAGAAACTTTGTGTTCCCAACAAGCTAGGTGAAGGACGGCTTTCACACACACTTATCTCTCAGAACTGAGCATGTGGAGAGACGTTCGTTCATCTAGCACAAAGGGAACGGGTGGCAGGAGAAACTTATACTCTGGTCTCTCAGTCTGTTTCCTAGTGCCGGTTTGAAGTTCCTGCAGTGTTCACTGTGAAACCGAGTTGGAGCTAGTACCTCCCCATATATATGTATGGAGTGGAGTTTGCAACTGAAAAGAATCTTTGTGTTCCCAACAAGCTAGGTGAAGGACGGCTTTCACACACACTTATCTCTCAGAACTGAGCATGTGGAGAGACGTTCGTTCATCTAACACAAAGGGAACGGGTAGCAGGAGTAACTTATACTCTGGTCTCTCAGTCTGTTTCCTAGTGCCGGTTTGAAGTTCCTGCAGTGTTCACTGTGAAACCGAGTTGGAGCTAGTACCTCCCCATATATATGTATGGAGTGGAGTTTGCAACTGAAAAGAATCTTTGTGTTCGCAACAAGCTAGGTGAAGGACGGCTTTCACACACACATATCTCTCAGAACTGAGCAAGTGGAGAGACGTTCGTTCATCTAGCACAAAGGGAACGGGTTGCAGGAGAAACTTTTACTCTGGTTTCTCAGTCTGTTTCCTAGTGCCGGTTTGAAGTTCCTGCATTTTTCACTGTAAAACCGAGTTGGAGCTAGTACCTCCCCATATATATGTATGGAGTGGAGTTTGCAACTGAAAAGAAACTTTGTGTTCCCAACAAGCTAGGTGAAGGACGGCTTTCACACACACTTATCTCTCAGAACTAAGCATGTGGAGAGACGTTCGTTCATCTAGCACAGATGGAACGGGTTTTAGGTGAAACTTTTACTCTGGTTTCTCAGTCTGTTTCCTAGTGCCGGTTTGAAGTTCCTGCAGTTTTCACTGTAAAACCGAGTTGGAGCTAGTACCTCCCCATATATATGTATGGAGTGGAGTTTGCAACTGAAAAGAAACTTTGTGTTCCCAACAAGCTAGGTGAAGGACGGCTTTCACACACACTTATCTCTGAGAACTGAGCATGTGGAGAGACGTTCGTTCATCTAGCACAAAGGGAATGGGTGGTAGGAGAAACTTTTACTCTGGTTTCTCAGACTGATTCCTAGTCCCGGTTTGAAGTTCCTGCAGTTTTCACTGTGAAACCGAGTTGGAGCTAGTACCTCCCCATATATATGTATGGAGTGGAGTTTGCAACTGAAAAGAAACTTTGTGTTCCCAACAAGCTAGGTGAAGGACGGCTTTCACACACACTTATCTCTCAGAACTGAGCATGTGGAGAGACGTTCGTTCATCTAGCACAAAGGGAACGGGTAGCAGGAGAAACTTATACTCTGGTCTCTCAGTCTGTATCCTAGTGCCGGTTTGAAGTTCCTGCAGTGTTCACTGTGAAACCGAGTTGGAGCTAGTACCTCCCCATATATATGTATGGAGTGGAGTTTGCAACTGAAAAGAATCTTTGTGTTCACAACAAGCTAGGTGAAGGACGGCTTTCACACACACATATCTCTCAGAACTGAGCAAGTGGAGAGACGTTCGTTCATCTAGCACAAAGGGAACGGGTTGCAGGAGAAACTTTTACTCTGGTTTCTCAGTCTGTTTCATAGTGCCGGTTTGAAGTTCCTGCAGTTTTCACTGTAAAACCGAGTTGGAGCTAGTACCTCCCCATATATATGTATGGAGTGGAGTTGGCAACTGAAAAGAAACTTTGTGTTCCCAACAAGCTAGGTGAAGGACGGCTTTCACACACACTTATCTCTCAGAACTAAGCATGTGGAGAGACGTTCGTTCATCTAGCACAGATGGAACGGGTTTTAGGAGAAACTTTTACTCTGGTTTCTCAGTCTGTTTCCTAGTGCCGGTTTGAATTTCCTGCAGTTTTCACTGTGAAACTGAGTTGGAGCTAGTACCTCCCCATATATATGTATGGAGTGGAGTTTGCAACTGAAAAGAAACTTTGTTTTCCCAACAATCTAGGTGAAGGACGGCTTTCACACGCACTTATCTCTCAGAACTGAGCATGTGGAGAGACGTTCGTTCATTTAGCACAAAGGGAACGGGTTGCAGGAGAAACTTTTACTCTGGTTTCTCAGTCTGTTTCCTAGTGCCGGTTTGAAGTTCCTGCAGTTTTCACTGTGAAACTGATTTGGAGCTAGTACCTCTCCATATATATGGATGGAGTGGAGTTTGCAACTGAAAAGAAACTTTGTGTTCCCAACAAGCTAGGTGAAGGACGGCTTTCACACACACTTATCTCTCAGAACTGAGCATGTGTAGCGACGTTCGTTCATCTAGCACAAAGGAACGGGTAGCAGGAGAAACTTATACTCTGGTCTCTCAGTCTGTTTCCTAGTGCCGGTTTGAAGTTCCTGCAGTGTTCACTGTGAAACCGAGTTGGAGCTAGTACCTCCCCATATATATGTATGGAGTGGAGTTTGCAAGTGAAAAGAAACTTTGATTTCCCAACAAGCTAGGTGAAGGACGGCTTTCACACACACTTACCTCTCAGAACTGAGCATGTGGAGAGACGATCATTCATCTAGCACAAAGGGAATGGGTGGTAGGAGAAACTTTTACTCTGGTTTCTCAGACTGATTCCTAGTCCCGGTTTGAAGTTCCTGCAGTTTTCACTGTGAAACCGAGTTGGAGCTAGTACCTCCCCATATATATGTATGGAGTGGAGTTTGCAACTGAAAAGAAACTTTGTGTTCCCAACAAGCTAGGTGAAGGACGGCTTTCACACACACTTTTCTCTCAGAACTGAGCATGTGGAGAGACGTTCGTTCATCTAGCACAAAGGGAACGGGTTGCAGGGGAAACTTTTACTCTGGATTCTCAGTCTGTTTCCTAGTGCCGGTTTGAAGTTCCTGCAGTTTTCACTGTAAAACCGAGTTGCAGTTGGTACCTCCCCATATATATGTATGGAGTGGAGTTTGCAACTGAAAAGAAACTTTGTGTTCCCAACAAGCTAGGTGAAGGACGGCTTTCACACACACTTATCTCTCAGAACTGAGCATGTGGAGAGACGTTCGTTCATCTAGCACAAAGGGAACGGGTAGCAGGAGAAACTTATACTCTGGTCTCTCAGTCTGTTTCCTAGTGCCGGTTTGAAGTTCCTGCAGTGTTCACTGTGAAACCGAGTTGGAGCTAGTACCTCCCCATATATATGTATGGAGTGGAGTTTGCAAGTGAAAAGAAACTTTGATTTCCCAACAAGCTAGGTGAAGGACGGCTTTCACACACACTTATCTCTCAGAACTAAGCATGTGGAGAGACGTTCGTTCATCTAGCACAGATGGAACGGGTTTTAGGAGGAACTTTTACTCTGGTTTCTCAGTCTGTTTCCTAGTGCCGGTTTGAATTTCCTGCAGTTTTCACTGTGAAACTGATTTGGAGCTAGTACCTCCCCATATATATGGATGGAGTGGAGATTGCAACTGAAAAGAAACTTTGTTTTCCCAACAAGCTAGGTGAAGGACGGCTTTCACACGCACTTATCTCTCAGAACTGAGCATGTGGAGAGACGTTCGTTTATCTAGCACAGATGGAACGGGTTTTAGGAGAAACTTTTACTCTGGTTTCTCAGTCTGTTTCCTAGTGCCGGTTTGAATTTCCTGCAGTTTTCACTGAGAAACTGATTTGGAGCTAGTACCTCCCCATATATATGGATGGAGTGGAGATTGCAACTGAAAAGAAACTTTGTGTTCCCAACAAGCTAGGTGAAGGACGGCTTTCACACACACTTATCTCTCAGAACTGAGCATGTGGAGAGACGTTCGTTCATCTAGCACAAAGGGAACGGGTAGCAGGAGAAACTTATACTCTGGTCTCTCAGT
Source organism: Camelus bactrianus (assembly GCF_048773025.1). Taxonomy (NCBI): domain Eukaryota; kingdom Metazoa; phylum Chordata; class Mammalia; order Artiodactyla; family Camelidae; genus Camelus; species Camelus bactrianus. The sequence goes on along the minus strand of NC_133558.1, from coordinate 47,235,273 downwards.
CTGTTTCCTAGTGCCGGTTTGAAGTTCCTGCAGTGTTCACTGTGAAACCGAGTTGGAGCTAGTACCTCCCCATATATATGTATGGAGTGGAGTTTGCAAGTGAAAAGAAACTTTGATTTCCCAACAAGCTAGGTGAAGGACGGCTTTCACACACACTTATCTCTCAGAACTAAGCATGTGGAGAGACGTTCGTTCATCTAGCACAGATGGAACGGGTTTTAGGAGGAACTTTTACTCTGGTTTCTCAGTCTGTTTCCTAGTGCCGGTTTGAATTTCCTGCAGTTTTCACTGTGAAACTGATTTGGAGCTAGTACCTCCCCATATATATGGATGGAGTGGAGATTGCAACTGAAAAGAAACTTTGTTTTCCCAACAAGCTAGGTGAAGGACGGCTTTCACACGCACTTATCTCTCAGAACTGAGCATGTGGAGAGACGTTCGTTTATCTAGCACAGATGGAACGGGTTTTAGGAGAAACTTTTACTCTGGTTTCTCAGTCTGTTTCCTAGTGCCGGTTTGAATTTCCTGCAGTTTTCACTGAGAAACTGATTTGGAGCTAGTACCTCCCCATATATATGGATGGAGTGGAGATTGCAACTGAAAAGAAACTTTGTTTTCCCAACAAGCTAGGTGAAGGACGGCTTTCACACGCACTTATCTCTCAGAACTGAGCATGTGGAGAGACGTTCGTTCATTTAGCACAAAGGGAACGGGTTGCAGGAGAAACCTTTACTCTGAATTCTCAGTCTGTTTCCTAGTGCCGGTTTGAAGTTCCTGCAGTTTTCACTGTAAAACCGAGTTGCAGTTGGTACCTCCCCATATATATGTATGGAGTGGAGTTTGCAACTGAAAAGAAACTTTGTGTTCCCAACAAGCTAGGTGAAGGACGGCTTTCACACACACTTATCTCTCAGAACTGAGCATGTGTAGCGACGTTCGTTCATCTAGCACAAAGGAACGGGTAGCAGGAGAAACTTATACTCTGGTCTCTCAGTCTGTTTCCTAGTGCCGGTTTGAAGTTCCTGCAGTGTTCACTGTGAAACCGAGTTGGAGCTAGTACCTCCCCATATATATGTATGGAGTGGAGTTTGCAAGTGAAAAGAAACTTTGATTTCCCAACAAGCTAGGTGAAGGACGGCTTTCACACACACTTTTCTCTCAGAACTGAGCATGTGGAGAGACGTTCGTTCATCTAGCACAAAGGGAATGGGTGGTAGGAGAAACTTTTACTCTGGTTTCTCAGACTGATTCCTAGTCCCGGTTTGAAGTTCCTGCAGTTTTCACTGTGAAACCGAGTTGGAGCTAGTACCTCCCCATATATATGTATGGAGTGGAGTTTGCAACTGAAAAGAAACTTTGTGTTCCCAACAAGCTAGGTGAAGGACGGCTTTCACACACACTTATCTCTCAGAACTGAGCATGTGGAGAGACGTTCGTTCATCTAGCACAAAGGGAACGGGTAGCAGGAGAAACTTATACTCTGATCTCTCAGTCTGTTTCCTAGTGCCGGTTTGAAGTTCCTGCAGTGTTCACTGTGAAACCGAGTTGGAGCTAGTACCTCCCCATATATATGGATGGAGTGGAGTTTGCAACTGAAAATAAACTTTGTTTTCCCAACAAGCTAGGTGAAGGACGGCTTTCACACGCACTTATCTCTCAGAACTGAGCATGTGGAGAGACGTTCGTTCATTTAGCACAAAGGGAACGGGTTGCAGGGGAAACTTTTACTCTGGATTCTCAGTCTGTTTCCTAGTGCCGGTTTGAAGTTCCTGCAGTTTTCACTGTAAAACCGAGTTGCAGTTGGTACCTCCCCATATATATGTATGGAGTGGAGTTTGCAACTGAAAAGAAACTTTGTGTTCCCAACAAGCTAGGTGAAGGACGGCTTTCACACACACTTATCTCTCAGAACTGAGCATGTGGAGAGACGTTCGTTCATCTAGCACAAAGGGAACGGGTAGCAGGAGAAACTTATACTCTGGTCTCTCAGTCTGTTTCCTAGTGCCGGTTTGAAGTTCCTGCAGTGTTCACTGTGAAACCGAGTTGGAGCTAGTACCTCCCCATATATATGTATGGAGTGGAGTTTGCAAGTGAAAAGAAACTTTGATTTCCCAACAAGCTAGGTGAAGGACGGCTTTCACACACACTTATCTCTCAGAACTAAGCATGTGGAGAGACGTTCGTTCATCTAGCACAGATGGAACGGGTTTTAGGAGAAACTTTTACTCTGGTTTCTCAGTCTGTTTCCTAGTGCCGGTTTGAAGTTCCTGCAGTTTTCACTGTGAAACTGATTTGGAGCTAGTACCTCCCCATATATATGGATGGAGTGGAGATTGCAACTGAAAAGAAACTTTGTTTTCCCAACAAGCTAGGTGAAGGACGGCTTTCACACGCACTTATCTCTCAGAACTGAGCATGTGGAGAGACGTTCGTTCATTTAGCACAAAGGGAACGGGTTGCAGGAGAAACTTTTACTCTGGATTCTCAGTCTGTTTCCTAGTGCCGGTTTGAAGTTCCTGCAGTTTTCACTGTGAAACTGATTTGGAGCTAGTACCTCTCCATATATATGGATGGAGTGGAGTTTGCAACTGAAAAGAAACTTTGTTTTCCCAACAAGCTAGGTGAAGGACGGCTTTCACACGCACTTATCTCTCAGAACTGAGCATGTTGAGAGACGTTCGTTCATTTAGCACAAAGGGAACGGGTTGCAGGAGAAACTTTTACTCTCGATTCTCAGTCTGTTTCCTAGTGCCGGTTTGAAGTTCCTGCAGTTTTCACTGTAAAACCGAGTTGCAGTTGGTACCTCCCCATATATATGTATGGAGTGGAGTTTGCAACTGAAAAGAAACTTTGTGTTCCCAACAAGCTAGGTGAAGGACGGCTTTCACACACACTTATCTCTCAGAACTGAGCATGTGTAGCGACGTTCGTTCATCTAGCACAAAGGAACGGGTAGCAGGAGAAACTTATACTCTGGTCTCTCAGTCTGTTTCCTAGTGCCGGTTTGAAGTTCCTGCAGTGTTCACTGTGAAACCGAGTTGGAGCTAGTACCTCCCCTTATATATGTATGGAGTGGAGTTTGCAACTGAAAAGAAACTTTGTGTTCCCAACAAGCTAGGTGAAGGACGGCTTTCACACACACTTATCTCTCAGAACTAAGCATGTGGAGAGACGTTCGTTCATCTAGCACAGATGGAACGGGTTTTAGGAGAAACTTTTACTCTGGTTTCTCAGTCTGTTTCCTAGTGCCGGTTTGAATTTCCTGCAGTTTTCACTGTGAAACTGATTTGGAGCTAGTACCTCCCCATATATATGGATGGAGTGGAGATTGCAACTGAAAAGAAACTTTGTTTTCCCAACAAGCTAGGTGAAGGACGGCTTTCACACACACTTATCTCTCCGAACTGAGCATGTGGAGAGACGTTCGTTCATTTAGCACAAAGGGAACGGGTTGCAGGAGAAACTTTTACTCTGGATTCTCAGTCTGTTTCCTAGTGCCGGTTTGAAGTTCCTGCAGTTTTCACTGTAAAACCGAGTTGCAGTTGGTACCTCCCCATATATATGTATGGAGTGGAGGTTGCAACTGAAAAGAAACTTTGTGTTCCCAACAAGCTAGGTGAAGGACGGCTTTCACACACCCTTATCTTTCAGAACTGAGCATGTGGAGCGACGTTCGTTCATCTAGCACAAAGGGAACGGGTAGCAGGAGAAACTTATACTCTGGTCTCTCAGTCTGTTTCCTATTGCCGGTTTGAAGTTCCTGCAGTGTTCACTGTGAAACCGAGTTAGAGCTAGTACCTCCCCATATATATGTATGGAGTGGAGTTTGCAAGTGAAAAGAAACTTTGATTTCCCAACAAGCTAGGTGAAGGACGGCTTTCACACACACTTTTCTCTCAGAACTGAGCATGTGGAGAGACGTTCGTTCATCTAGCACAAAGGGAATGTGTGGTAGGAGAAACTTTTACTCTGGTTTCTCAGACTGATTCCTAGTCCCGGTTTGAAGTTCCTGCAGTTTTCACTGTGAAACGGAGTTGGAGCTAGTACCTCCCCATATATATGTATGGAGTGGAGTTTGCAACTGAAAAGAAACTTTGTGTTCCCAACAAGCTAGGTGAAGGACGGCTTTCACACACACTTTTCTCTCAGAACTGAGCATGTGGAGAGACGTTCGTTCATCTAGCACAAAGGGAATGGGTGGTAGGAGAAACTTTTACTCTGGTTTCTCAGACTGATTCCTAGTCCCGGTTTGAAGTTCCTGCAGTTTTCACTGTGAAACCGAGTTGGAGCTAGTACCTCCCCATATATATGTATGGAGTGGAGTTTGCAACTGAAAAGAAACTTTGTGTTCCCAACAAGCTAGGTGAAGGACGGCTTTCACACACACTTATCTCTCAGAACTGAGCATGTGGAGAGACGTTCGTTCATCTAGCACAAAGGGAACGGGTAGCAGGAGAAACTTATACTCTGGTCTCTCAGTCTGTTTCCTAGTGCCGGTTTGAAGTTCCTGCAGTGTTCACTGTGAAACCGAGTTGGAGCTAGTACCTCCCCATATATATGTATGGAGTGGAGTTTGCAAGTGAAAAGAAACTTTGATTTCCCAACAAGCTAGGTGAAGGAAGGCTTTCACACACACTTATCTCTCAGAACTGAGCATGTGGAGAGACGTTCGTTCATCTAGCACAAAGGGAATGGGTGGTAGGAGAAACTTTTACTCTGGTTTCTCAGTCTGTTTCCTAGTGCCGGTTTGAATTTCCTGCAGTTTTCACTGTGAAACTGAGTTGGAGCTAGTACCTCCCCATATATATGGATGGAGTGGAGTTTGCAACTGAAAATAAACTTTGTTTTCCCAACAAGCTAGGTGAAGGACGGCTTTCACACGCACTTATCTCTCAGAACTGAGCATGTGGAGAGACGTTCGTTCATTTAGCACAAAGGGAACGGGTTGCAGGAGAAAATTTTACTCTGGATTCTCAGTCTGTTTCCTAGTGCCGGTTTGAAGTTCCTGCAGTTTTCACTGTAAAACCGAGTTGCAGTTGGTACCACCCCATATATATGTATGGAGTGGAGTTTGCAACTGAAAAGAAACTTTGTGTTCCCAACAAGCTAGGTGAAGGACGGCTTTCACACACACTTATCTCTCAGAACTGAGTATGTGGAGAGACGTTCGTTCATCTAGCACAAAGGGAACGGGTAGCAGGAGAAACTTATACTCTGGTCTCTCAGTCTGTTTCCTAGTGCCGGTTTGAAGTTCCTGCAGTGTTCACTGTGAAACCGAGTTGGAGCTAGTACCTCCCCATATATATGTATGGAGTGGAGTTTGCAACTGAAAAGAAACTTTGATTTCCCAACAAGCTAGGTGAAGGAAGGCTTTCACACACACTTATCTCTCAGAACTGAGCATGTGGAGAGACGTTCGTTCATCTAGCACAAAGGGAATGGGTGGTAGGAGAAACTTTTACTCTGGTTTCTCAGACTGATTCCTAGTCCCGGTTTGAAGTTCCTGCAGTTTTCACTGTGAAACCGATTTGGAGCTAGTACCTCCCCATATATATGTATGGAGTGGAGTTTGCAACTGAAAAGAATCTTTGTGTTCCCAACAAGCTAGGTGAAGGACGGCTTTCACACACACATATCTCTCAGAACTGAGCAAGTGGAGAGACGTTCGTTCATCTAGCACAAAGGGAACGGGTTGCAGGTGAAACTTTTACTCTGGTTTCTCAGTCTGTTTCCTAGTGCCGGTTTGAAGTTCCTGCAATTTTCACTGTAAAACCGAGTTGGAGCTAGTACCTCCCCATATATATGTATGGAGTGGAGTTTGCAACTGAAAAGAAACTTTGTGTTCCCAACAAGCTAGGTGAAGGACGGCTTTCACACACACTTATCTCTCAGAACTAAGCAAGTGGAGAGACGTTCGTTCATCTAGCACAGATGGAACGGGTTTTAGGAGAAACTTTTACTCTGGTTTCTCAGTCTGTTTCCTAGTGCCGGTTTGAAGTTCCTGCAGTTTTCACTGTAAAACCGAGTTGCAGTTGGTACCTCCCCATATATATGTATGGAGTGGAGTTTGCAACTGAAAAGAAACTTTGTGTTCCCAACAAGCTAGGTGAAGGACGGCTTTCACACACACTTATCTCTCAGAACTGAGCATGTGGAGAGACGTTCGTTCATCTAGCACAAAGGGAACGGGTAGCAGGAGAAACTTATACTCTGGTCTCTCAGTCTGTTTCCTAGTGCCGGTTTGAAGTTCCTGCAGTGTTCACTGTGAAACCGAGTTGGAGCTAGTACCTCCCCATATATATGTATGGAGTGGAGTTTGCAAGTGAAAAGAAACTTTGATTTCCCAACAAGCTAGGTGAAGGACGGCTTTCACACACACTTATCTCTCAGAACTAAGCATGTGGAGAGACGTTCGTTCATCTAGCACAGATGGAACGGGTTTTAGGAGGAACTTTTACTCTGGTTTCTCAGTCTGTTTCCTAGTGCCGGTTTGAATTTCCTGCAGTTTTCACTGTGAAACTGATTTGGAGCTAGTACCTCCCCATATATATGGATGGAGTGGAGATTGCAACTGAAAAGAAACTTTGTTTTCCCAACAAGCTAGGTGAAGGACGGCTTTCACACGCACTTATCTCTCAGAACTGAGCATGTGGAGAGACGTTCGTTTATCTAGCACAGATGGAACGGGTTTTAGGAGAAACTTTTACTCTGGTTTCTCAGTCTGTTTCCTAGTGCCGGTTTGAATTTCCTGCAGTTTTCACTGAGAAACTGATTTGGAGCTAGTACCTCCCCATATATATGGATGGATTGGAGATTGCAACTGAAAAGAAACTTTGTTTTCCCAACAAGCTAGGTGAAGGACGGCTTTCACACGCACTTATCTCTCAGAACTGAGCATGTGGAGAGACGTTCGTTCATTTAGCACAAAGGGAACGGGTTGCAGGAGAAACCTTTACTCTGAATTCTCAGTCTGTTTCCTAGTGCCGGTTTGAAGTTCCTGCAGTTTTCACTGTAAAACCGAGTTGCAGTTGGTACCTCCCCATATATATGTATGGAGTGGAGTTTGCAACTGAAAAGAAACTTTGTGTTCCCAACAAGCTAGGTGAAGGACGGCTTTCACACACACTTATCTCTCAGAACTGAGCATGTGTAGCGACGTTCGTTCATCTAGCACAAAGGAACGGGTAGCAGGAGAAACTTATACTCTGGTCTCTCAGTCTGTTTCCTAGTGCCGGTTTGAAGTTCCTGCAGTGTTCACTGTGAAACCGAGTTGGAGCTAGTACCTCCCCATATATATGTATGGAGTGGAGTTTGCAAGTGAAAAGAAACTTTGATTTCCCAACAAGCTAGGTGAAGGACGGCTTTCACACACACTTTTCTCTCAGAACTGAGCATGTGGAGAGACGTTCGTTCATCTAGCACAAAGGGAATGGGTGGTAGGAGAAACTTTTACTCTGGTTTCTCAGACTGATTCCTAGTCCCGGTTTGAAGTTCCTGCAGTTTTCACTGTGAAACCGAGTTGGAGCTAGTACCTCCCCATATATATGTATGGAGTGGAGTTTGCAACTGAAAAGAAACTTTGTGTTCCCAACAAGCTAGGTGAAGGACGGCTTTCACACACACTTATCTCTCAGAACTGAGCATGTGGAGAGACGTTCGTTCATCTAGCACAAAGGGAACGGGTAGCAGGAGAAACTTATACTCTGATCTCTCAGTCTGTTTCCTAGTGCCGGTTTGAAGTTCCTGCAGTGTTCACTGTGAAACCGAGTTGGAGCTAGTACCTCCCCATATATATGGATGGAGTGGAGTTTGCAACTGAAAATAAACTTTGTTTTCCCAACAAGCTAGGTGAAGGACGGCTTTCACACGCACTTATCTCTCAGAACTGAGCATGTGGAGAGACGTTCGTTCATTTAGCACAAAGGGAACGGGTTGCAGGGGAAACTTTTACTCTGGATTCTCAGTCTGTTTCCTAGTGCCGGTTTGAAGTTCCTGCAGTTTTCACTGTAAAACCGAGTTGCAGTTGGTACCTCCCCATATATATGTATGGAGTGGAGTTTGCAACTGAAAAGAAACTTTGTGTTCCCAACAAGCTAGGTGAAGGACGGCTTTCACACACACTTATCTCTCAGAACTGAGCATGTGGAGAGACGTTCGTTCATTTAGCACAAAGGGAACGGGTTGCAGGAGAAACTTATACTCTGGTCTCTCAGTCTGTTTCCTAGTGCCGGTTTGAAGTTCCTGCAGTGTTCACTGTGAAACTGATTTGGAGCTAGTACCTCTCCATATATATGGATGGAGTGGAGTTTGCAACTGAAAAGAAACTTTGTTTTCCCAACAAGCTAGGTGAAGGACGGCTTTCACACGCACTTATCTCTCAGAACTGAGCATGTTGAGAGACGTTCGTTCATTTAGCACAAAGGGAACGGGTTGCAGGAGAAACTTTTACTCTCGATTCTCAGTCTGTTTCCTAGTGCCGGTTTGAAGTTCCTGCAGTTTTCACTGTAAAACCGAGTTGCAGTTGGTACCTCCCCATATATATGTATGGAGTGGAGATTGCAACTGAAAAGAAACTTTGTTTTCCCAACAAGCTAGGTGAAGGACGGCTTTCACACACACTTATCTCTCAGAACTGAGCATGTGTAGCGACGTTCGTTCATCTAGCACAAAGGAACGGGTAGCAGGAGAAACTTTTACTCTGGTCTCTCAGTCTGTTTCCTAGTGCCGGTTTGAAGTTCCTGCAGTGTTCACTGTGAAACCGAGTTGGAGCTAGTACCTCCCCTTATATATGTATGGAGTGGAGTTTGCAACTGAAAAGAAACTTTGTGTTCCCAACAAGCTAGGTGAAGGACGGCTTTCACACGCACTTATCTCTCAGAACTGAGCATGTTGAGAGACGTTCGTTCATTTAGCACAAAGGGAACGGGTTGCAGGAGAAACTTTTACTCTCGATTCTCAGTCTGTTTCCTAGTGCCGGTTTGAAGTTCCTGCAGTTTTCACTGTGAAACTGATTTGGAGCTAGTACCTCCCCATATATATGGATGGAGTGGAGATTGCAACTGAAAAGAAACTTTGTTTTCCCAACAAGCTAGGTGAAGGACGGCTTTCACACACACTTATCTCTCCGAACTGAGCATGTGGAGAGACGTTCGTTCATTTAGCACAAAGGGAACGGGTTGCAGGAGAAACTTTTACTCTGGATTCTCAGTCTGTTTCCTAGTGCCGGTTTGAAGTTCCTGCAGTTTTCACTGTAAAACCGAGTTGCAGTTGGTACCTCCCCATATATATGTATGGAGTGGAGGTTGCAACTGAAAAGAAACTTTGTGTTCCCAACAAGCTAGGTGAAGGACGGCTTTCACACACCCTTATCTTTCAGAACTGAGCATGTGGAGCGACGTTCGTTCATCTAGCACAAAGGGAACGGGTAGCAGGAGAAACTTATACTCTGGTCTCTCAGTCTGTTTCCTATTGCCGGTTTGAAGTTCCTGCAGTGTTCACTGTGAAACCGAGTTAGAGCTAGTACCTCCCCATATATATGTATGGAGTGGAGTTTGCAAGTGAAAAGAAACTTTGATTTCCCAACAAGCTAGGTGAAGGACGGCTTTCACACACACTTTTCTCTCAGAACTGAGCATGTGGAGAGACGTTCGTTCATCTAGCACAAAGGGAATGTGTGGTAGGAGAAACTTTTACTCTGGTTTCTCAGACTGATTCCTAGTCCCGGTTTGAAGTTCCTGCAGTTTTCACTGTGAAACCGAGTTGGAGCTAGTACCTCCCCATATATATGTATGGAGTGGAGTTTGCAACTGAAAAGAAACTTTGTGTTCCCAACAAGCTAGGTGAAGGACGGCTTTCACACACACTTTTCTCTCAGAACTGAGCATGTGGAGAGACGTTCGTTCATCTAGCACAAAGGGAATGGGTGGTAGGAGAAACTTTTACTCTGGTTTCTCAGACTGATTCCTAGTCCCGGTTTGAAGTTCCTGCAGTTTTCACTGTGAAACCGAGTTGGAGCTAGTACCTCCCCATATATATGTATGGAGTGGAGTTTGCAACTGAAAAGAAACTTTGTGTTCCCAACAAGCTAGGTGAAGGACGGCTTTCACACACACTTATCTCTCAGAACTGAGCATGTGGAGAGACGTTCGTTCATCTAGCACAAAGGGAACGGGTAGCAGGAGAAACTTATACTCTGGTCTCTCAGTCTGTTTCCTAGTGCCGGTTTGAAGTTCCTGCAGTGTTCACTGTGAAACCGAGTTGGAGCTAGTACCTCCCCATATATATGTATGGAGTGGAGTTTGCAAGTGAAAAGAAACTTTGATTTCCCAACAAGCTAGGTGAAGGAAGGCTTTCACACACACTTATCTCTCAGAACTGAGCATGTGGAGAGACGTTCGTTCATCTAGCACAAAGGGAATGGGTGGTAGGAGAAACTTTTACTCTGGTTTCTCAGTCTGTTTCCTAGTGCCGGTTTGAATTTCCTGCAGTTTTCACTGTGAAACTGAGTTGGAGCTAGTACCTCCCCATATATATGGATGGAGTGGAGTTTGCAACTGAAAATAAACTTTGTTTTCCCAACAAGCTAGGTGAAGGACGGCTTTCACACGCACTTATCTCTCAGAACTGAGCATGTGGAGAGACGTTCGTTCATTTAGCACAAAGGGAACGGGTTGCAGGAGAAAATTTTACTCTGGATTCTCAGTCTGTTTCCTAGTGCCGGTTTGAAGTTCCTGCAGTTTTCACTGTAAAACCGAGTTGCAGTTGGTACCACCCCATATATATGTATGGAGTGGAGTTTGCAACTGAAAAGAAACTTTGTGTTCCCAACAAGCTAGGTGAAGGACGGCTTTCACACACACTTATCTCTCAGAACTGAGTATGTGGAGAGACGTTCGTTCATCTAGCACAAAGGGAACGGGTAGCAGGAGAAACTTATACTCTGGTCTCTCAGTCTGTTTCCTAGTGCCGGTTTGAAGTTCCTGCAGTGTTCACTGTGAAACCGAGTTGGAGCTAGTACCTCCCCATATATATGTATGGAGTGGAGTTTGCAACTGAAAAGAAACTTTGATTTCCCAACAAGCTAGGTGAAGGAAGGCTTTCACACACACTTATCTCTCAGAACTGAGCATGTGGAGAGACGTTCGTTCATCTAGCACAAAGGGAATGGGTGGTAGGAGAAACTTTTACTCTGGTTTCTCAGACTGATTCCTAGTCCCGGTTTGAAGTTCCTGCAGTTTTCACTGTGAAACCGATTTGGAGCTAGTACCTCCCCATATATATGTATGGAGTGGAGTTTGCAACTGAAAAGAATCTTTGTGTTCCCAACAAGCTAGGTGAAGGACGGCTTTCACACACACATATCTCTCAGAACTGAGCAAGTGGAGAGACGTTCGTTCATCTAGCACAAAGGGAACGGGTTGCAGGTGAAACTTTTACTCTGGTTTCTCAGTCTGTTTCCTAGTGCCGGTTTGAAGTTCCTGCAATTTTCACTGTAAAACCGAGTTGGAGCTAGTACCTCCCCATATATATGTATGGAGTGGAGTTTGCAACTGAAAAGAAACTTTGTGTTCCCAACAAGCTAGGTGAAGGACGGCTTTCACACACACTTATCTCTCAGAACTAAGCAAGTGGAGAGACGTTCGTTCATCTAGCACAGATGGAACGGGTTTTAGGAGAAACTTTTACTCTGGTTTCTCAGTCTGTTTCCTAGTGCCGGTTTGAAGTTCCTGCAGTTTTCACTGTAAAACCGAGTTGCAGTTGGTACCTCCCCATATATATGTATGGAGTGGAGTTTGCAACTGAAAAGAAACTTTGTGTTCCCAACAAGCTAGGTGAAGGACGGCTTTCACACACACTTATCTCTCAGAACTGAGCATGTGGAGAGACGTTCGTTCATCTAGCACAAAGGGAACGGGTAGCAGGAGAAACTTATACTCTGGTCTCTCAGTCTGTTTCCTAGTGCCGGTTTGAAGTTCCTGCAGTGTTCACTGTGAAACCGAGTTGGAGCTAGTACCTCCCCATATATATGTATGGAGTGGAGTTTGCAAGTGAAAAGAAACTTTGATTTCCCAACAAGCTAGGTGAAGGACGGCTTTCACACACACTTATCTCTCAGAACTAAGCATGTGGAGAGACGTTCGTTCATCTAGCACAGATGGAACGGGTTTTAGGAGGAACTTTTACTCTGGTTTCTCAGTCTGTTTCCTAGTGCCGGTTTGAATTTCCTGCAGTTTTCACTGTGAAACTGATTTGGAGCTAGTACCTCCCCATATATATGGATGGAGTGGAGATTGCAACTGAAAAGAAACTTTGTTTTCCCAACAAGCTAGGTGAAGGACGGCTTTCACACGCACTTATCTCTCAGAACTGAGCATGTGGAGAGACGTTCGTTTATCTAGCACAGATGGAACGGGTTTTAGGAGAAACTTTTACTCTGGTTTCTCAGTCTGTTTCCTAGTGCCGGTTTGAATTTCCTGCAGTTTTCACTGAGAAACTGATTTGGAGCTAGTACCTCCCCATATATATGGATGGATTGGAGATTGCAACTGAAAAGAAACTTTGTTTTCCCAACAAGCTAGGTGAAGGACGGCTTTCACACGCACTTATCTCTCAGAACTGAGCATGTGGAGAGACGTTCGTTCATTTAGCACAAAGGGAACGGGTTGCAGGAGAAACCTTTACTCTGAATTCTCAGTCTGTTTCCTAGTGCCGGTTTGAAGTCCCTGCAGTTTTCACTGTAAAACCGAGTTGCAGTTGGTACCTCCCCATATATATGTATGGAGTGGAGTTTGCAACTGAAAAGAAACTTTGTGTTCCCAACAAGCTAGGTGAAGGACGGCTTTCACACACACTTATCTCTCAGAACTGAGCATGTGTAGCGACGTTCGTTCATCTAGCACAAAGGAACGGGTAGCAGGAGAAACTTATACTCTGGTCTCTCAGTCTGTTTCCTAGTGCCGGTTTGAAGTTCCTGCAGTGTTCACTGTGAAACCGAGTTGGAGCTAGTACCTCCCCATATATATGTATGGAGTGGAGTTTGCAAGTGAAAAGAAACTTTGATTTCCCAACAAGCTAGGTGAAGGACGGCTTTCACACACACTTTTCTCTCAGAACTGAGCATGTGGAGAGACGTTCGTTCATCTAGCACAAAGGGAATGGGTGGTAGGAGAAACTTTTACTCTGGTTTCTCAGACTGATTCCTAGTCCCGGTTTGAAGTTCCTGCAGTTTTCACTGTGAAACCGAGTTGGAGCTAGTACCTCCCCATATATATGTATGGAGTGGAGTTTGCAACTGAAAAGAAACTTTGTGTTCCCAACAAGCTAGGTGAAGGACGGCTTTCACACACACTTATCTCTCAGAACTGAGCATGTGGAGAGACGTTCGTTCATCTAGCACAAAGGGAACGGGTAGCAGGAGAAACTTATACTCTGATCTCTCAGTCTGTTTCCTAGTGCCGGTTTGAAGTTCCTGCAGTGTTCACTGTGAAACCGAGTTGGAGCTAGTACCTCCCCATATATATGGATGGAGTGGAGTTTGCAACTGAAAATAAACTTTGTTTTCCCAACAAGCTAGGTGAAGGACGGCTTTCACACGCACTTATCTCTCAGAACTGAGCATGTGGAGAGACGTTCGTTCATTTAGCACAAAGGGAACGGGTTGCAGGGGAAACTTTTACTCTGGATTCTCAGTCTGTTTCCTAGTGCCGGTTTGAAGTTCCTGCAGTTTTCACTGTAAAACCGAGTTGCAGTTGGTACCTCCCCATATATATGTATGGAGTGGAGTTTGCAACTGAAAAGAAACTTTGTGTTCCCAACAAGCTAGGTGAAGGACGGCTTTCACACACACTTATCTCTCAGAACTGAGCATGTGGAGAGACGTTCGTTCATCTAGCACAAAGGGAACGGGTAGCAGGAGAAACTTATACTCTGGTCTCTCAGTCTGTTTCCTAGTGCCGGTTTGAAGTTCCTGCAGTGTTCACTGTGAAACCGATTTGGAGCTAGTACCTCCCCATAAATATGTATGGAGTGGAGTTTGCAAGTGAAAAGAAACTTTGTTTTCCCAACAAGCTAGGTGAAGGACGGCTTTCACACACACTTATCTCTCAGAACTAAGCATGTGGAGAGACGTTCGTTCATCTAGCACAGATGGAACGGGTTTTAGGAGAAACTTTTACTCTCGATTCTCAGTCTGTTTCCTAGTGCCGGTTTGAAGTTCCTGCAGTTTTCACTGTAAAACCGAGTTGCAGTTGGTACCTCCCCATATATATGGATGGAGTGGAGATTGCAACTGAAAAGAAACTTTGTTTTCCCAACAAGCTAGGTGAAGGACGGCTTTCACACGCACTTATCTCTCAGAACTGAGCATGTGGAGAGACGTTCGTTCATTTAGCACAAAGGGAACGGGTAGCAGGAGAAACTTATACTCTGGTCTCTCAGTCTGTTTCCTAGTGCCGGTTTGAAGTTCCTGCAGTTTTCACTGTGAAACTGATTTGGAGCTAGTACCTCTCCATATATATGGATGGAGTGGAGTTTGCAACTGAAAAGAAACTTTGTTTTCCCAACAAGCTAGGTGAAGGACGGCTTTCACACGCACTTATCTCTCAGAACTGAGCATGTTGAGAGACGTTCGTTCATTTAGCACAAAGGGAACGGGTTGCAGGAGAAACTTTTACTCTCGATTCTCAGTCTGTTTCCTAGTGCCGGTTTGAAGTTCCTGCAGTTTTCACTGTAAAACCGAGTTGCAGTTGGTACCTCCCCATATATATGTATGGAGTGGAGTTTGCAACTGAAAAGAAACTTTGTGTTCCCAACAAGCTAGGTGAAGGACGGCTTTCACACACACTTATCTCTCAGAACTGAGCATGTGTAGCGACGTTCGTTCATCTAGCACAAAGGAACGGGTAGCAGGAGAAACTTATACTCTGGTCTCTCAGTCTGTTTCCTAGTGCCGGTTTGAAGTTCCTGCAGTGTTCACTGTGAAACCGAGTTGGAGCTAGTACCTCCCCTTATATATGTATGGAGTGGAGTTTGCAACTGAAAAGAAACTTTGTGTTCCCAACAAGCTAGGTGAAGGACGGCTTTCACACACACTTATCTCTCAGAACTGAGCATGTGGAGAGACGTTCGTTCATCTAGCACAGATGGAACGGGTTTTAGGAGAAACTTTTACTCTGGTTTCTCAGTCTGTTTCCTAGTGCCGGTTTGAATTTCCTGCAGTTTTCACTGTGAAACTGATTTGGAGCTAGTACCTCCCCATATATATGGATGGAGTGGAGATTGCAACTGAAAAGAAACTTTGTTTTCCCAACAAGCTAGGTGAAGGACGGCTTTCACACACACTTATCTCTCAGAACTGAGCATGTGGAGAGACGTTCGTTCATTTAGCACAAAGGGAACGGGTTGCAGGAGAAACTTTTACTCTGGATTCTCAGTCTGTTTCCTAGTGCCGGTTTGAAGTTCCTGCAGTTTTCACTGTAAAACCGAGTTGCAGTTGGTACCTCCCCATATATATGTATGGAGTGGAGGTTGCAACTGAAAAGAAACTTTGTGTTCCCAACAAGCTAGGTGAAGGACGGCTTTCACACACCCTTATCTTTCAGAACTGAGCATGTGGAGCGACGTTCGTTCATCTAGCACAAAGGGAACGGGTAGCAGGAGAAACTTATACTCTGGTCTCTCAGTCTGTTTCCTATTGCCGGTTTGAAGTTCCTGCAGTGTTCACTGTGAAACCGAGTTAGAGCTAGTACCTCCCCATATATATGTATGGAGTGGAGTTTGCAAGTGAAAAGAAACTTTGATTTCCCAACAAGCTAGGTGAAGGACGGCTTTCACACACACTTTTCTCTCAGAACTGAGCATGTGGAGAGACGTTCGTTCATCTAGCACAAAGGGAATGTGTGGTAGGAGAAACTTTTACTCTGGTTTCTCAGACTGATTCCTAGTCCCGGTTTGAAGTTCCTGCAGTTTTCACTGTGAAACCGAGTTGGAGCTAGTACCTCCCCATATATATGTATGGAGTGGAGTTTGCAACTGAAAAGAAACTTTGTGTTCCCAACAAGCTAGGTGAAGGACGGCTTTCACACACACTTTTCTCTCAGAACTGAGCATGTGGAGAGACGTTCGTTCATCTAGCACAAAGGGAATGGGTGGTAGGAGAAACTTTTACTCTGGTTTCTCAGACTGATTCCTAGTCCCGGTTTGAAGTTCCTGCAGTTTTCACTGTGAAACCGAGTTGGAGCTAGTACCTCCCCATATATATGTATGGAGTGGAGTTTGCAACTGAAAAGAAACTTTGTGTTCCCAACAAGCTAGGTGAAGGACGGCTTTCACACACACTTATCTCTCAGAACTGAGCATGTGGAGAGACGTTCGTTCATCTAGCAAAAAGGGAACGGGTAGCAGGAGAAACTTATACTCTGGTCTCTCAGTCTGTTTCCTAGTGCCGGTTTGAAGTTCCTGCAGTGTTCACTGTGAAACCGAGTTGGAGCTAGTACCTCCCCATATATATGTATGGAGTGGAGTTTGCAAGTGAAAAGAAACTTTGATTTCCCAACAAGCTAGGTGAAGGAAGGCTTTCACACACACTTATCTCTCAGAACTGAGCATGTGGAGAGACGTTCGTTCATCTAGCACAAAGGGAATGGGTGGTAGGAGAAACTTTTACTCTGGTTTCTCAGTCTGTTTCCTAGTGCCGGTTTGAATTTCCTGCAGTTTTCACTGTGAAACTGAGTTGGAGCTAGTACCTCCCCATATATATGGATGGAGTGGAGTTTGCAACTGAAAAGAAACTTTGTTTTCCCAACAAGCTAGGTGAAGGACGGCTTTCACACGCACTTATCTCTCAGAACTGAGCATGTGGAGAGACGTTCGTTCATTTAGCACAAAGGGAACGGGTTGCAGGAGAAAATTTTACTCTGGATTCTCAGTCTGTTTCCTAGTGCCGGTTTGAAGTTCCTGCAGTTTTCACTGTAAAACCGAGTTGCAGTTGGTACCACCCCATATATATGTATGGAGTGGAGTTTGCAACTGAAAAGAAACTTTGTGTTCCCAACAAGCTAGGTGAAGGACGGCTTTCACACACACTTATCTCTCAGAACTCAGTATGTGGAGAGACGTTCGTTCATCTAGCACAAAGGGAACGGGTAGCAGGAGAAACTTATACTCTGGTCTCTCAGTCTGTTTCCTAGTGCCGGTTTGAAGTTCCTGCAGTGTTCACTGTGAAACCGAGTTGGAGCTAGTACCTCCCCATATATATGTATGGAGTGGAGTTTGCAACTGAAAAGAAACTTTGATTTCCCAACAAGCTAGGTGAAGGAAGGCTTTCACACACACTTATCTCTCAGAACTGAGCATGTGGAGAGACGTTCGTTCATCTAGCACAAAGGGAATGGGTGGTAGGAGAAACTTTTACTCTGGTTTCTCAGACTGATTCCTAGTCCCGGTTTGAAGTTCCTGCAGTTTTCACTGTGAAACCGATTTGGAGCTAGTACCTCCCCATATATATGTATGGAGTGGAGTTTGCAACTGAAAAGAATCTTTGTGTTCCCAACAAGCTAGGTGAAGGACGGCTTTCACACACACATATCTCTCAGAACTGAGCAAGTGGAGAGACGTTCGTTCATCTAGCACAAAGGGAACGGGTTGCAGGTGAAACTTTTACTCTGGTTTCTCAGTCTGTTTCCTAGTGCCGGTTTGAAGTTCCTGCAGTTTTCACTGTAAAACCGAGTTGGAGCTAGTACCTCCCCATATATATGTATGGAGTGGAGTTTGCAACTGAAAAGAAACTTTGTGTTCCCAACAAGCTAGGTGAAGGACGGCTTTCACACACACTTATCTCTCAGAACTAAGCAAGTGGAGAGACGTTCGTTCATCTAGCACAGATGGAACGGGTTTTAGGAGAAACTTTTACTCTGGTTTCTCAGTCTGTTTCCTAGTGCCGGTTTGAATTTCCTGCAGTTTTCACTGTGAAACTGAGTTGGAGCTAGTACCTCCCCATATATATGGATGGAGTGGAGATTGCAACTGAAAAGAAACTTTGTTTTCCCAACAATCTAGGTGAAGGACGGCTTTCACACGCACTTATCTCTCAGAACTGAGCATGTGGAGAGACGTTCGTTCATTTAGCACAAAGGGAACGGGTTGCAGGAGAAACTTTTACTATGGATTCTCAGTCCGTTTCCTAGTGCCGGTTTGAAGTTCCTGCAGTTTTCACTGTGAAACTGATTTGGAGCTAGTACCTCTCCATATATATGGATGGAGTGGAGTTTGCAACTGAAAAGAAACTTTGTTTTCCCAACAAGCTAGGTGAAGGACGGCTTTCACACGCACTTATCTCTCAGAACTGAGCATGTGGAGAGACGTTCGTTCATTTAGCACAAAGGGAACGGGTTGCAGGAGAAACTTTTACTCTCGATTCTCAGTCTGTTTCCTAGTGCCGGTTTGAAGTTCCTGCAGTTTTCACTGTAAAACCGAGTTGCAGTTGGTACCTCCCCATATATATGTATGGAGTGGAGTTTGCAAGTGAAAAGAAACTTTGATTTCCCAACAAGCTAGGTGAAGGACGGCTTTCACACACACTTATCTCTCAGAACTGAGCATGTGTAGCGACGTTCGTTCATCTAGCACAACGGAACGGGTAGCAGGAGAAACTTATACTCTGGTCTCTCAGTCTGTTTCCTAGTGCCGGTTTGAAGTTCCTGCAGTGTTCACTGTGAAACCGAGTTGGAGCTAGTACCTCCCCATATATATGTATGGAGTGGAGTTTGCAAGTGAAAAGAAACTTTGATTTCCCAACAAGCTAGGTGAAGGACGGCTTTCACACACACTTACCTCTCAGAACTGAGCATGTGGAGAGATGATCATTCATCTAGCACAAAGGGAATGGGTGGTAGGAGAAACTTTTACTCTGGTTTCTCAGACTGATTCCTAGTCCCGGTTTGAAGTTCCTGCAGTTTTCACTGTGAAACCGAGTTGGAGCTAGTACCTCCCCATATATATGTATGGAGTGGAGTTTGCAACTGAAAAGAAACTTTGTGTTCCCAACAAGCTAGGTGAAGGACGGCTTTCACACACACTTTTCTCTCAGAACTGAGCATGAGGAGAGACGTTCGTTCATCTAGCACAAAGGGAATGGTTAGCAGGAGAAACTTATACTCTGGTCTCTCAGTCTGTTTCCTAGTGCCGGTTTGAAGTTCCTGCAGTGTTCACTGTGAAACCGAGTTGGAGCTAGTACCTCCCCATATATATGTATGGAGTGGAGTTTGCAACTGAAAAGAAACTTTGTGTTCCCAACAAGCTAGGTGAAGGACGGCTTTCACACACACATATCTCTCAGAACTGAGCAAGTTGAGAGACGTTCGTTCATCTAGCACAAAGGGAACGGGTTGCAGGAGAAACTTTTACTCTGGTTTCTCAGTCTGTTTCCTAGTGCCGGTTTGAAGTTCCTGCAGTTTTCACTGTAAAACCGAGTTGGAGCTAGTACCTCCCCATATATATGTATGGAGTGGAGTTTGCAACTGAAAAGAAACTTTGTGTTCCCAACAAGCTAGGTGAAGGACGGCTTTCACACACACTTATCTCTCAGAACTAAGCATGTGGAGAGACGTTCGTTCATCTAGCACAGATGGAACGGGTTTTAGGAGAAACTTTTACTCTGGTTTCTCAGTCTGTTTCCTAGTGCCGGTTTGAATTTCCTGCATTTTTCACTGTGAAACTGAGTTGGAGCTAGTACCTCCCCATATATATGTATGGAGTGGAGTTTGCAAGTGAAAAGAAACTTTGATTTCCCAACAAGCTAGGTGAAGGACGGCTTTCACACACACTTATCTCTCAGAACTGAGCATGTGGAGAGACGTTCGTTCATCTAGCACAAAGGGAATGGGTGGTAGGAGAAACTTTTACTCTGGTTTCTCAGACTGATTCCTAGTCCCGGTTTGAAGTTCCTGCAGTTTTCACTGTGAAACCGAGTTGGAGCTAGTACCTCCCCATATATATGTATGGAGTGGAGTTTGCAACTGAAAAGAATCTTTGTGTTCCCAACAAGCTAGGTGAAGGACGGCTTTCACACACACTTATCTCTCAGAACTGAGCAAGTGGAGAGACGTTCGTTCATCTAGCACAAAGGGAACGGGTTTTAGGAGAAACTTTTACTCTGGTTTCTCAGTCTGTTCCCTAGTGCCGGTTTGAAGTTCCTGCAGTTTTCACTGTAAAACCGAGTTGGAGCTAGTACCTCCCCATATATATGTATGGAGTGGAGTTTGCAATTGAAAACAAACTTTGTGTTCCCAACCAGCTAGGTGAAGGAAGGCTTTCACACACACTTATCTCTCAGAACTGAGCATGTGGAGAGACGTTCGTTCATCTAGCACAAAGGGAACGGGTTGCAGGAGAAACTTTTACTCTGGTTTCTCAGTCTGTTTCCTAGTGCCGGTTTGAAGTTCCTGCAGTTTTCACTGTGAAACAGAGTTGGAGCTAGTACCTCCCCATATATATGTATGGAGTGGAGTTTGCAACTGAAAAGAAACTTTGTGTTCCCAACAAGCTAGGTGAAGGACGGCTTTCACACACACTTATCTCTCAGAACTAAGCATGTGGAGAGACGTTCGTTCATGTAGCACAAAGGGAACGGGTTGCAGGAAAAACTTTTACTCTGGTTTCTCAGTCTGTTTCCTAGTGCCGGTTTGAAGTTCCTGCAGTTTTCACTGTGAAACCGAGTTGGAGCTAGTACCTCCCCATATATATGTATGGAGTGGAGTTTGCAACTGAAAAGAAACTTTGTGTTCCCAACAAGCTAGGTGAAGGACGGCTTTCACACACACATATCTCTCAGAACTGAGCATGTGGAGAGACGTTCGTTCATCTAGCACAAAGGGAACGGGTAGCAGGAGAAACTTATACTCTGGTCTCTCAGTCTGTTTCCTAGTGCCGGTTTGAAGTTCCTGCAGTGTTCACTGTGAAACCGATTTGGAGCTAGTACCTCCCCATTTATATGTATGGAGTGGAGTTTGCAAGTGAAAAGAAACTTTGATTTCCCAACAAGCTAGGTGAAGGAAGGCTTTCACACACACTTATCTCTCAGAACTGAGCATGTGGAGAGACGTTCGTTCATCTAGCACAAAGGGAATGGGTGGTAGGAGAAACTTTTACTCTGGTTTCTCAGACTGATTCCTAGTCCCGGTTTGAAGTTCCTGCAGTGTTCACTGTGAAACCGATTTGGAGCTAGTACCTCCCCATATATATGTATGGAGTGGAGTTTGCAATTGAAAACAAACTTTGTGTTCCCAACAAGCTAGGTGAAGGACGGCTTTCACACACACTTATCTCTCAGAACTGAGCATGTGGAGAGACGTTCGTTCATCTAGCACAATGGGAACGGGTTGCAGGAGAAACTTTTACTCTGGTTTCTCAGTCTGTTTCCTAGTGCCGGTTTGAAGTTCCTGCAGTTTTCACTGTAAAACCGAGTTGGAGCTAGTACCTCCCCATATATATGTATGGAGTGGAGTTTGCAACTGAAAAGAAACTTTGTGTTCCCAACATGCTAGGTGAAGGACGGCTTTCACACGGACTTATCTCTCAGAACTAAGCATGTGGAGAGACGTTCGTTCATCTAGCACAGATGGAACGGGTTTTAGGAGAAACTTTTACTCTGGTCTCTCAGTCTGTTTCCTAGTGCCGGTTTGAAGTTCCTGCAGTTTTCACTGTAAAACCGAGTTGGAGCTAGTACCTCCCCATATATATGTATGGAGTGGAGTTTGCAATTGAAAACAAACTTTGTGTTCCCAACCAGCTAGGTGAAGGAAGGCTTTCACACACACTTATCTCTCATAACTGAGCATGTGGAGAGACGATCGTTCATCTAGCACTGATGGAACGGGTTGCAGGAGAAACTTATACTCTGGTTTCTCAGTCTGTTTCCTAGTGCCGGTTTGAAGTTCCTGCAGTTTTCACTGTAAAACCGAGTTGGAGCTAGTACCTCCCCATATATATGTATGGAGTGGAGTTTGCAATTTAAAACAATCTTTGTGTTCCCAAGAAGCTAGGTGAAGGAAGGCTTTCACACACACTTATCTCTCAGAACTGAGCATGTGGAAAGACGTTCGTTCATCTAGCACAAAGGGAATGGGTGGTAGGAGAAACTTTTACTCTGGTTTCTCAGACTGATTCCTAGTCCCGGTTTGAAGTTCCTGCAGTTTTCACTGTGAAACCGAGTTGGAGCTAGTACCTCCCCATATATATGTATGGAGTGGAGTTTGCAACTGAAAAGAATCTTTGTGTTCCCAAAAAGCTAGGTGAAGGACGGCTTTCACACACACTTATCTCTCAGAACTGAGCAAGTGGAGAGACGTTCGTTCATCTAGCACAAAGGGAACGGGTTTTAGGAGAAACTTTTACTCTGGTTTCTCAGTCTGTTTCCTAGTGCCGGTTTGAAGTTCCTGCAGTTTTCACTGTAAAACCGAGTTGGAGCTAGTACCTCCCCATATATATGTATGGAGTGGAGTTTGCAATTGAAAACAAACTTTGTGTTCCCAACCAGCTAGGTGAAGGAAGGCTTTCACACACACTTATCTCTCATAACTGAGCATGTGGAGAGACGTTCGTTCATCTAGCACAAAGGGAACGGGTTGTAGGAGAAACTTTTACTCTGGTTTCTCAGACTGATTCCTAGTGCTGGTTTGAAGTTCCTGCAGTTTTCACTGTGAAACCGAGTTGGAGCTAGTACCTCCCCATATATATGTATGGAGAGGAATTTGCAACTGAAAAGAATCTTTGTGTTCCCAACAAGCTAGGTGAAGGACGGCTTTCACACACACTTATCTCTCAGAACTGAGCAAGTGGAGAGACGTTCGTTCATCTGGCACAAAGGGAACGGGTTGCAGGAGAAACTTTTACTCTGGTTTCTCAGTCTGTTTCCTAGTGCCGGTTTGAAGTTCCTGCAGTTTTCACTGTAAAACCGATTTGGAGCTAGTACCTCCCCATATATATGTATGGAGTGGAGTTTGCAACTGAAAAGAAACTTTGTTTTCCCAACAAGCTAGGTGAAGGACGGCTTTCACACGCACTTATCTCTCATAACTGAGCATGTGGAGAGACGTTCGTTCATCTAGCACAAAGGGAACGGTTTGTAGGAGAAACTTTTACTCTGGTTTCTCAGACTGATTCCTAGTGCTGGTTTGAAGTTCCTGCAGTTTTCACTGTGAAACAGAGTTGGAGCTAGTACCTCCCCATATATATGTATGGAGAGGAATTTGCAACTGAAAAGAATCTTTGTGTTCCCAAGAAGCTAGGTGAAGGACGGCTTTCACACACACATATCTCTCAGTACTGAGCATGTGGAGAGACGTTCGTTCATCTAGCACAAAGGGAACGGGTAGCAGGAGAAACTTATACTCTGGTCTCTCAGTCTGTTTCCTAGTGCCGGTTTGAAGTTCCTGCAGTGTTCACTGTGAAACCGTTTTGGAGCTAGTACCTCCCCATATATATGTATGGAGTGGTGTTTGCAACTGAAAAGAATCTTTGTGTTCCGAACAAGCTAGGGGAAGGACGGCTTTCACACACACTTATCTCTCAGAACTGAGCATGTGGAGAGACGTTCGTTCATCTAGCAAAATGGGAACGGGTTGCAGGAGAAACTTTTACTCTGGTTTCTCAGTCTGTTTCCTAGTGCCGGTTTGAAGTTCCTGCAGTGTTCACTGTGAAACCGAGTTGGAGCTAGTACCTCCCCATATATATGTATGGAGTGGAGTTTGCAAGTGAAAAGAAACTTTGATTTCCCAACAAGCTTGGTGAAGGACGGCTTTCACACACACTTATCTCTCAGAACTGAGCATGTGGATAGACGTTCGTTCATCTAGCACTGATGGAACGGGTTGCAGGAGAAACTTATACTCTGGTTTCTCAGTCTGTTTCCTAGTGCCGGTTTGAAGTTCCTGCAGTTTTCACTGTAAAACCGAGTTGGAGCTAGTACCTCCCCATATATATGTATGGAGTGGAGTTTGCAATTTAAAACAAACTTTGTGTTCCCAACAAGCTAGGTGAAGGAAGGCTTTCACACACACTTATCTCTCAGAACTGAGCATGTGGAAAGACGTTCGTTCATCTAGCACAAAGTGAATGGGTGATAGGAGAAACTTTTACTCTGGTTTCTCAGACTGATTCCTAGTCCCGGTTTGAAGTTCCTGCAGTTTTCACTGTGAAACCGAGTTGGAGCTAGTACCTCCCCATATATATGTATGGAGTGGAGTTTGCAACTGAAAAGAATCTTTGTGTTCCCAAAAAGCTAGGTGAAGGACGGCTTTCACACACACTTATCTCTCAGAACTGAGCAAGTGGAGAGACGTTCGTTCATCTAGCACAAAGGGAACGGGTTTTAGGAGAAACTTTTACTCTGGTTTCTCAGTCTGTTTCCTAGTGCCGGTTTGAAGTTCCTGCAGTTTTCACTGTAAAACCGAGTTGGAGCTAGTACCTCCCCATATATATGTATGGAGTGGAGTTTGCAATTGAAAACAAACTTTGTGTTCCCAACCAGCTAGGTGAAGGAAGGCTTTCACACACACTTATCTCTCATAACTGAGCATGTGGAGAGACGTTCGTTCATCTAGCACTGATGGAACGGGTTGCAGGAGAAACTTATACTCTGGTTTCTCAGTCTGTTTCCTAGTGCCGGTTTGAAGTTCCTGCAGTTTTCACTGTAAAACCGAGTTGGAGCTAGTACCTCCCCATATATATGTATGGAGTGGAGTTTGCAATTTAAAACAAACTTTGTGTTCCCAACAAGCTAGGTGAAGGAAGGCTTTCACACACACTTATCTCTCAGAACTGAGCATGTGGAAAGACGTTCGTTCATCTAGCACAAAGGGAATGGGTGGTAGGAGAAACTTTTACTCTGGTTTCTCAGACTGATTCCTAGTCCCGGTTTGAAGTTCCTGCAGTTTTCACTGTGAAACCGAGTTGGAGCTAGTACCTCCCCATATATATGTATGGAGTGGAGTTTGCAACTGAAAAGAATCTTTGTGTTCCCAACAAGCTAGGTGAAGGACGGCTTTCACACACACTTATCTCTCAGAACTGAGCAAGTGGAGAGACGTTCGTTCATCTGGCACAAAGGGAACGGGTTGCAGGAGAAACTTTTACTCTGGTTTCTCAGTCTGTTTCCTAGTGCCGGTTTGAAGTTCCTGCAGTTTTCACTGTAAAACCGAGTTGGAGCTAGTACCTCCCCATATATATGTATGGAGTGGAGTTTGCAACTGAAAAGAAACTTTGTTTTCCCAACAAGCTAGGTGAAGGACGGCTTTCACACGCACTTATCTCTCATAACTGAGCATGTGGAGAGACGTTCGTTCATCTAGCACAAAGGGAACGGGTTGTAGGAGAAACTTTTACTCTGGTTTCTCAGACTGATTCCTAGTGCTGGTTTGAAGTTCCTGCAGTTTTCACTGTGAAACAGAGTTGGAGCTAGTACCTCCCCATATATATGTATGGAGAGGAATTTGCAACTGAAAAGAATCTTTGTGTTCCCAAGAAGCTAGGTGAAGGACGGCTTTCACACACACATATCTCTCAGTACTGAGCATGTGGAGAGACGTTCGTTCATCTAGCACAAAGGGAACGGGTAGCAGGAGAAACTTATACTCTGGTCTCTCAGTCTGTTTCCTAGTGCCGGTTTGAAGTTCCTGCAGTGTTCACTGTGAAACCGTTTTGGAGCTAGTACCTCCCCATATATATGTATGGAGTGGAGTTTGCAACTGAAAAGAATCTTTGTGTTCCGAACAAGCTAGGGGAAGGACGGCTTTCACACACACATATCTCTCAGAACTGAGCATGTGGAGAGACGTTCGTTCATCTAGCAAAATGGGAACGGGTTGCAGGAGAAACTTTTACTCTGGTTTCTCAGTCTGTTTCCTAGTGCCGGTTTGAAGTTCCTGCAGTGTTCACTGTGAAACCGAGTTGGAGCTAGTACCTCCCCATATATATGTATGGAGTGGAGTTTGCAAGTGAAAAGAAACTTTGATTTCCCAACAAGCTTGGTGAAGGACGGCTTTCACACACACTTATCTCTCAGAACTGAGCATGTGGATAGACGTTCGTTCATCTAGCACTGATGGAACGGGTTGCAGGAGAAACTTATACTCTGGTTTCTCAGTCTGTTTCCTAGTGCCGGTTTGAAGTTCCTGCAGTTTTCACTGTAAAACCGAGTTGGAGCTAGTACCTCCCCATATATATGTATGGAGTGGAGTTTGCAATTTAAAACAAACTTTGTGTTCCCAACAAGCTAGGTGAAGGAAGGCTTTCACACACACTTATCTCTCAGAACTGAGCATGTGGAAAGACGTTCGTTCATCTAGCACAAAGTGAATGGGTGATAGGAGAAACTTTTACTCTGGTTTCTCAGACTGATTCCTAGTCCCGGTTTGAAGTTCCTGCAGTTTTCACTGTGAAACCGAGTTGGAGCTAGTACCTCCCCATATATATGTATGGAGTGGAGTTTGCAACTGAAAAGAATCTTTGTGTTCCCAAAAAGCTAGGTGAAGGACGGCTTTCACACACACTTATCTCTCAGAACTGAGCAAGTGGAGAGACGTTCGTTCATCTAGCACAAAGGGAACGGGTTTTAGGAGAAACTTTTACTCTGGTTTCTCAGTCTGTTTCCTAGTGCCGGTTTGAAGTTCCTGCAGTTTTCACTGTAAAACCGAGTTGGAGCTAGTACCTCCCCATATATATGTATGGAGTGGAGTTTGCAATTGAAAACAAACTTTGTGTTCCCAACCAGCTAGGTGAAGGAAGGCTTTCACACACACTTATCTCTCATAACTGAGCATGTGGAGAGACGTTCGTTCATCTAGCACTGATGGAACGGGTTGCAGGAGAAACTTATACTCTGGTTTCTCAGTCTGTTTCCTAGTGCCGGTTTGAAGTTCCTGCAGTTTTCACTGTAAAACCGAGTTGGAGCTAGTACCTCCCCATATATATGTATGGAGTGGAGTTTGCAATTTAAAACAAACTTTGTGTTCCCAACAAGCTAGGTGAAGGAAGGCTTTCACACACACTTATCTCTCAGAACTGAGCATGTGGAAAGACGTTCGTTCATCTAGCACAAAGGGAATGGGTGGTAGGAGAAACTTTTACTCTGGTTTCTCAGACTGATTCCTAGTCCCGGTTTGAAGTTCCTGCAGTTTTCACTGTGAAACCGAGTTGGAGCTAGTACCTCCCCATATATATGTATGGAGTGGAGTTTGCAACTGAAAAGAATCTTTGTGTTCCCAAAAAGCTAGGTGAAGGACGGCTTTCACACACACTTATCTCTCAGAACTGAGCAAGTGGAGAGACGTTCGTTCATCTAGCACAAAGGGAACGGGTTTTAGGAGAAACTTTTACTCTGGTTTCTCAGTCTGTTTCCTAGTGCCGGTTTGAAGTTCCTGCAGTTTTCACTGTAAAACCGAGTTGGAGCTAGTACCTCCCCATATATATGTATGGAGTGGAGTTTGCAATTGAAAACAAACTTTGTGTTCCCAACCAGCTATGTGAAGGAAGGCTTTCACACACACTTATCTCTCATAACTGAGCATGTGGAGAGACGTTCGTTCATCTAGCACAAAGGGAACGGGTTGTAGGAGAAACTTTTACTCTGGTTTCTCAGACTGATTCCTAGTGCTGGTTTGAAGTTCCTGCAGTTTTCACTGTGAAACCGAGTTGGAGCTAGTACCTCCCCATATATATGTATGGAGAGGAATTTGCAACTGAAAAGAATCTTTGTGTTCCCAACAAGCTAGGTGAAGGACGGCTTTCACACACACTTATCTCTCAGAACTGAGCAAGTGGAGAGACGTTCGTTCATCTGGCACAAAGGGAACGGGTTGCAGGAGAAACTTTTACTCTGGTTTCTCAGTCTGTTTCCTAGTGCCGGTTTGAAGTTCCTGCAGTTTTCACTGTAAAACCGAGTTGGAGCTAGTACCTCCCCATATATATGTATGGAGTGGAGTTTGCAACTGAAAAGAAACTTTGTTTTCCCAACAAGCTAGGTGAAGGACGGCTTTCACACGCACTTATCTCTCATAACTGAGCATGTGGAGAGACGTTCGTTCATCTAGCACAGATGGAACGGGTTTTAGGAGAAACTTTTACTCTGGTTTCTCAGTCTGTTTCCTAGTGCCGGTTTGAAGTTCCTGCAGTTTTCACTGTAAAACCGAGTTGCAGCTAGTACCTCCCCATATATATGTATGGAGTGGAGTTTGCAACTGAAAAGAAACTTTGTGTTCCCAACAAGCTAGGTGAAGGACGGCTTTCACACACACTTATCTCTCAGAACTGAGCATGTGGAGAGACGTTCGTTCATCTAGCACAGATGGAACGGGTTGCAGGAGAAACTTATACTCTGGTTTCTCAGTCTGTTTCCTGGTGCCGGTTTGAAGTTCCTGCAGTTTTCACTGTAAAACCGAGTTGGAGCTAGTACCTTCCCATATATATGTATGGAGTGGAGTTTGCAACTGAAAAGAAACTTTGTGTTCCCAACAAGCTAGGTGAAGGACGGCTTTCACACACACATATCTCTCAGAACTGAGCATGTGGAGAGACGTTCGTTCATCTAGCACAAAGGGAACGGGTAGCAGGAGAAACTTATACTCTGGTCTCTCAGTCTGTTTCCTAGTGCCGGTTTGAAGTTCCTGCAGTGTTCACTGTGAAACCGATTTGGAGCTAGTACCTCCCCATATATATGTATGGCGTGGAGTTTGCAAGTGAAAAGAAACTTTGATTTCCCAACAAGCTAGGTGAAAGAAGGCTTTCACACACACTTATCTCTCAGAACTGAGCATGTGGAGAGACGTTCGTTCATCTAGCACAAAGGGAATGGGTGGTAGGAGAAACTTTTACTCTGGTTTCTCAGACTGATTCCTAGTCCCGGTTTGAAGTTCCTGCAGTGTTCACTGTGAAACCGATTTGGAGCTAGTACCTCCCCATATATATGTATGGAGTGGAGTTTGCAACTGAAAAGAAACTTTGTGTTCCCAACAAGCTAGGTGAAGGACGGCTTTCACACACACTTATCTCTCAGAACTGAGCATGTGGAGAGACGTTCGTTCATCTAGCACAATGGGAACGGGTTGCAGGAGAAAATTTTACTCTGGTTTCTCAGTCTGTTTCCTAGTGCCGGTTTGAAGTTCCTGCAGTTTTCACTGTAAAACCGAGTTGGAGCTAGTACCTCCCCATATATATGTATGGAGTGGAGTTTGCAACTGAAAAGAAACTTTGTGTTCCCAACATGCTAGGTGAAGGACGGCTTTCACACACACTTATCTCTCAGAACTAAGCATGTGGAGAGACGTTCGTTCATCTAGCACAGATGGAACGGGTTTTAGGAGAAACTTTTACTCTGGTTTCTCAGTCTGTTTCCTAGTGCCGGTTTGAAGTTCCTGCAGTTTTCACTGTAAAACCGAGTTGCAGCTAGTACCTCCCCATATATATGTATGGAGTGGAGTTTGCAACTGAAAAGAAACTTTGTGTTCCCAACAAGCTAGGTGAAAGACGGCTTTCACACACACTTATCTCTCAGAACTAAGCATGTGGAGAGACTTTCGTTCATCTAGCACAGATGGAACGGGTTGCAGGAGAAACTTATACTCTGGTATCTCAGTCTGTTTCCTAGTGCCGGTTTGAAGTTCCTGCAGTTTTCACTGTAAAACCGAGTTGGAGCTAGTACCTCCCCATATATATGTATGGAGTGGAGTTTGCAATTGAAAAAAACTTTGTGTTCCCAACCAGCTAGGTGAAGGAAGGCTTTCACACACACTTATCTCTCATAACTGAGCATGTGGAGAGACGTTCGTTCATCTAGCACAAAGGGAACGGGTAGCAGGAGAAACTTATACTCTGGTCTCTCAGTCTGTTTCCTAGTGCCGGTTTGAAGTTCCTGCAGTGTTCACTGTGAAACCGAGTTGGAGCTAGTACCTCCCCATATTTATGTATGGAGTGGAGTTTGCAACTGAAAAGAAACTTTGTGTTCCCAACAAGCTAGGTGAAGGACGGCTTTCACACACACTTATCTCTCAGAACTGAGCATGTGGAGAGACGTTCGTTCATGTAGCACAAAGGGAACGGGTTTTAGGAGAAACTTTTACTCTGGTTTCTCAGTCTGTTTCCTAGTGCCGGTTTGAAGTTCCTGCAGTTTTCACTGTAAAACCGAGTTGGAGCTAGTACCTCCCCATATATATGTATGGAGTGGAGTTTGCAATTGAAAACAAACTTTGTGTTCCCAACAAGCTAGGTGAAGGAAGGCTTTCACACACACTTATCTCTCAGAACTGAGCATGTGGAAAGACGTTCGTTCATCTAGCACAAAGGGAATGGGTGATAGGAGAAACTTTTACTCTGGTTTCTCAGACTGATTCCTAGTCCCGGTTTGAAGTTCCTGCAGTTTTCACTGTGAAACCGAGTTGGAGCTAGTACCTCCCCATATATATGTATGGAGTGGAGTTTGCAACTGAAAAGAATCTTTGTGTTCCCAAAAAGCTAGGTGAAGGACGGCTTTCACACACACTTATC
The DNA here is from genome assembly GCF_048773025.1 of Camelus bactrianus. Classification (NCBI taxonomy): domain Eukaryota; kingdom Metazoa; phylum Chordata; class Mammalia; order Artiodactyla; family Camelidae; genus Camelus; species Camelus bactrianus. Next base: position 47,204,742 of record NC_133558.1, on the reverse strand, counting down.
TCTCAGAACTGAGCAAGTGGAGAGACGTTCGTTCATCTAGCACAAAGGGAACGTGTTTTAGGAGAAACTTTTACTCTGGTTTCTCAGTCTGTTTCCTAGTGCCGGTTTGAAGTTCCTGCAGTTTTCACTGTAAAACCGAGTTGGAGCTAGTACCTCCCCATATATATGTATGGAGTGGAGTTTGCAATTGAAAACAAACTTTGTGTTCCCAACCAGCTAGGTGAAGGAAGGCTTTCACACACACTTATCTCTCATAACTGAGCATGTGGAGAGACGTTCGTTCATCTAGCACTGATGGAACGGGTTGCAGGAGAAACTTATACTCTGGTTTCTCAGTCTGTTTCCTAGTGCCGGTTTGAAGTTCCTGCAGTTTTCACTGTAAAACCGAGTTGGAGCTAGTACCTCCCCATATATATGTATGGAGTGGAGTTTGCAATTTAAAACAAACTTTGTGTTCCCAACAAGCTAGGTGAAGGAAGGCTTTCACACACACTTGTCTCTCAGAACTGAGCATGTGGAAAGACGTTCGTTCATCTAGCACAAAGGGAATGGGTGGTAGGAGAAACTATTACTCTGGTTTCTCAGACTGATTCCTAGTCCCGGTTTGAAGTTCCTGCAGTTTTCACTGTGAAACCGAGTTGGAGCTAGTACCTCCCCATATATATGTATGGAGTGGAGTTTGCAACTGAAAAGAATCTTTGTGTTCCCAAAAAGCTAGGTGAAGGACGGCTTTAACACACACTTATCTCTCAGAACTGAGCAAGTGGAGAGACGTTCGTTCATCTAGCACAAAGGGAACGGGTTTTAGGAGAAACTTTTACTCTGGTTTCTCAGTCTGTTTCCTAGTGCCGGTTTGAAGTTCCTGCAGTGTTCACTGTAAAACCGAGTTGGAGCTAGTACCTCCCCATATATATGTATGGAGTGGAGTTTGCAATTGAAAACAAACTTTGTGTTCCCAACCAGCTAGGTGAAGGAAGGCTTTCACACACACTTATCTCTCATAACTGAGCATGTGGAGAGACGTTCGTTCATCTAGCACAAAGGGAACGGGTTGTAGGAGAAACTTTTACTCTGGTTTCTCAGACTGATTCCTAGTGCTGGTTTGAAGTTCCTGCAGTTTTCACTGTGAAACAGAGTTGGAGCTAGTACCTCCCCATATATATGTATGGAGAGGAATTTGCAACTGAAAAGAATCTTTGTGTTCCCAACAAGCTAGGTGAAGGACGGCTTTCACACACACTTATCTCTCAGAACTGAGCATGTGGAGAGACGTTCGTTCATCTAGCACAAAGGGAACGGGTTGTAGGAGAAACTTTTACTCTGGTTTCTCAGACTGATTCCTAGTGCTGGTTTGAAGTTCCTGCAGTTTTCACTGTGAAACCGAGTTGGAGCTAGTACCTCCCCATATATATGTATGGAGAGGAATTTGCAACTGAAAAGAATCTTTGTGTTCCCAAGAAGCTAGGTGAAGGACGGCTTTCACACACACATATCTCTCAGTACTGAGCATGTGGAGAGACGTTCGTTCATCTAGCACAAAGGGAACGGGTAGCAGGAGAAACTTATACTCTGGTCTCTCAGTCTGTTTCCTAGTGCCGGTTTGAAGTTCCTGCAGTGTTCACTGTGAAACCGTTTTGGAGCTAGTACCTCCCCATATATATGTATGGAGTGAAGTTTGCAACTGAAAAGAATCTTTGTGTTCCGAACAAGCTAGGTGAAGGACGGCTTTCACACACACTTATCTCTCAGAACTGAGCATGTGGAGAGACGTTCGTTCATCTAGCAAAATGGGAACGGGTTGCAGGAGAAACTTTTACTCTGGTTTCTCAGTCTGTTTCCTAGTGCCGGTTTGAATTTCCTGCAGTTTTCACTGTAAAACCGAGTTGGAGCTAGTACCTCCCCATATATATGTATGGAGTGGAGTTTGCAACTGAAAAGAAACTTTGTGTTCCCAACATGCTAGGTGAAGGACGGCTTTCACACACACTTATCTCTCAGAACTAAGCATGTGGAGAGACGTTCGTTCATCTAGCACAGATGGAACGGGTTTTAGGAGAAACTTTTACTCTGGTTTCTCAGTCTGTTTCCTAGTGCCGGTTTGAAGTTCCTGCAGTTTTCACTGTAAAACCGAGTTGCAGCTAGTACCTCCCCATATATATGTATGGAGTGGAGTTTGCAACTGAAAAGAAACTTTGTGTTCCCAACAAGCTAGGTGAAGGACGGCTTTCACACACACTTATCTCTCAGAACTGAGCATGTGGAGAGACGTTCGTTCATCTAGCACAGATGGAACGGGTTGCAGGAGAAACTTATACTCTGGTTTCTCAGTCTGTTTCCTAGTGCCGGTTTGAAGTTCCTGCAGTTTTCACTGTAAAACCGAGTTGGAGCTAGTACCTCCCCATATATATGTATGGAGTGGAGTTTGCAACTGAAAAGAAACTTTGTGTTCCCAACAAGCTAGGTGAAGGAAGGCTTTCACACACACTTATCTCTCAGAACTGAGCATGTGGAGAGACGTTCGTTCATCTAGCACAAAGGGAACGGGTAGCAGGAAAAACTTATACTCTGGTCTCTCAGTCTGTTTCCTAGTGCCGGTTTGAAGTTCCTGCAGTGTTCACTGTGAAACCGAGTTGGAGCTAGTACCTCCCCATATATATGTATGGAGTGGAGTTTGCAACTGAAAAGAATCTTTGTGTTCCCAACAAGCTAGGTGAAGGAAGGCTTTCACACACACTTATCTCTCAGAACTGAGCAAGTGGAGAGACGTTCGTTCATCTAGCACAAAGGGAACGGGTTGCAGGAGAAACTTTTACTCTGGTTTCTCAGTCTGTTTCCTAGTGCCGGTTTGAAGTTCCTGCAGTTTTCACTGTAAAACCGAGTTGGAGCTAGTACCTCCCCATATTTATGTATGGAGTGGAGTTTGCAACTGAAAAGAAACTTTGTGTTCCCAACAAGCTAGGTGAAGGACGGCTTTCACACACACTTATCTCTCAGAACTGAGCATGTGGAGAGACGTTCGTTCATGTAGCACAAAGGGAACGGGTTGCAGGAAAAACTTTTACTCTGGTTTCTCAGTCTGTTTCCTAGTGCCGGTTTGAAGTTCCTGCAGTTTTCACTGTGAAACCGAGTTGGAGCTAGTACCTCCCCATATATATGTATGGAGTGGAGTTTGCAACTGAAAAGAAACTTTGTGTTCCCAACAAGCTATGTGAAGGACGGCTTTCACACACACATATCTCTCAGAACTGAGCATGTGGAGAGACGTTCGTTCATCTAGCACAAAGGGAACGGGTAGCAGGAGAAACTTTTACTCTGGTCTCTCAGTCTGTTTCCTAGTGCCGGTTTGAAGTTCCTGCAGTGTTCAATGTGAAACCGAGTTGGAGCTAGTACCTCCCCATATATATGTATGGAGTGGAGTTTGCAAGTGAAAAGAAACTTTGATTTCCCAACAAGCTAGGTGAAAGAAGGCTTTCACACACACTTATCTCTCATAACTGAGCATGTGGAGAGACGTTCGTTCATCTAGCACAGATGGAACGGGTTTTAGGAGAAACTTTTACTCTGGTTTCTCAGTCTGTTTCCTAGTGCCGGTTTGAAGTTCCTGCAGTTTTCACTGTAAAACCGAGTTGCAGCTAGTACCTCCCCATATATATGTATGGAGTGGAGTTTGCAACTGAAAAGAAACTTTGTGTTCCCAACAAGCTAGGTGAAGGACGGCTTTCACACACACTTATCTCTCAGAACTGAGCATGTGGAGAGACGTTCGTTCATCTAGCACAGATGGAACGGGTTGCAGGAGAAACTTATACTCTGGTTTCTCAGTCTGTTTCCTGGTGCCGGTTTGAAGTTCCTGCAGTTTTCACTGTAAAACCGAGTTGGAGCTAGTACCTTCCCATATATATGTATGGAGTGGAGTTTGCAACTGAAAAGAAACTTTGTGTTCCCAACAAGCTAGGTGAAGGACGGCTTTCACACACACATATCTCTCAGAACTGAGCATGTGGAGAGACGTTCGTTCATCTAGCACAAAGGGAACGGGTAGCAGGAGAAACTTATACTCTGGTCTCTCAGTCTGTTTCCTAGTGCCGGTTTGAATTTCCTGCAGTTTTCACTGTGAAACCGATTTGGAGCTAGTACCTCCCCATATATATGTATGGCGTGGAGTTTGCAAGTGAAAAGAAACTTTGATTTCCCAACAAGCTAGGTGAAAGAAGGCTTTCACACACACTTATCTCTCAGAACTGAGCATGTGGAGAGACGTTCGTTCATCTAGCACAAAGGGAATGGGTGGTAGGAGAAACTTTTACTCTGGTTTCTCAGACTGATTCCTAGTCCCGGTTTGAAGTTCCTGCAGTGTTCACTGTGAAACCGATTTGGAGCTAGTACCTCCCCATATATATGTATGGAGTGGAGTTTGCAACTGAAAAGAAACTTTGTGTTCCCAACAAGCTAGGTGAAGGACGGCTTTCACACACACTTATCTCTCAGAACTGAGCATGTGGAGAGACGTTCGTTCATCTAGCACAATGGGAACGGGTTGCAGGAGAAAATTTTACTCTGGTTTCTCAGTCTGTTTCCTAGTGCCGGTTTGAAGTTCCTGCAGTTTTCACTGTAAAACCGAGTTGGAGCTAGTACCTCCCCATATATATGTATGGAGTGGAGTTTGCAACTGAAAAGAAACTTTGTGTTCCCAACATGCTAGGTGAAGGACGGCTTTCACACACACTTATCTCTCAGAACTAAGCATGTGGAGAGACGTTCGTTCATCTAGCACAGATGGAACGGGTTTTAGGAGAAACTTTTACTCTGGTTTCTCAGTCTGTTTCCTAGTGCCGGTTTGAAGTTCCTGCAGTTTTCACTGTAAAACCGAGTTGCAGCTAGTACCTCCCCATATATATGTATGGAGTGGAGTTTGCAACTGAAAAGAAACTTTGTGTTCCCAACAAGCTAGGTGAAAGACGGCTTTCACACACACTTATCTCTCAGAACTAAGCATGTGGAGAGACTTTCGTTCATCTAGCACAGATGGAACGGGTTGCAGGAGAAACTTATACTCTGGTATCTCAGTCTGTTTCCTAGTGCCGGTTTGAAGTTCCTGCAGTTTTCACTGTAAAACCGAGTTGGAGCTAGTACCTCCCCATATATATGTATGGAGTGGAGTTTGCAATTGAAAAAAACTTTGTGTTCCCAACCAGCTAGGTGAAGGAAGGCTTTCACACACACTTATCTCTCATAACTGAGCATGTGGAGAGACGTTCGTTCATCTAGCACAAAGGGAACGGGTAGCAGGAGAAACTTATACTCTGGTCTCTCAGTCTGTTTCCTAGTGCCGGTTTGAAGTTCCTGCAGTGTTCACTGTGAAACCGAGTTGGAGCTAGTACCTCCCCATATTTATGTATGGAGTGGAGTTTGCAACTGAAAAGAAACTTTGTGTTCCCAACAAGCTAGGTGAAGGACGGCTTTCACACACACTTATCTCTCAGAACTGAGCATGTGGAGAGACGTTCGTTCATGTAGCACAAAGGGAACGGGTTTTAGGAGAAACTTTTACTCTGGTTTCTCAGTCTGTTTCCTAGTGCCGGTTTGAAGTTCCTGCAGTTTTCACTGTAAAACCGAGTTGGAGCTAGTACCTCCCCATATATATGTATGGAGTGGAGTTTGCAATTTAAAACAAACTTTGTGTTCCCAACAAGCTAGGTGAAGGAAGGCTTTCACACACACTTATCTCTCAGAACTGAGCATGTGGAAAGACGTTCGTTCATCTAGCACAAAGGGAATGGGTGATAGGAGAAACTTTTACTCTGGTTTCTCAGACTGATTCCTAGTCCCGGTTTGAAGTTCCTGCAGTTTTCACTGTGAAACCGAGTTGGAGCTAGTACCTCCCCATATATATGTATGGAGTGGAGTTTGCAACTGAAAAGAATCTTTGTGTTCCCAAAAAGCTAGGTGAAGGACGGCTTTCACACACACTTATCTCTCAGAACTGAGCAAGTGGAGAGACGTTCGTTCATCTAGCACAAAGGGAACGTGTTTTAGGAGAAACTTTTACTCTGGTTTCTCAGTCTGTTTCCTAGTGCCGGTTTGAAGTTCCTGCAGTTTTCACTGTAAAACCGAGTTGGAGCTAGTACCTCCCCATATATATGTATGGAGTGGAGTTTGCAATTGAAAACAAACTTTGTGTTCCCAACCAGCTAGGTGAAGGAAGGCTTTCACACACACTTATCTCTCATAACTGAGCATGTGGAGAGACGTTCGTTCATCTAGCACTGATGGAACGGGTTGCAGGAGAAACTTATACTCTGGTTTCTCAGTCTGTTTCCTAGTGCCGGTTTGAAGTTCCTGCAGTTTTCACTGTAAAACCGAGTTGGAGCTAGTACCTCCCCATATATATGTATGGAGTGGAGTTTGCAATTTAAAACAAACTTTGTGTTCCCAACAAGCTAGGTGAAGGAAGGCTTTCACACACACTTATCTCTCAGAACTGAGCATGTGGAAAGACGTTCGTTCATCTAGCACAAAGGGAATGGGTGGTAGGAGAAACTATTACTCTGGTTTCTCAGACTGATTCCTAGTCCCGGTTTGAAGTTCCTGCAGTTTTCACTGTGAAACCGAGTTGGAGCTAGTACCTCCCCATATATATGTATGGAGTGGAGTTTGCAACTGAAAAGAATCTTTGTGTTCCCAAAAAGCTAGGTGAAGGACGGCTTTAACACACACTTATCTCTCAGAACTGAGCAAGTGGAGAGACGTTCGTTCATCTAGCACAAAGGGAACGGGTTTTAGGAGAAACTTTTACTCTGGTTTCTCAGTCTGTTTCCTAGTGCCGGTTTGAAGTTCCTGCAGTTTTCACTGTAAAACCGAGTTGGAGCTAGTACCTCCCCATATATATGTATGGAGTGGAGTTTGCAATTGAAAACAAACTTTGTGTTCCCAACCAGCTAGGTGAAGGAAGGCTTTCACACACACTTATCTCTCATAACTGAGCATGTGGAGAGACGTTCGTTCATCTAGCACAAAGGGAACGGGTTGTAGGAGAAACTTTTACTCTGGTTTCTCAGACTGATTCCTAGTGCTGGTTTGAAGTTCCTGCAGTTTTCACTGTGAAACAGAGTTGGAGCTAGTACCTCCCCATATATATGTATGGAGAGGAATTTGCAACTGAAAAGAATCTTTGTGTTCCCAACAAGCTAGGTGAAGGACGGCTTTCACACACACTTATCTCTCAGAACTGAGCATGTGGAGAGACGTTCGTTCATCTAGCACAAAGGGAACGGGTTGTAGGAGAAACTTTTACTCTGGTTTCTCAGACTGATTCCTAGTGCTGGTTTGAAGTTCCTGCAGTTTTCACTGTGAAACCGAGTTGGAGCTAGTACCTCCCCATATATATGTATGGAGAGGAATTTGCAACTGAAAAGAATCTTTGTGTTCCCAAGAAGCTAGGTGAAGGACGGCTTTCACACACACATATCTCTCAGTACTGAGCATGTGGAGAGACGTTCGTTCATCTAGCACAAAGGGAACGGGTAGCAGGAGAAACTTATACTCTGGTCTCTCAGTCTGTTTCCTAGTGCCGGTTTGAAGTTCCTGCAGTGTTCACTGTGAAACCGTTTTGGAGCTAGTACCTCCCCATATATATGTATGGAGTGAAGTTTGCAACTGAAAAGAATCTTTGTGTTCCGAACAAGCTAGGTGAAGGACGGCTTTCACACACACTTATCTCTCAGAACTGAGCATGTGGAGAGACGTTCGTTCATCTAGCAAAATGGGAACGGGTTGCAGGAGAAACTTTTACTCTGGTTTCTCAGTCTGTTTCCTAGTGCCGGTTTGAATTTCCTGCAGTTTTCACTGTAAAACCGAGTTGGAGCTAGTACCTCCCCATATATATGTATGGAGTGGAGTTTGCAACTGAAAAGAAACTTTGTGTTCCCAACATGCTAGGTGAAGGACGGCTTTCACACACACTTATCTCTCAGAACTAAGCATGTGGAGAGACGTTCGTTCATCTAGCACAGATGGAACGGGTTTTAGGAGAAACTTTTACTCTGGTTTCTCAGTCTGTTTCCTAGTGCCGGTTTGAAGTTCCTGCAGTTTTCACTGTAAAACCGAGTTGCAGCTAGTACCTCCCCATATATATGTATGGAGTGGAGTTTGCAACTGAAAAGAAACTTTGTGTTCCCAACAAGCTAGGTGAAGGACGGCTTTCACACACACTTATCTCTCAGAACTGAGCATGTGGAGAGACGTTCGTTCATCTAGCAGAGATGGAACGGGTTGCAGGAGAAACTTATACTCTGGTTTCTCAGTCTGTTTCCTAGTGCCGGTTTGAAGTTCCTGCAGTTTTCACTGTAAAACCGAGTTGGAGCTAGTACCTCCCCATATATATGTATGGAGTGGAGTTTGCAACTGAAAAGAAACTTTGTGTTCCCAACAAGCTAGGTGAAGGAAGGCTTTCACACACACTTATCTCTCAGAACTGAGCATGTGGAGAGACGTTCGTTCATCTAGCACAAAGGGAACGGGTAGCAGGAAAAACTTATACTCTGGTCTCTCAGTCTGTTTCCTAGTGCCGGTTTGAAGTTCCTGCAGTGTTCACTGTGAAACCGAGTTGGAGCTAGTACCTCCCCATATATATGTATGGAGTGGAGTTTGCAACTGAAAAGAATCTTTGTGTTCCCAACAAGCTAGGTGAAGGAAGGCTTTCACACACACTTATCTCTCAGAACTGAGCAAGTGGAGAGACGTTCGTTCATCTAGCACAAAGGGAACGGGTTGCAGGAGAAACTTTTACTCTGGTTTCTCAGTCTGTTTCCTAGTGCCGGTTTGAAGTTCCTGCAGTTTTCACTGTAAAACCGAGTTGGAGCTAGTACCTCCCCATATTTATGTATGGAGTGGAGTTTGCAACTGAAAAGAAACTTTGTGTTCCCAACAAGCTAGGTGAAGGACGGCTTTCACACACACTTATCTCTCAGAACTGAGCATGTGGAGAGACGTTCGTTCATGTAGCACAAAGGGAACGGGTTGCAGGAAAAACTTTTACTCTGGTTTCTCAGTCTGTTTCCTAGTGCCGGTTTGAAGTTCCTGCAGTTTTCACTGTGAAACCGAGTTGGAGCTAGTACCTCCCCATATATATGTATGGAGTGGAGTTTGCAACTGAAAAGAAACTTTGTGTTCCCAACAAGCTATGTGAAGGACGGCTTTCACACACACATATCTCTCAGAACTGAGCATGTGGAGAGACGTTCGTTCATCTAGCACAAAGGGAACGGGTAGCAGGAGAAACTTTTACTCTGGTCTCTCAGTCTGTTTCCTAGTGCCGGTTTGAAGTTCCTGCAGTGTTCAATGTGAAACCGAGTTGGAGCTAGTACCTCCCCATATATATGTATGGAGTGGAGTTTGCAAGTGAAAAGAAACTTTGATTTCCCAACAAGCTAGGTGAAAGAAGGCTTTCACACACACTTATCTCTCAGAACTGAGCATGTGGAGAGACGTTCGTTCATCTAGCACAAAGGGAATGGGTGGTAGGAGAAACTTTTACTCTGGTTTCTCAGACTGATTCCTAGTCCCGGTTTGAAGTTCCTGCAGTGTTCACTGTGAAACCGATTTGGAGCTAGTACCTCCCCATATATATGTATGGAGTGGAGTTTGCAACTGAAAAGAAACTTTGTGTTCCCAACAAGCTAGGTGAAGGACGGCTTTCACACACACTTATCTCTCAGAACTGAGCATGTGGAGAGACGTTCGTTCATCTAGCACAATGGGAACGGGTTGCAGGAGAAAATTTTACTCTGGTTTCTCAGTCTGTTTCCTAGTGCCGGTTTGAAGTTCCTGCAGTTTTCACTGTAAAACCGAGTTGGAGCTAGTACCTCCCCATATATATGTATGGAGTGGAGTTTGCAACTGAAAAGAAACTTTGTGTTCCCAACATGCTAGGTGAAGGACGGCTTTCACACACACTTATCTCTCAGAACTAAGCATGTGGAGAGACGTTCGTTCATCTAGCACAGATGGAACGGGTTTTAGGAGAAACTTTTACTCTGGTTTCTCAGTCTGTTTCCTAGTGCCGGTTTGAAGTTCCTGCAGTTTTCACTGTAAAACCGAGTTGCAGCTAGTACCTCCCCATATATATGTATGGAGTGGAGTTTGCAACTGAAAAGAAACTTTGTGTTCCCAACAAGCTAGGTGAAGGACGGCTTTCACACACACTTATCTCTCAGAACTGAGCATGTGGAGAGACTTTCGTTCATCTAGCACAGATGGAACGGGTTGCAGGAGAAACTTATACTCTGGTTTCTCAGTCTGTTTCCTAGTGCCGGTTTGAAGTTCCTGCAGTTTTCACTGTAAAACCGAGTTGGAGCTAGTACCTCCCCATATATATGTATGGAGTGGAGTTTGCAATTGAAAAAAACTTTGTGTTCCTAACCAGCTAGGTGAAGGAAGGCTTTCACACACACTTATCTCTCATAACTGAGCATGTGGAGAGACGTTCGTTCATCTAGCACAAAGGGAACGGGTAGCAGGAGAAACTTATACTCTGGTCTCTCAGTCTGTTTCCTAGTGCCGGTTTGAAGTTCCTGCAGTGTTCACTGTGAAACCGAGTTGGAGCTAGTACCTCCCCATATATATGTATGGAGTGGAGTTTGCAACTGAAAAGAAACTTTGTGTTCCCAACAAGCTAGGTGAAGGACGGCTTTCACACACACTTATCTCTCAGAACTGAGCATGTGGAGAGACGTTCGTTCATGTAGCACAAAGGGAACGGGTTGCAGGAAAAACTTTTACTCTGGTTTCTCAGTCTGTTTCCTAGTGCCGGTTTGAAGTTCCTGCAGTTTTCACTGTGAAACCGAGTTGGAGCTAGTACCTCCCCATATATATGTATGGAGTGGAGATTGCAACTGAAAAGAAACTTTGTGTTCCCAACAAGCTAGGTGAAGGACGCCTTTCACACACACTTATCTCTCAGAACTGAGCATGTGGAGAGAAGTTCGTTCATCTAGCACAAAGGGAACGGGTAGCAGGAGAAACTTTTACTCTGGTCTCTCAGTCTGTTTCCTAGTGCCGGTTTGAAGTTCCTGCAGTGTTCACTGTGAAACCGAGTTGGAGCTAGTACCTCCCCATATATATGTATGGAGTGGAGTTTGCAAGTGAAAAGAAACTTTGATTTCCCAACAAGCTAGGTGAAGGACGGCTTTCACACACACTTATCTCTCAGAACTGAGCATGTGGATAGACGTTCGTTCATCTAGCACTGATGGAACGGGTTGCAGGAGAAACTTATACTCTGGTTTCTCAGTCTGTTTCCTAGTGCCGGTTTGAAGTTCCTGCAGTTTTCACTGTAAAACCGAGTTGGAGCTAGTACCTCCCCATATATATGTATGGAGTGGAGTTTGCAATTTAAAACAAACTTTGTGTTCCCAACAAGCTAGGTGAAGGAAGGCTTTCACACACACTTATCTCTCAGAACTGAGCATGTGGAAAGACGTTCGTTCATCTAGCACCAAGGGAATGGGTGGTAGGAGAAACTTTTACTCTGGTTTCTCAGACTGATTCCTAGTCCCGGTTTGAAGTTCCTGCAGTTTTCACTGTGAAACCGAGTTGGAGCTAGTACCTCCCCATATATATGTATGGAGTGGAGTTTGCAACTGAAAAGAATCTTTGTGTTCCCAAAAAGCTAGGTGAAGGACGGCTTTCACACACACTTATCTCTCATAACTGAGCAAGTGGAGAGACGTTCGTTCATCTAGCACAGATGGAACGGGTTTTAGGAGAAACTTTTACTCTGGTTTCTCAGTCTGTTTCCTAGTGCCGGTTTGAAGTTCCTGCAGTTTTCACTGTAAAACCGAGTTGCAGCTAGTACCTCCCCATATATATGTATGGAGTGGAGTTTGCAACTGAAAAGAAACTTTGTGTTCCCAACAAGCTAGGTGAAGGACGGCTTTCACACACACTTATCTCTCAGAACTGAGCATGTGGAGAGACTTTCGTTCATCTAGCACAGATGGAACGGGTTGCAGGAGAAACTTATACTCTGGTTTCTCAGTCTGTTTCCTAGTGCCGGTTTGAAGTTCCTGCAGTTTTCACTGTAAAACCGAGTTGGAGCTAGTACCTCCCCATATATATGTATGGAGTGGAGTTTGCAATTGAAAAAAACTTTGTGTTCCTAACCAGCTAGGTGAAGGAAGGCTTTCACACACACTTATCTCTCATAACTGAGCATGTGGAGAGACGTTCGTTCATCTAGCACAAAGGGAACGGGTAGCAGGAGAAACTTATACTCTGGTCTCTCAGTCTGTTTCCTAGTGCCGGTTTGAAGTTCCTGCAGTGTTCACTGTGAAACCGAGTTGGAGCTAGTACCTCCCCATATATATGTATGGAGTGGAGTTTGCAACTGAAAAGAAACTTTGTGTTCCCAACAAGCTAGGTGAAGGACGGCTTTCACACACACTTATCTCTCAGAACTGAGCATGTGGAGAGACGTTCGTTCATGTAGCACAAAGGGAACGGGTTGCAGGAAAAACTTTTACTCTGGTTTCTCAGTCTGTTTCCTAGTGCCGGTTTGAAGTTCCTGCAGTTTTCACTGTGAAACCGAGTTGGAGCTAGTACCTCCCCATATATATGTATGGAGTGGAGATTGCAACTGAAAAGAAACTTTGTGTTCCCAACAAGCTAGGTGAAGGACGCCTTTCACACACACTTATCTCTCAGAACTGAGCATGTGGAGAGACGTTCGTTCATCTAGCACAAAGGGAACGGGTAGCAGGAGAAACTTTTACTCTGGTCTCTCAGTCTGTTTCCTAGTGCCGGTTTGAAGTTCCTGCAGTGTTCACTGTGAAACCGAGTTGGAGCTAGTACCTCCCCATATATATGTATGGAGTGGAGTTTGCAAGTGAAAAGAAACTTTGATTTCCCAACAAGCTAGGTGAAGGACGGCTTTCACACACACTTATCTCTCAGAACTGAGCATGTGGATAGACGTTCGTTCATCTAGCACTGATGGAACGGGTTGCAGGAGAAACTTATACTCTGGTTTCTCAGTCTGTTTCCTAGTGCCGGTTTGAAGTTCCTGCAGTTTTCACTGTAAAACCGAGTTGGAGCTAGTACCTCCCCATATATATGTATGGAGTGGAGTTTGCAATTTAAAACAAACTTTGTGTTCCCAACAAGCTAGGTGAAGGAAGGCTTTCACACACACTTATCTCTCAGAACTGAGCATGTGGAAAGACGTTCGTTCATCTAGCACAAAGGGAATGGGTGGTAGGAGAAACTTTTACTCTGGTTTCTCAGTCTGTTTCCTAGTGCCGGTTTGAAGTTCCTGCAGTTTTCACTGTAAAACCGAGTTGCAGCTAGTACCTCCCCATATATATGTATGGAGTGGAGTTTGCAACTGAAAAGAAACTTTGTGTTCCCAACAAGCTAGGTGAAGGACGGCTTTCACACACACTTATCTCTCAGAACTGAGCATGTGGAGAGACTTTCGTTCATCTAGCACAGATGGAACGGGTTGCAGGAGAAACTTATACTCTGGTTTCTCAGTCTGTTTCCTAGTGCCGGTTTGAAGTTCCTGCAGTTTTCACTGTAAAACCGAGTTGGAGCTAGTACCTCCCCATATATATGTATGGAGTGGAGTTTGCAATTGAAAAAAACTTTGTGTTCCTAACCAGCTAGGTGAAGGAAGGCTTTCACACACACTTATCTCTCATAACTGAGCATGTGGAGAGACGTTCGTTCATCTAGCACAAAGGGAACGGGTAGCAGGAGAAACTTATACTCTGGTCTCTCAGTCTGTTTCCTAGTGCCGGTTTGAAGTTCCTGCAGTGTTCACTGTGAAACCGAGTTGGAGCTAGTACCTCCCCATATATATGTATGGAGTGGAGTTTGCAACTGAAAAGAAACTTTGTGTTCCCAACAAGCTAGGTGAAGGACGGCTTTCACACACACTTATCTCTCAGAACTGAGCATGTGGAGAGACGTTCGTTCATGTAGCACAAAGGGAACGGGTTGCAGGAAAAACTTTTACTCTGGTTTCTCAGTCTGTTTCCTAGTGCCGGTTTGAAGTTCCTGCAGTTTTCACTGTGAAACCGTGTTGGAGCTAGTACCTCCCCATATATATGTATGGAGTGGAGATTGCAACTGAAAAGAAACTTTGTGTTCCCAACAAGCTAGGTGAAGGACGCCTTTCACACACACTTATCTCTCAGAACTGAGCATGTGGAGAGACGTTCGTTCATCTAGCACAAAGGGAACGGGTAGCAGGAGAAACTTTTACTCTGGTCTCTCAGTCTGTTTCCTAGTGCCGGTTTGAAGTTCCTGCAGTGTTCACTGTGAAACCGAGTTGGAGCTAGTACCTCCCCATATATATGTATGGAGTGGAGTTTGCAAGTGAAAAGAAACTTTGATTTCCCAACAAGCTAGGTGAAGGACGGCTTTCACACACACTTATCTCTCAGAACTGAGCATGTGGATAGACGTTCGTTCATCTAGCACTGATGGAACGGGTTGCAGGAGAAACTTATACTCTGGTTTCTCAGTCTGTTTCCTAGTGCCGGTTTGAAGTTCCTGCAGTTTTCACTGTAAAACCGAGTTGGAGCTAGTACCTCCCCATATATATGTATGGAGTGGAGTTTGCAATTTAAAACAAACTTTGTGTTCCCAACAAGCTAGGTGAAGGAAGGCTTTCACACACACTTATCTCTCAGAACTGAGCATGTGGAAAGACGTTCGTTCATCTAGCACAAAGGGAATGGGTGGTAGGAGAAACTTTTACTCTGGTTTCTCAGACTGATTCCTAGTCCCGGTTTGAAGTTCCTGCAGTTTTCACTGTGAAACCGAGTTGGAGCTAGTACCTCCCCATATATATGTATGGAGTGGAGTTTGCAACTGAAAAGAATGTTTGTGTTCCCAAAAAGCTAGGTGAAGGACGGCTTTCACACACACTTATCTCTCATAACTGAGCAAGTGGAGAGACGTTCGTTCATCTAGCACAAAGGGAACGGGTTTTAGGAGAAACTTTTACTCTGGTTTCTCAGTCTGTTTCCTAGTGCCGGTTTGAAGTTCCTGCAGTTTTCACTGTAAAACCGAGTTGGAGCTAGTACCTCCCCATATATATGTATGGAGTGGAGTTTGCAACTGAAAAGAAACTTTGTGTTCCCAACCAGCTAGGTGAAGGAAGGCTTTCACACACACTTATCTCTCATAACTGAGCATGTGGAGAGACGTTCGTTCATCTAGCACAAAGGGAACGGGTTGTAGGAGAAACTTTTACTCTGGTTTCTCAGACTGATTCCTAGTGCTGGTTTGAAGTTCCTGCAGTTTTCACTGTGAAACCGAGTTGGAGCTAGTACCTCCCCATATATATGTATGGAGAGGAATTTGCAACTGAAAAGAATCTTTGTGTTCCCAACAAGCTAGGTGAAGGACGGCTTTCACACACACTTATCTCTCAGAACTGAGCAAGTGGAGAGACGTTCGTTCATCTGGCACAAAGGGAACGGGTTGCAGGAGAAACTTTTACTCTGGTTTCTCAGTCTGTTTCCTAGTGCCGGTTTGAAGTTCCTGCAGTTTTCACTGTAAAACCGAGTTGGAGCTAGTACCTCCCCATATATATGTATGGAGTGGAGATTGCAATTGAAAACAAACTTTGTGTTCCCAACCAGCTAGGTGAAGGAAGGCTTTCACACACACTTATCTCTCATAACTGAGCATGTGGAGAGACGTTCGTTCATCTAGCACAAAGGGAACGGGTTGTAGGAGAAACTTTTACTCTGGTTTCTCAGACTGATTCCTAGTGCTGGTTTGAAGTTCCTGCAGTTTTCACTGTGAAACCGAGTTGGAGCTAGTACCTCCCCATATATATGTATGGAGAGGAATTTGCAACTGAAAAGAATCTTTGTGTTCCCAACAAGCTAGGTGAAGGACGGCTTTCACACACACTTATCACTCAGAACTGAGCAAGTGGAGAGACGTTCGTTCATCTGGCACAAAGGGAACGGGTTGCAGGAGAAACTTTTACTCTGGTTTCTCAGTCTGTTTCCTAGTGCCGGTTTGAAGTTCCTGCAGTTTTCACTGTAAAACCGAGTTGGAGCTAGTACCTCCCCATATATATGTATGGAGTGGAGTTTGCAACTGAAAAGAAACTTTGTGTTCCCAACAAGCTAGGTGAAGGACGGCTTTCACACACACTTATCTCTCATAACTGAGCATGTGGAGAGACGTTCGTTCATCTAGCACAAAGGGAACGGGTTGTAGGAGAAACTTTTACTCTGGTTTCTCAGACTGATTCCTAGTGCTGGTTTGAAGTTCCTGCAGTTTTCACTGTGAAACCGAGTTGGAGCTAGTACCTCCCCATATATATGTATGGAGTGGAGTTTGCAACTGAAAAGAATCTTTGTGTTCCCAAGAAGCTAGGTGAAGTACGGCTTTCACACACACATATCTCTCAGTACTGAGCATGTGGAGAGACGTTCGTTCATCTAGCACAAAGGGAACGATTAGCAGGAGAAACTTATACTCTGGCCTCTCAGTCTGTTTCCTAGTGCCGGTTTGAAGTTCCTGCAGTGTTCACTGTGAAACCGATTTGGAGCTAGTACCTCCCCATATATATGTATGGAGTGGAGTTTGCAACTGAAAAGAATCTTTGTGTTCCCAACAAGCTAGGTGAAGGACGGCTTTCACACACACTTATCTCTCAGAAATGAGCATGTGGAGAGACGTTCGTTCATCTAGCACAATGGGAACGGGTTTTAGGAGAAACTTTTACTCTGTTTTCTCAGTCTGTTTCCTAGCGCCGGTTTGAAGTTCCTGCAGTTTTCACTGTAAAACCGAGTTGGAGCTAGTACCTCCCCATATATATGTATGGAGTGGAGTTTGCAACTGAAAAGAAACTTTGTGTTCCCAACATGCTAGGTGAAGGACGGCTTTCACACACACTTATCTCTCAGAACTAAGCATGTGGATAGACGTTCGTTCATCTAGCACAGATGGAACGGGTTTTAGGAGAAACTTTTACTCTGGTTTCTCAGTCTGTTTCCTAGTGCCGGTTTGAAGTTCCTGCATTTTTCACTGTAAAACCGAGTTGCAGCTAGTACCTCCCCATATATATGTATGGAGTGGAGTTTGCAACTGAAAAGAAACTTTGTGTTCCCAACAAGCTAGGTGAAGGACGGCTTTCATACACACTTATCTCTCAGAACTGAGCATGTGGAGAGACGTTCGTTCATCTAGCACAGATGGAACGGGTTGCAGGAGAAACTTATACTCTGGTTTCTCAGTCTGTTTCCTAGTGCCGGTTTGAAGTTCCTGCAGTTTTCACTGTAAAACCGAGTTGGAGCTAGTACCTCCCCATATATATGTATGGAGTGGAGTTTGCAATTGAAAAAAACTTTGTGTTCCCAACAAGCTAGGTGAAGGAAGGCTTTCACACACACTTATCTCTCAGAACTGAGCATGTGGAGAGACGTTCGTTCATCTAGCACAAAGGGAACGGATAGCAGGAGAAACTTATACTCTGGTCTCTCAGTCTGTTTCCTAGTGCCGGTTTGAAGTTCCTGCAGTGTTCACTGTGAAACCGTGTTGGAGCTAGTACCTCCCCATATACATGTATGGAGTGGAGTTTGCAACTGAAAAGAATCTTTGTGTTCCCAACAAGCTAGGTGAAGGAAGGCTTTCACACACAATTATCTCTCAGAACTGAGCAAGTGGAGAGACGTTCGTTCATCTAGCACAAAGGGAACGGGTTGTAGGAGAAACTTTTACTCTGGTTTCACAGACTGATTCCAAGTGCTGGTTTGAAGTTCCTGCAGTTTTCACTGTGAAACCGAGTTGGAGCTAGTACCTCCCCATATATATGTATGGAGAGGAATTTGCAACTGAAAAGAATCTTTGTGTTCCCAACAAGCTAGGTGAAGGACGGCTTTCACACACACATATCTCTCAGTACTGAGCATGTGGAGAGACGTTCGTTCATCTAGCACAAAGGGAACGGGTAGCAGGAGAAACTTATACTCTGGTCTCTCAGTCTGTTTCCTAGTGCCGGTTTGAAGTTCCTGCAGTGTTCACTGTGAAACTGATTTGGAGCTAGTACCTCCCCATATATATGTATGGAGTGGAGTTTGCAACTGAAAAGAATCTCTGTGTTCCCAACAAGCTAGGTGAAGGACGGCTTTCACACACACTTATCTCTCAGAACTGAGCATGTGGAGAGACGTTCGTTCATCTAGCACAATGGGAACGGGTTGCAGGAGAAACTTTTACTCTGGTTTCTCAGTCTGTTTCCTAGTGCCGGTTTGAAGTTCCTGCAGTTTTCACTGTAAAACCGAGTTGGAGCTAGTACCTCCCCATATATATGTATGGAGTGGAGTTTGCAACTGAAAAGAAACTTTGTGTTTCCAACATGCTAGGTGAAGGACGGCTTTCACACACACTTATCTCTCAGAACTAAGCATGTGGAGAGACGTTCGTTCATCTAGCACAGATGGAACGGGTTTTAGGAGAAACTTTTACTCTGGTTTCTCAGTCTGTTTCCTAGTGCCGGTTTGAAGTTCCTGCATTTTTCACTGTAAAACCGAGTTGCAGCTAGTACCTCCCCATATATATGTATGGAGTGGAGTTTGCAACTGAAAAGAAACTTTGTGTTCCCAACAAGCTAGGTGAAGGACAGCTTTCACACACACTTATCTCTCAGAACTGAGCATGTGGAGAGACGTTCGTTCATCTAGCACAGATGGAACGGGTTTTAGGAGAAACTTATACTCTGGTTTCTCAGTCTGTTTCCTAGTGCCGGTTTGAATTTCCTGCAGTTTTTCACTGTGAAACTGAGTTGGAGCTAGTACCTCCCCATATATATGGATGGAGTGGAGTTTGCAACTGAAAAGAAACTTTGTTTTCCCAACAAGCTAGGTGAAGGACGGCTTTCACACGCACTTATCTCTCAGAACTGAGTATGTGGAGAGACGTTCGTTCATTTAGCACAAAGGGAACGGGTTGCAGGAGAAACTTTTACTCTGGGTTCTCAGTCTGTTTCCTAGTGCCGGTTTGAAGTTCCTGCAGTTTTCACTGTAAAACCGAGTTGCAGCTAGTACCTCCCCATATATATGTATGGAGTGGAGTTGGCAACTGAAAAGAAACTTTGTGTTCCCAACAAGCTAGGTGAAGGACGGCTTTCACACACACTTATCTCTCAGAACTGAGCATGTGGAGAGGCGTTCGTTCATCTAGCACAGATGGAACGGGTTGCAGGAGAAACTTATACTCTGGTTTCTCAGTCTGTTTCCTAGTGCCGGTTTGAAGTTCCTGCAGTTTTCACTGTAAAACCGAGTTGGAGCTAGTACCTCCCCATATATATGGATGGAGTGGAGTTTGCAATTGAAAACAAACTTTGTGTTCCCAACAAGCTAGGTGAAGGACGGCTTTCACACACACTTATCTCTCACAACTGAGCATGTGGAGAGACGTTCGTTCATGTAGCACAAAGGGAACGGTTTGCAGGAGAAACTTTTACTCTGGGTTCTCAGTCTGTTTCCTTGTGCCGGTTTGAAGTTCCTGCAGTTTTCACTGTGAAACCGAGTTGGAGCTAGTACCTCCCCATATATATGTATGGAGTGGAGTTTGCAACTGAAAAGAAACTTTGTGTTCCCAACAAGCTAGGTGAAGGACGGCTTTCACACACACATCTCTCAGAACTGAGCATGTAGAGAGACGTTCGTTCATGTAGCACAAAGGGATCGGGTTGCAGGAGAAACTTTTACTCTGGTTTCTCAGTCTGTTTCCTTGTGCCGGTTTGAAGTTCCTGCAGTTTTCACTGTGAAACCGAGTTGGAGCTAGTACCTCCCCATATATATGTATGGAGTGGACTTTGCAACTGAAAAGAAACTTTGTGTTCCCAACAAGCTAGGTGAAGGACGGCTTTCACACACACTTATCTCTCAGAACTGAGCATGTGGAGAGACGTTCGTTCATCTAGCACAAAGGGAACGGGTAGCAGGAGAAACTTTTACTCTGGTCTCTCAGTCTGTTTCCTAGTGCCGGTTTGAAGTTCCTGCAGTGTTCACTGTGAAACCGAGTTGGAGCTAGTACCTCCCCATATATATGTATGGAGTGGAGTTTGAAAGTGAAAAGAAACTTTGATTTCCCAACAAGCTAGGTGAAGGACGGCTTTCACACACACTTATCTCTCAGAACTGAGCATGTGGAGAGACGTTCGTTCATCTAGCACTGATGGAACGGGTAGCAGGAGAAACTTTTACTCTGGTCTCTCAGTCTGTTTCCTAGTGCCGGTTTGAAGTTCCTGCAGTGTTCACTGTGAAACCGAGTTGGAGCTAGTACCTCCCCATATATATGTATGGAGTGGAGTTTGCAATTGAAAACAAACTTTGTGTTCCCAACAAGCTAGGTGAAGGAAGGCTTTCACACACACTTATCTCTAAGAACTGAGCATGTGGAAAGACTTTCGTTCATCTAGCACAAAGGGAATGGGTGGTAGGAGAAACTTTTACTCTGGTTTCTCAGACTGATTCCTAGTCCCGGTTTGAAGTTCCTGCAGTTTTCACTGTGAAACCGAGTTGGAGCTAGTACCTCCCCATATATATGTATGGAGTGGAGTTTGCAACTGAAAAGAATCTTTGTGTTCCCAAAAAGCTAGGTGAAGGACGGCTTTCACACACACTTATCTCTCAGAACTGAGCAAGTGGAGAGACGTTCGTTCATCTAGCACAAAGGGAACGGGTTTTAGGAGAAACTTTTACTCTGGTTTCTCAGTCTGTTTCCTAGTGCCGGTTTGAAGTTCCTGCAGTTTTCACTGTAAAACCGAGTTGGAGCTAGTACCTCCCCATATATATGTATGGAGTGGAGTTTGCAACTGAAAAGAAACTTTGTGTTCCCAACCAGCTAGGTGAAGGAAGGCTTTCACACACACTTATCTCTCATAACTGAGCATGTGGAGAGACGTTCGTTCATCTAGCACAAAGGGAACGGGTTGTAGGAGAAACTTTTACTCTGGTTTCTCAGACTGATTCCTAGTGCTGGTTTGAAGTTCCTGCAGTTTTCACTGTGAAACCGAGTTGGAGCTAGTACCTCCCCATATATATGTATGGAGAGGAATTTGCAACTGAAAAGAATCTTTGTGTTCCCAACAAGCTAGGTGAAGGACGGCTTTCACACACACTTATCTCTCAGAACTGAGCAAGTGGAGAGACGTTCGTTCATCTGGCACAAAGGGAACGGGTTGCAGGAGAAACTTTTACTCTGGTTTCTCAGTCTGTTTCCTAGTGCCGGTTTGAAGTTCCTGCAGTTTTCACTGTAAAACCGAGTTGGAGCTAGTACCTCCCCATATATATGTATGGAGTGGAGTTTGCAACTGAAAAGAAACTTTGTGTTCCCAACAAGCTAGGTGAAGGACGGCTTTCACACACACTTATCTCTCATAACTGAGCATGTGGAGAGACGTTCGTTCATCTAGCACAAAGGGAACGGGTTGTAGGAGAAACTTTTACTCTGGTTTCTCAGATTGATTCCTAGTCCCGGTTTGAAGTTCCTGCAGTTTTCACTGTGAAACCGAGTTGGAGCTAGTACCTCCCCATATATATGTATGGAGAGGAATTTGCAACTGAAAAGAATCTTTGTGTTCCCAAGAAGCTAGGTGAAGGACGGCTTTCACACACACATATCTCTCAGTACTGAGCATGTGGAGAGACGTTCGTTCATCTAGCACAAAGGGAACGGGTAGCAGGAGAAACTTATACTCTGGTCTCTCAGTCTGTTTCCTAGTGCCGGTTTGAAGTTCCTGCAGTGTTCACTGTGAAACCGATTTGGAGCTAGTACCTCCCCATATATATGTATGGAGTGGAGTATGCAACTGAAAAGAATCTTTGTGTTCCCAACAAGCTAGGTGAAGGACGGCTTTCACACACACTTATCTCTCAGAAATGAGCATGTGGAGAGACGTTCGTTCATCTAGCACAATGGGAACGGGTTTTAGGAGAAACTTTTACTCTGTTTTCTCAGTCTGTTTCCTAGTGCCGGTTTGAAGTTCCTGCAGTTTTCACTGTAAAACCGAGTTGGAGCTAGTACCTCCCCATATATATGTATGGAGTGGAGTTTGCAACTGAAAAGAAACTTTGTGTTCCCAACATGCTAGGTGAAGGACGGCTTTCACACACACTTATCTCTCAGAACTAAGCATGTGGATAGACGTTCGTTCATCTAGCACAGATGGAACGGGTTTTAGGAGAAACTTTTACTCTGGTTTCTCAGTCTGTTTCCTAGTGCCGGTTTGAAGTTCCTGCATTTTTCACTGTAAAACCGAGTTGCAGCTTGTACCTCCCCATATATATGTATGGAGTGGAGTTTGCAACTGAAAAGAAACTTTGTGTTCCCAACAAGCTAGGTGAAGGACGGCTTTCACACACACTTATCTCTCAGAACTGAGCATGTGGAGAGACGTTCGTTCATCTAGCACAGATGGAACGGGTTGCAGGAGAAACTTATACTCTGGTTTCTCAGTCTGTTTCCTAGTGCCGGTTTGAATTTCCTGCAGTTTTCACTGTAAAACCGAGTTGGAGCTAGTACCTCCCCATATATATGTATGGAGTGGAGTTTGCAATTGAAAAAAACTTTGTGTTCCCAACAAGCTAGGTGAAGGAAGGCTTTCACACACACTTATCTCTCAGAACTGAGCATGTGGAGAGACGTTCGTTCATCTAGCACAAAGGGAACGGATAGCAGGAGAAACTTATACTCTGGTTTCTCAGTCTGTTTCCTAGTGCCGGTTTGAAGTTCCTGCAGTGTTCACTGTGAAACCTTGTTGGAGCTAGTACCTCCCCATATACATGTATGGAGTGGAGATTGCAACTGAAAAGAATCTTTGTGTTCCCAACAAGCTAGGTGAAGGAAGGCTTTCACACACACTTATCTCTCAGAACTGAGCATGTGGAGAGACGTTCGTTCATCTAGCACAAAGGGAACGGGTTGTAGGAGAAACTTTTACTCTGGTTTCTCAGACTGATTCCAAGTGCTGGTTTGAAGTTCCTGCAGTGTTCACTGTGAAACCGAGTTGGAGCTAGTACCTCCCCATATATATGTATGGAGAGGAATTTGCAACTGAAAAGAATCTTTGTGTTCCCAACAAGCTAGGTGAAGGACGGCTTTCACACACACATATCTCTCAGTACTGAGCATGTGGAGAGACGTTCGTTCATCTAGCACAAAGGGAACGGGTAGCAGGAGAAACTTATACTCTGGTCTCTCAGTCTGTTTCCTAGTGCCGGTTTGAAGTTCCTGCAGTGTTCACTGTGAAACCGATTTGGAGCTAGTAATTCCCCATATATATGTATGGAGTGGAGTTTGCAACTGAAAAGAATCTTTGTGTTCCCAACAAGCTAGGTGAAGGACGGCTTTCACACACACTTATCTCTCAGAACTGAGCATGTGGAGAGACGTTCGTTCATCTAGTACAATGGGAACGGGTTGCAGGAGAAACTTTTACTCTGGTTTCTCAGTCTGTTTCCTAGTGCCGGTTTGAAGTTCCTGCAGTTTTCACTGTAAAACCGAGTTGGAGCTAGTACCTCCCCATATATATGTATGGAGTGGGGTTTGCAACTGAAAAGAAACTTTGTGTTCCCAACATGCTAGGTGAAGGACGGCTTTCACACACACTTATCTCTCAGAACTAAGCATGTGGAGAGACGTTCGTTCATCTAGCACAGATGGAACGGGTTTTAGGAGAAACTTTTACTCTGGTTTCTCAGTCTGTTTCCTAGTGCCGGTTTGAAGTTCCTGCATTTTTCACTGTAAAACCGAGTTGCAGCTAGTACCTCCCCATATATATGTATGGAGTGGAGTTTGCAACTGAAAAGAAACTTTGTGTTCCCAACAAGCTAGGTGAAGGACAGCTTTCACACACACTTATCTCTCAGAACTGAGCATGTGGAGAGACGTTCGTTCATCTAGCACAGATGGAACGGGTTTTAGGAGAAACTTATACTCTGGTTTCTCAGTCTGTTTCCTAGTGCCGGTTTGAATTTCCTGCAGTTTTTCACTGTGAAACTGAGTTGGAGCTAGTACCTCCCCATATATATGGATGGAGTGGAGTTTGCAACTGAAAAGAAACTTTGTTTTCCCAACAAGCTAGGTGAAGGACGGCTTTCACACGCACTTATCTCTCAGAACTGAGTATGTGGAGAGACGTTCGTTCATTTAGCACAAAGGGAACGGGTTGCAGGAGAAACTTTTACTCTGGATTCTCAGTCTGTTTCCTAGTGCCGGTTTGAAGTTCCTGCAGTTTTCACTGTAAAACCGAGTTGCAGCTAGTACCTCCCCATATATATGTATGGAGTGGAGTTGGCAACTGAAAAGAAACTTTGTGTTCCCAACAAGCTAGGTGAAGGACGGCTTTCACACACACTTATCTCTCAGAACTGAGCATGTGGAGAGGCGTTCGTTCATCTAGCACAGATGGAACGGGTTTTAGGAGAAACTTATACTCTGGTTTCTCAGTCTGTTTCCTAGTGCCGGTTTGAAGTTCCTGCAGTTTTCACTGTAAAACCGAGTTGGAGCTAGTACCTCCCCATATATATGGATGGAGTGGAGTTTGCAATTGAAAACAAACTTTGTGTTCCCAACAAGCTAGGTGAAGGACGGCTTTCACACACACTTATCTCTCACAACTGAGCATGTGGAGAGACGTTCGTTCATGTAGCACAAAGGGAACGGTTTGCAGGAGAAACTTTTACTCTGGGTTCTCAGTCTGTTTCCTTGTGCCGGTTTGAAGTTCCTGCAGTTTTCACTGTGAAACCGAGTTGGAGCTAGTACCTCCCCATATATATGTATGGAGTGGAGTTTGCAACTGAAAAGAAACTTTGTGTTCCCAACAAGCTAGGTGAAGGACGGCTTTCACACACACTTATCTCTCAGAACTGAGCATGTGGAGAGACGTTCGTTCATGTAGCACAAAGGGATCGGGTTGCAGGAGAAACTTTTACTCTGGTTTCTCAGTCTGTTTCCTTGTGCCGGTTTGAAGTTCCTGCAGTTTTCACTGTGAAACCGAGTTGGAGCTAGTACCTCCCCATATATATGTATGGAGTGGAGTTTGCAACTGAAAAGAAACTTTGTGTTCCCAACAAGCTAGGTGAAGGACGGCTTTCACACACACTTATCTCTCAGAACTGAGCATGTGGAGAGACGTTCGTTCATCTAGCACTGATGGAACGGGTAGCAGGAGAAACTTTTACTCTGGTCTCTCAGTCTGTTTCCTAGTGCCGGTTTGAAGTTCCTGCAGTGTTCACTGTGAAACCGAGTTGGAGCTAGTACCTCCCCATATATATGTATGGAGTGGAGTTTGAAAGTGAAAAGAAACTTTGATTTCCCAACAAGCTAGGTGAAGGACGGCTTTCACACACACTTATCTCTCAGAACTGAGCATGTGGAGAGACGTTCGTTCATCTAGCACTGATGGAACGGGTAGCAGGAGAAACTTTTACTCTGGTCTCTCAGTCTGTTTCCTAGTGCCGGTTTGAAGTTCCTGCAGTGTTCACTGTGAAACCGAGTTGGAGCTAGTACCTCCCCATATATATGTATGGAGTGGAGTTTGAAAGTGAAAAGAAACTTTGATTTCCAAACAAGCTAGGTGAAGAACGGCTTTCACACACACTTATCTCTCAGAACTGAGCATGTGGAGAGACGTTCGTTCATCTAGCACAAAGGGAATGGGTTGTAGGAGAAACTTTTACTCTGGTTCTCAGACTGATTCCTAGTCCCGGTTTGAAGTTCCTTCAGTTTTCACTTTAAAACCGAGTTGCAGCTAGTACCTCCCCATATATATGTATGGAGTGGAGTTTGCAATTGAAAAAAACTTTGTGTTCCCAACAAGCTAGGTGAAGGAAGGCTTTCACACACACTTATCTCTCAGAACTGAGCATGTGGAGAGACGTTCGTTCATCTAGCACAAAGGGAACGGGTAGCAGGAGAAACTTATACTCTGGTCTCTCAGTCTGTTTCCAAGTGCCGGTTTGAAGTTCCTGCAGTGTTCACTGTGAAACCGAGTTGGAGCTAGTACCTCCCCATATACATGTATGGAGTGGAGTTTGCAACTGAAAAGAATCTTTGTGTTCCCAACAAGCTAGGTGAAGGAAGGCTTTCACACACACTTATCTCTCAGAACTGAGCAAGTGGAGAGACGTTCGTTCATCTAGCACAAAGGGAACGTGTTGCAGGAGAAACTTTTACTCTGGTTTTTCAGTCTGTTTCCTAGTGCCGGTTTGAAGTTCCTGCAGTTTTCACTGTAAAACCGAGTTGGAGCTAGTACCTCCCCATATATATGTATGGAGTGGAGTTTGCAACTGAAAAGAAACTTTGTGTTCCCAACAAGCTAGGTGAAGGACGGCTTTCACACACACTTATCTCTCAGAAATGAGCATGTGGAGAGACGTTCGTTCATGTAGCACAAATGGAACGGGTTGCAGGAAAAACTTTTACTCTGATTTCTCAGTCTGTTTCCTAGTGCCGGTTTGAAGTTCCTGCAGTTTTCACTGTGAAACCGAGTTGGAGCTAGTACCTCCCCATATATATGTATGGAGTGGAGTTTGCAACTGAAAAGAAACTTTGTGTTCCCAACAAGCTAGGTGAAGGACGGCTTTCACACACACTTATCTCTCAGAACTGAGCATGTGGAGAGACGTTCGTTCATCTAGCACAAAGGGAACGGGTAGCAGGAGAAACTTTTACTCTGGTCTCTCAGTCTGTTTCCTAGTGCCGGTTTGAAGTTCCTGCAGTGTTCACTGTGAAACCGAGTTGGAGCTAGTACCTCCCCATATATATGTATGGAGTGGAGTTTGCAAGTGAAAAGAAACTTTGATTTCCCAACAAGCTAGGTGAAGGACGGCTTTCACACACACTTATCTCTCAGAACTGAGCATGTGGAGAGACGTTCGTTCATCTAGCACTGATGGAACGGGTTGCAGGAGAAACTTATACTCTGGTTTCTCAGTCTGTTTCCTAGTGCCGGTTTGAAGTTCCTGCAGTTTTCACTGTAAAACCGAGTTGGAGCTAGTACCTCCCCATATATATGTATGGAGTGGAGTTTGCAATTGAAAACAAACTTTGTGTTCCCAACAAGCTAGGTGAAGGAAGGCTTTCACACACACTTATCTCTCAGAACTGAGCATGTGGAAAGACGTTCGTTCATCTAGCACAAAGGGAATGGGTGGTAGGAGAAACTTTTACTCTGGTTTCTCAGACTGATTCCTAGTGCTGGTTTGAAGTTCCTGCAGTTTTCACTGTGAAACCGAGTTGGAGCTAGTACCTCCCCATATATATGTATGGAGAGGAATTTGCAACTGAAAAGAATCTTTGTGTTCCCAACAAGCTAGGTGAAGGACGGCTTTCACACACACTTATCTCTCAGAACTGAGCAAGTGGAGAGACGTTCGTTCATCTGGCACAAAGGGAACGGGTTGCAGGAGAAACTTTTACTCTGGTTTCTCAGTCTGTTTCCTAGTGCCGGTTTGAAGTTCCTGCAGTTTTCACTGTAAAACCGAGTTGGAGCTAGTACCTCCCCATATATATGTATGGAGTGGAGTTTGCAACTGAAAAGAAACTTTGTGTTCCCAACAAGCTAGGTGAAGGACGGCTTTCACACACACTTATCTCTCATAACTGAGCATGTGGAGAGACGTTCGTTCATCTAGCACAGATGGAACGGGTTGTAGGAGAAACTTTTACTCTGGTTTCTCAGACTGATTCCTAGTGCTGGTTTGAAGTTCCTGCAGTTTTCACTGTGAAACCGAGTTGGAGCTAGTACCTCCCCATATATATGTATGGAGAGGAATTTGCAACTGAAAAGAATCTTTGTGTTCCCAAGAAGCTAGGTGAAGGACGGCTTTCACACACACATATCTCTCAGTACTGAGCATGTGGAGAGACGTTCGTTCATCTAGCACAAAGGGAACGAGTAGCAGGAGAAACTTATACTCTGGTCTCTCAGTCTGTTTCCTAGTGCCGGTTTGAAGTTCCTGCAGTGTTCACTGTGAAACCGATTTGGAGCTAGTACCTCCCCATATATATGTATGGAGTGGAGTTTGCAACTGAAAAGAATCTTTGTGTTCCCAACAAGCTAGGTGAAGGACGGCTTTCACACACACTTATCTCTCAGAAATGAGCATGTGGAGAGACGTTCGTTCATCTAGTACAATGGGAACGGGTTGCAGGAGAAACTTTTACTCTGTTTTCTCAGTCTGTTTCCTAGTGCCGGTTTGAAGTGCCTGCAGTTTTCACTGTAAAACCGAGTTGGAGCTAGTACCTCCCCATATATATGTATGGAGTGGAGTTTGCAACTGAAAAGAAACTTTGTGTTCCCAACATGCTAGGTGAAGGACGGCTTTCACACACACTTATCTCTCAGAACTAAGCATGTGGAGAGACGTTCGTTCATCTAGCATAGATGGAACGGGTTTTAGGAGAAACTTTTACTCTGGTTTCTCAGTCTGTTTCCTAGTGCCGGTTTGAAGTTCCTGCATTTTTCACTGTAAAAACGAGTTGCAGCTAGTACCTCCCCATATATATGTATGGAGTGGAGTTTGCAACTGAAAAGAAACTTTGTGTTCCCAACAAGCTAGGTGAAGGACAGCTTTCACACACACTTATCTCTCAGAACTGAGCATGTGGAGAGACGTTCGTTCATCTAGCACAGATGGAACGGGTTTTAGGAGAAACTTATACTCTGGTTTCTCAGTCTGTTTCCTAGTGCCGGTTTGAATTTCCTGCAGTTTTTCACTGTGAAACTGAGTTGGAGCTAGTACCTCCCCATATATATGGATGGAGTGGAGTTTGCAACTGAAAAGAAACTTTGTTTTCCCAACAAGCTAGGTGAAGGACGGCTTTCACACGCACTTATTCCTCAGAACTGAGTATGTGGAGAGACGTTCGTTCATTTAGCACAAAGGGAACGGGTTGCAGGAGAAACTTTTACTCTGGATTCTCAGTCTGTTTCCTAGTGCCGGTTTGAAGTTCCTGCAGTTATCACTGTAAAACCGAGTTGCAGCTAGTACCTCCCCATATATATGTATGGAGTGGAATTTGCAACTGAAAAGAAACTTTGTGTTCCCAACAAGCTAGGTGAAGGACGGCTTTCACACACACTTATCTCTCAGAACTGAGCATGTGGAGAGGCGTTCGTTCATCTAGCACAGATGGAACGGGTTGCAGGAGAAACTTATACTCTGGTTTCTCAGTCTGTTTCCTAGTGCCGGTTTGAAGTTCCTGCAGTTTTCACTGTAAAACCGAGTTGGAGCTAGTACCTCCCCATATATATGTATGGAGTGGAGTTTGCAACTGAAAAGAATCTTTGTGTTCCCAACAAGCTAGGTGAAGGACGGCTTTCACACACACTTATCTCTCAGAAATGAGCATGTGGAGAGACGTTCGTTCATCTAGCACAATGGGAACGGGTTGCAGGAGAAACTTTTACTCTGTTTTCTCAGTCTGTTTCCTAGTGCCGGTTTGAAGTGCCTGCAGTTTTCACTGTAAAACCGAGTTGGAGCTAGTACCTCCCCATATATATGTATGGAGTGGAGTTTGCAACTGAAAAGAAACTTTGTGTTCCCAACATGCTAGGTGAAGGACGTCTTTCACACACACTTATCTCTCAGAACTAAGCATGTGGAGAGACGTTCGTTCATCTAGCATAGATGGAACGGGTTTTAGGAGAAACTTTTACTCTGGTTTCTCAGTCTGTTTCCCAGTGCCGGTTTGAAGTTCCTGCATTTTTCACTGTAAAACCGAGTTGCAGCTAGTACCTCCCCATATATATGTATGGAGTGGAGTTTGCAACTGAAAAGAAACTTTGTGTTCCCAACAAGCTAGGTGAAGGACAGCTTTCACACACACTTATCTCTCAGAACTGAGCATGTGGAGAGACGTTCGTTCATCTAGCACAGATGGAACGGGTTTTAGGAGAAACTTATACTCTGGTTTCTCAGTCTGTTTCCTAGTGCCGGTTTGAATTTCCTGCAGTTTTTCACTGTGAAACTGAGTTGGAGCTAGTACCTCCCCATATATATGGATGGAGTGGAGTTTGCAAGTGAAAAGAAACTTTGTTTTCCCAACAAGCTAGGTGAAGGACGGCTTTCACACGCACTTATTTCTCAGAACTGAGTATGTGGAGAGACGTTCGTTCATTTAGCACAAAGGGAACGGGTTGCAGGAGAAACTTTTACTCTGGATTCTCAGTCTGTTTCCTTGTGCCGGTTTGAAGTTCCTGCAGTTTTCACTGTAAAACCGAGTTGCAGCTAGTACCTCCCCATATATATGTATGGAGTGGAATTTGCAACTGAAAAGAAACTTTGTGTTCCCAACAAGCTAGGTGAAGGACGGCTTTCACACACACTTATCTCTCAGAACTGAGCATGTGGAGAGGCGTTCGTTCATCTAGCACAGATGGAACGGGTTGCAGGGAAACTTATACTCTGGTTTCTCAGTCTGTTTCCTAGTGCCGGTTTGAAGTTCCTGCAGTTTTCACTGTAAAACCGAGTTGGAGCTAGTACCTCCCCATATATATGGATGGAGTGGAGTTTGCAATTGAAAACAAACTTTGTGTTCCCAACAAGCTAGGTGAAGGACGGCTTTCACACACACTTATCTCTCACAACTGAGAATGTGGAGAGACGTTCGTTCATGTAGCACAAAGGGAACGGTTTGCAGGAGAAACTTTTACTCTGGGTTCTCAGTCTGTTTTCTTGTGCCGGTTTGAAGTTCCTGCAGTTTTCACTGTGAAACCGAGTTGGAGCTAGTACCTCCCCATATATATGTATGGAGTGGAGTTTGCAACTGAAAAGAAACTTTGTGTTCCCAACAAGCTAGGTGAAGGACGGCTTTCACACACACTTATCTCTCAGAACTGAGCATGTGGAGAGACGTTCGTTCATCTAGCAGAAAGGGAACGGGTAGCAGGAGAAACTTTTACTCTGGTCTCTCAGTCTGTTTCCTAGTGCCGGTTTGAAGTTCCTGCAGTGTTCACTGTGAAACCGAGTTGGAGCTAGTACCTCCCCATATATATGTATGGAGTGGAGTTTGAAAGTGAAAAGAAACTTTGATTTCCCAACAAGCTAGGTGAAGGACGGCTTTCACACACACTTATCTCTCAGAACTGAGCATGTGGAGAGACGTTCGTTCATCTAGCACTGATGGAACGGGTAGCAGGAGAAACTTTTACTCTGGTCTCTCAGTCTGTTTCCTAGTGCCGGTTTGAAGTTCCTGCAGTGTTCACTGTGAAACCGAGTTGGAGCTAGTACCTCCCCATATATATGTATGGAGTGGAGTTTGCAATTGAAAACAAACTTTGTGTTCCCAACAAGCTAGGTGAAGGACGGCTTTCACACACACTTATCTCTCAGAACTGAGCATGTGGAGAGACGTTCGTTCATCTAGCACAAAGGGAATGGGTTGTAGGAGAAACTTTTACTCTGGTTTCTCAGACTGATTCCTAGTCCCGGTTTGAAGTTCCTTCAGTTTTCACTGTAAAACCGAGTTGCAGCTAGTACCTCCCCATATATATGTATGGAGTGGAGTTTGCAATTGAAAAAAACTTTGTGTTCCCAACAAGCTAGGTGAAGGAAGGCTTTCACACACACTTATCTCTCAGAACTGACCATGTGGAGAGGCGTTCGTTCATCTAGCACAGATGGAACGGTTTGCAGGAGAAACTTATACTCTGGTTTCTCAGTCTGTTTCCTAGTGCCGGTTTGAAGTTCCTGCGGTTTTCACTGTAAAACCGAGTTGGAGCTAGTACCTCCCCATATATATGGTTGGAGTGGAGTTTGCAATTGAAAACAAACTTTGTGTTCCCAACAAGCTAGGTGAAGGACGGCTTTCACACACACTTATCTCTCACAACTGAGCATGTGGAGAGACGTTCGTTCATGTAGCACAAAGGGAACGGTTTGCAGGAGAAACTTTTACTCTGGGTTCTCAGTCTGTTTCCTTGGGCCGGTTTGAAGTTCCTGCAGTTTTCACTGTGAGACCGAGTTGGAGCTAGTACCTCCCCATATATATGTATGGAGTGGAGTTTGCAACTGAAAAGAAACTTTGTGTTCCCAACAAGCTAGGTGAAGGACGGCTTTCACACACACTTATCTCTCAGAACTGAGCATGTGGAGAGACGTTCGTTCATGTAGCACAAAGGGATCGGGTTGCAGGAGAAACTTTTACTCTGGTTTCTCAGTCTGTTTCCTTGTGCCGGTTTGAAGTTCCTGCAGTTTTCACTGTGAAACCGAGTTGGAGCTAGTACCTCCCCATATATATGTATGGAGTGGAGTTTGCAACTGAAAAGAAACTTTGTGTTCCCAACAAGCTAGGTGAAGGACGGCTTTCACACACACTTATCTCTCAGAACTGAGCATGTGGAGAGACGTTCGTTCATCTAGCACAAAGGGAACGGGTAGCAGGAGAAACTTTTACTCTGGTCTCTCAGTCTGTTTCCTAGTGCCGGTTTGAAGTTCCTGCAGTGTTCACTGTGAAACCGAGTTGGAGCTAGTACCTCCCCATATATATGTATGGAGTGGAGTTTGAAAGTGAAAAGAAACTTTGATTTCCCAACAAGCTAGGTGAAGGACGGCTTTCACACACACTTATCTCTCAGAACTGAGCATGTGGAGAGACGTTCGTTCATCTAGCACTGATGGAACGGGTAGCAGGAGAAACTTTTACTCTGGTCTCTCAGTCTGTTTCCTAGTGCCGGTTTGAAGTTCCTGCAGTGTTCACTGTGAAACCGAGTTGGAGCTAGTACCTCCCCATATATATGTATGGAGTGGAGTTTGCAATTGAAAACAAACTTTGTGTTCCCAACAAGCTAGGTGAAGGACGGCTTTCACACACACTTATCTCTCAGAACTGAGCATGTGGAGAGACGTTCGTTCATCTAGCACAAAGGGAATGGGTTGTAGGAGAAACTTTTACTCTGGTTTCTCAGACTGATTCCTGGTCCCGGTTTGAAGTTCCTTCAGTTTTTACTGTAAAACCGAGTTGCAGCTAGTACCTCCCCATATATATGTATGGAGTGGAGTTTGCAATTGAAAAAAACTTTGTGTTCCCAACAAGCTAGGTGAAGGAAGGCTTTCACACACACTTATCTCTCAGAACTGAGCATGTGGAGAGACGTTCGTTCATCTAGCACAAAGGGAACGGGTAGCAGGAGAAACTTATACTCTGGTCTCTCAGTCTGTTTCCTAGTGCCGGTTTGAAGTTCCTGCAGTGTTCACTGTGAAATCGAGTTGGAGCTAGTACCTCCCAATATACATGTATGGAGTGGAGTTTGCAACTGAAAAGAATCTTTGTGTTCCCAACAAGCTAGGTGAAGGAAGGCTTTCACACACACTTATCTCTCAGAACTGAGCAAGTGGAGAGACGTTCGTTCATCTAGCACAAAGGGAACGGGTTGCAGGAGAAACTTTTACTCTGGTTTCTCAGTCTGTTTCCTAGTGCCTGTTTGAAGTTCCTGCAGTTTTCACTGTGAAACCGAGTTGGAGCTAGTACCTCCCCATATATATGTATGGAGTGGAGTTTGCAACTGAAAAGAAACTTTGTGTTCCCAACAAGCTAGGTGAAGGACGGCTTTCACACACACTTATCTCTCAGAACTGAGCATGTGGAGAGACGTTCGTTCATCTAGCACAGATGGAACGGGTTTTAGGAGAAACTTTTACTCTGGTTTCTCAGTCTGTTTCCTAGTGCCGGTTTGAATTTCCTGCAGTTTTCACTGTGAAACTGAGTTGGAGCTAGTACCTCCCCATATATATGGATGGAGTGGAGTTTGCAACTGAACACAAACTTTGTTTTCCCAACAAGCTAGGTGAAGGACGGCTTTCACACGCACTTATCTCTCAGAACTGAGCATGTGGAGAGACGTTCGTTCATTTAGCACAAAGGGAACGGGTTGCAGGAGAAACTTTTACTCTGGATTCTCAGTCTGTTTCCTAGTGCCGGTTTGAAGTTCCTGCAGTTTTCACTGTAAAACCGAGTTGCAGCTAGTACCTCCCCATATATATGTATGGAGTGGAGTTTGCAACTGAAAAGAAACTTTGTGTTCCCAACAAGCTAGGTGAAGGACGGCTTTCACACACACTTATCTCTCAGAACTGAGCATGTGGAGAGACGTTCGTTCATCTAGCACAGATGGAACGGGTTTTAGGAGAAACTTTTACTCTGGTTTCTCAGTCTGTTTCCTAGTGCCGGTTTGAAGTTCCTGCAGTTTTCATTGTGAAACCGAGTTGGAGCTAGTACCTCCCCATATATATGTATGGAGTGGAGTTTGCAACTGAAAAGAATCTTTGTGTTCCCAACAAGCTAGGTGAAGGACGGCTTTCACACACACTTATCTCTGAGAACTGAGCAAGTGGAGAGACGTTCGTTCATCTAGCACAAAGGGAACGGGTTGCAGGAGAAACTTTTACTCTGGTTTCTCAGTCTGTTTCCTAGTGCCGGTTTGAAGTTCCTGCAGTTTTCACTGTAAAACCGAGTTGGAGCTAGTACCTCCCCATATATATGTATGGAGTGGAGTTTGCAACTGAAAAGAAACTTTGTGTTCCCAACAAGGTAGGTGAAGGACGGCTTTCACACACACTTATCTCTCAGAACTAAGCATGTGGAGAGACGTTCGTTCATCTAGCACAGATGGAACGGGTTTTAGGAGAAAGTTTTACTCTGTTTTCTCAGTCTGTTTCCTAGTGCCGGTTTGAATTTCCTGCAGTTTTCACTGTGAAACTGAGTTGGAGCTAGTACCTCCCCATATATATGGATGGAGTGGAGTTTGCAACTGAAAAGAAACTTTGTTTTCCCAACAAGCTAGGTGAAGGACGGCTTTCACACGCACTTATCTCTCAGAACTGAGCATGTGGAGAGACGTTCGTTCATCTAGCATAGATGGAACGGGTTTTAGGAGAAACTTTTACTCTGGTTTCTCAGTCTGTTTCCTAGTGCCGGTTTGAAGTTCCTGCATTTTTCACTGTAAAACCGAGTTGCAGCTAGTACCTCCCCATATATATGTATGGAGTGGAGTTTGCAACTGAAAAGAAACTTTGTGTTCCCAACAAGCTAGGTGAAGGACAGCTTTCACACACACTTATCTCTCAGAACTGAGCATGTGGAGAGACGTTCGTTCATCTAGCACAGATGGAACGGGTTTTAGGAGAAACTTATACTCTGGTTTCTCAGTCTGTTTCCTAGTGCCGGTTTGAATTTCCTGCAGATTTTCACTGTGAAACTGAGTTGGAGCTAGTACCTCCCCATATATATGGATGGAGTGGAGTTTGCAACTGAAAAGAAACTTTGTTTTCCCAACAAGCTAGGTGAAGGACGGCTTTCACACGCACTTATTTCTCAGAACTGAGTATGTGGAGAGACGTTCGTTCATTTAGCACAAAGGGAACGGGTTGCAGGAGAAACTTTTACTCTGGATTCTCAGTCTGTTTCCTTGTGCCGGTTTGAAGTTCCTGCAGTTTTCACTGTAAAACCGAGTTGCAGCTAGTACCTCCCCATATATATGTATGGAGTGGAATTTGCAACTGAAAAGAAACTTTGTGTTCCCAACAAGCTAGGTGAAGGACGGCTTTCACACACACTTATCTCTCAGAACTGAGCATGTGGAGAGGCGTTCGTTCATCTAGCACAGATGGAACGGGTTGCAGGAGAAACTTATACTCTGGTTTCTCAGTCTGTTTCCTAGTGCCGGTTTGAAGTTCCTGCAGTTTTCACTGTAAAACCGAGTTGGAGCTAGTACCTCCCCATATATATGGATGGAGTGGAGTTTGCAATTGAAAACAAACTTTGTGTTCCCAACAAGCTAGGTGAAGGACGGCTTTCACACACACTTATCTCTCACAACTGAGCATGTGGAGAGACGTTCGTTCATGTAGCACAAAGGGAACGGTTTGCAGGAGAAACTTTTACTCTGGGTTCTCAGTCTGTTTTCTTGTGCCGGTTTGAAGTTCCTGCAGTTTTCACTGTGAAACCGAGTTGGAGCTAGTACCTCCCCATATATATGTATGGAGTGGAGTTTGCAACTGAAAAGAAACTTTGTGTTCCCAACAAGCTAGGTGAAGGACGGCTTTCACACACACTTATCTCTCAGAACTGAGCATGTGGAGAGACGTTCGTTCATGTAGCACAAAGGGATCGGGTTGCAGGAGAAACTTTTACTCTGGTTTCTCAGTCTGTTTCCTTGTGCCGGTTTGAAGTTCCTGCAGTTTTCACTGTGAAACCGAGTTGGAGCTAGTACCTCCCCATATATATGTATGGAGTGGAGTTTGCAACTGAAAAGAAACTTTGTGTTCCCAACAAGCTAGGTGAAGGACGGCTTTCACACACACTTATCTCTCAGAACTGAGCATGTGGAGAGACGTTCGTTCATCTAGCACAAAGGGAACGGGTAGCAGGAGAAACTTTTACTCTGGTCTCTCATTCTGTTTCCTAGTGCCGGTTTGAAGTTCCTGCAGTGTTCACTGTGAAACCGAGTTGGAGCTAGTACCTCCCCATATATATGTATGGAGTGGAGTTTGAAAGTGAAAAGAAACTTTGATTTCTCAACAAGCTAGGTGAAGGACGGCTTTCACACACACTTATCTCTCAGAACTGAGCATGTGGAGAGACGTTCGTTCATCTAGCACTGATGGAACGGGTAGCAGGAGAAACTTTTGCTCTGGTCTCTCAGTCTGTTTCCTAGTTCCGGTTTGAAGTTCCTGCAGTGTTCACTGTGAAACCGAGTTGGAGCTAGTACCTCCTCATATATATGTATGGAGTGGAGTTTGCAATTGAAAACAAACTTTGTGTTCCCAACAAGCTAGGTGAAGGACGGCTTTCACACACACTTATCTCTCAGAACTGAGCATGTGGAGAGACGTTCGTTCATCTAGCACAAAGGGAATGGGTTGTAGGAGAAACTTTTACTCTGGTTTCTCAAACTGATTCCTAGTCCCGGTTTGAAGTTCCTTCAGTTTTCACTGTAAAACCGAGTTGCAGCTAGTACCTCCCCATATATATGTATGGAGTGGAGTTTGCAATTGAAAAAAACTTTGTGTTCCCAACAAGCTAGGTGAAGGAAGGCTTTCACACACACTTATCTCTCAGAACTGAGCATGTGGAGAGGCGTTCTTTCATCTAGCACAGATGGAACGGGTTGCAGGAGAAACTTATACTCTGGTTTCTCAGTCTGTTTCCTAGTGCCGGTTTGAAGTTCCTGCGGTTTTCACTGTAAAACCGAGTTGGAGCTAGTACCTCCCCATATATATGGATGGAGTGGAGTTTGCAATTGAAAACAAACTTTGTGTTCCCAACAAGGTAGGTGAAGGACGGCTTTCACACACACTTATCTCTCACAACTGAGCATGTGGAGAGACGTTCGTTCATGTAGCACAAAGGGAACGGTTTGCAGGAGTAACTTTTACTCTGGGTTCTCAGTCTGTTTCCTTGGGCCGGTTTGAAGTTCCTGCAGTTTTCACTGTGAGACCGAGTTGGAGCTAGTACCTCCCCATATATATGTATGGAGTGGAGTTTGCAACTGAAAAGAAACTTTGTGTTCCCAACAAGCTAGGTGAAGGACGGCTTTCACACACACTTATCTCTCAGAACTGAGCATGTGGAGAGACGTTCGTTCATGTAGCACAAAGGGATCGGGTTGCAGGAGAAACTTTTACTCTGGTTTCTCAGTCTGTTTCCTTGTGCCGGTTTGAAGTTCCTGCAGTTTTCACTGTGAAACCGAGTTGGAGCTAGTACCTCCCCATATATATGTATGGAGTGGAGTTTGCAACTGAAAAGAAACTTTGTGTTCCCAACAAGCTAGGTGAAGGACGGCTC